>NC_135982.1:10210799-10510799 GCF_053455715.1 Rhinoraja longicauda
TCAATCGCTTGCCAGTCTTTGCCCAGCCCCTCCCCATTTCTCTTTTTCCAGCTGTCTCCCTCCTACGCCACCAATCTGAGGGAGGGTCCCGGTCCTAAACGTTGTCTGTCCATTCCTATCCGCAGATGCTGCCTGGCCTGCTGAGTTTCCCCCAGCACTTTGCTTCCAAGCTAATATTTTGACCCACTCATTAATTGCAAATGGTGGGGTAGAGTTACACTTTCCCACCAGACTTTGCGTACAGATGTGTGTCGAACGTCATTTCTAAGAACCCAGCTCCAAGTTTTAGACATATCGTCAGACATCACTGAGCTGCAGAATTAGCTTCTCTCTCTCTCTCTCTCCCTGTCCGATATATTCTACCTCCCCCCATTCTGCTTTACTTTCTAAATTCCAGGGAATATAGCCATAGGCTCCATTAATCCCCGGTATTTTACTGAACTATTACTGCTGAATTTCCTCTGAGGCCACTCTATCCTTCCGAAGGAACTGATCATGGTTCTGTCAGTGTGTTTTAACCTGGGCGTTCTGTTGCTGTAACATAACAATATAATTTCTATCGTCTAGAATGCAAGGTCTTTCGATATAAACGCCCCCTCAGTTTTGTATATACAGGTGCTCCTCAACTTACGATGTGGTTACGTTCCGAGAAACCCAACGGAAACCGTAAATATCGTAAGTCGAAATGCATTGAATACACGCGATCACGTGGCCGGAAGCGAGCTGTGGCTCGCTACAGGTCACTGCTGTTTTAAGTCGAAGCAACGAAAGGCAGGGAGCACCTGTACCTTTCCCGGACATGAATGAATTTCGTGCGGAACGGTGGCGCAGCGGTAGAGTTGCTGCCTTACAGTGTCAGGGACACAGGTTCGATCCTGACATCTTTTTTTTTTATTTTTTTTTTATTTTTTTTATTATATATAAAAGTTTTATTCCAAAGAAAAACATACAAACATACTAAGCAAAATGTGATCAAACAAAAGCCGCCTGTATCGGCAGTTTACAAATTAAACAATTATCACATTAAAATCCCGCCATCTCTGTCAACAATACATTCAACCCCCCGTGGCGACCAGCGTTCCCGGAAGGCCTCCAGCGTCCCCGTGGACACCGCGTGTTCCCTCTCCAGGGACACGCGGGCACGGACGTAAGCCCGGAACAGGGGTAGGCAGCCGACCTCTGTGAGGCCGTCGACTGCCCGCTGCCTGGACCCGCGGATGGCCATCTTGGCCAGGCCCAGGAGCAGACCGACAGGGAGACCCCCTCCTCCCTCCTGACCCTCCCCCCTCTGTACCGGGTGCCCAAAAATTAAAAGCGTAGGGCTAAAGTCGATCCTGACATCGGGTGCTGTCTGCACAAAGTGTGCACATTGTCCCTGTGACCACGAGTGTTTTTCTCCGGGTATTCCGGTTTCCTACCACACTCCAAGTTTGTAGGCTTTTGGCTTCTGTAGATTGGTCATAGAGCGTAGAATTGTACCAGTGGTCGGCATGGACTTGGTGGGGCCGAAGGGCTTGTTTCCACGCCCTATCTCTAAAACTAATATTATAATATTATAAAAGTAAACTAAATCTAACCAACCCTGTTCTCCCACCCTCATTCCTCATCTATTTTTTCCTCACATTTGTCTGCACTTGCCTCAAGTCTGCCCATGCACTGAATGTTCTATACACCAACAACTTACTGCCATTACGCCACATTACACCACCTGCCATTTCAGTCACAGCACTTGTATAGAGCATTATACCACCAATCACTCCAGTTGAACCCACAGTATAGTTACCCAAAGAACAGTTCATGCTGCACGGAACATCCCTTCGGCCCAACTCGTCCATACCGACCAAGATGTCCCATCTAGGTTGGTTCCATTTGCCCCATCTAGTCTAGATACTACAACTCTTGTTTGTTTGTTTGTTCCTGAACTACAGTCAAAACTGTACACGATAGCGCGACAATTTTAGGCCCACCTTACTCACCGTCGTCCCTTTGGTGCTAATGGAAGAGGTTTCATTGAAATCAGTGTTATATTTTTAAAGTTATTCACATTTAAAGTTTAAATCTATCTCCTAGGGAGGGATGGGGGGGGGAGGGTGGTTAAGGGGGGTTGAGGGGGAGGGAAAGGGGGGGAGGGGAAGGGGAGGGGGGAGGGTGCTGCACCAATGCAGGAGAGAGTTTGGGCCCAACGGGTTCCACTTGGTCTAGTATCTCTCAAAACCTTTCCTTTACACATATCTGTCCAAATGTTCTTTTAATGTGTGTTATAGCTCCAGCCTCTGGCAGCTCGGTCCATACACCCATCACCCTCTGTGTGAAAACGTTGCCCCTCAGGTTCCTCTGAAATCTCTCCCCTCTTACCTTGGTTCCCGCTGTTGGTTCTTGATTATCTTAGTCTGGGTATAAGGACTCTTGTGCATTCACCCTATCTATTCCCCTCATCATTTCATACATCTCTATAAGGTCACCTCTCAAGTCTTCTGTGTTCCAAGCAATAAAGTCCCAGTCTGCGGAATCTCTCACTGTAGATCAGGCCCTCAAGTCCTGGCAACATCATTGTAAAGCGGAGAGCGAGGATGGCCGTTGGAGAGCAAGGGGGGGGGGGGGGGGGGGGGGGGGGGGGGTGCCGAGAACAATGTGGGACCCGACAGAGAGAGGGGGCGTGGAGAATGAAGGGGAGCACGTGGGGGGGAGGGGGGGAGGGGCCTGGCTGCTGCCATGTGCTGCAGCAGTCAGTATACAGCTGAACCCTTCTAGCTTTGTCAACTTGTGTGCTGCCTGTGATTATGATATGCTCCATGATTATACCAGGTTGTGTGCAAAACAGAGCATTTCACTCTACCTCGGTCCACGTGACAACAAAGTATCATGGAATTATTAAACCTCCACCGCCATCTGTTCCCCAACACTGCCCATTGGAGCCCAGTATTCACACCATGTCTAACTGGGTCTCTGCCCCTTACATTCACCCCCTTGTCACCTGCCACTCATCAATACCCTGGCCAGGTCACCCCCGGTCCTAGGAGATTTGATTTGATTTGATTTTTTGCCTGCTTGTGACCGACTTTGTAGCAGTCCAAATAATTAACACATGTAGATGTTTCCCTGTCACTCTGTAATTCACTCGGGTTAGTCAGGCGTGACGTGCCCTACACAAGCCCACGCTGCTTCAACCCGATCAAATGAACATTCCAAGGTGTTCGTTTACTTGATCTTTAATTATAGATCCAGTAATTTCCAGCAACAGATGTTACGCTAACTCACCTACAATTCCCTGGGCTCCATTTCTCACTTAAAAAAAAATTTAATGGCCTGATGTGCAATTTCCCAATCAAGAGGAACAGTCTTTAGTAATTTTAGTTTAAGGGACACTGCATGAAGACAGGCCTTCAGCCCACCGAGTCCGCGCCAACCAATGATCACACCGTGCACTAATACTATCCCGCACAGGAGGGACAATTTACAATTGTTAGCATCTAATTAACCGACAAACCTGTGTGTCTTTGGCCCACAAGTGCTCGCCGACCAATGATCCCCTTACACTAGGTCTATCCTACACACTAAGGACACATTTCAGAAGCCAATTAACCTACAAACCTGCACATGTTTGGAACTTAGACAATAGACAATAGACAATAGGTGCAGGAGAAGGCCATTCGGCCCTTCGAGCCAGCATCGCCATTCAATGTGATCATGGCTGATCATTCTCAATCAGTACCTCGTTCCTGCCTTCTCCCCATTCCCCCTGACTCCGCTATCCTTAAGAGCTCTATCTAGCTCTCTCTTGAATGCATTCAGAGAATTGGCCCCCACTGCCTTCTGAGGCAGAGAATTCCACAGATTCACAACTCTCTGACTGAAAAGGTTTTTCCTCATCTCCGTTCTAAATGGCCTACCCCTTATTCTTAAACTGTGGCCCCTTGTTCTGGACTCCCCCAACATTGGGAACATGTTTCCTGCCTCTAACGTGTCCAACCCCTTAATAATCTTATACGTTTCGTAATGGTGGCCATTAAAGAAATTTGAAAATGTGGGTGAGAGTATTAAATTCCACTTTTAACAATGTTGCCAGGTACCACTTGCTTATTACTGGCACCTACGCCAGCTCCCAGTAATGCAGCAGTATTGTAGACTGAATACCTGAGTCTCCTCATAGTTCCCTCCATGGTTTCAACTTTCCCTCTCTCCAGCAATGCTCTCCAGACCTTTTGCCCTCTTTGGATCTCCGTGCGCCAACAACTCTGTCCTCTTCCCTATCTCCAAATGTTATTGTTCCACCTTTGGTCACTGCGCTTTAAGCCTTCCTTAGCAATGGGCATCCCTCCCTCTCTGCACCCCCTCTGTGTTTTCGAGCCCTGCTCTTTAAATCCCACCTCTTTGTTCCTTTGCTTTCCTGGTCCAGAATAGGGTCGTACAGCACGGAAACAGTCCCGTGTTGCTCTTATTGTTGGACTGTGGGTGACGGAATCTCGTCCAAAAGACTTGGTTTTTTTAAAAATGACAATAAAGGTCATTCTGATTCGGATTCTTTGGTACAAATCGTCCACGCCGTCAGGTATAAGCCTGAGCTCGTCCCAGTTGCCTTATCCTTGCACCTATCTGAATGTCTTTTAAATGTCGCCATCCTGCCTGCCTCTGCAGTTTCCTATTCCAGCTCGTTCCATCCACTGGGCCGAGAAATTAACCCTTGGTTCTCGTTTAAATCTTTCCCATCTCAGTTGAAGCTAAAAGCCCTCTAGTCCTGGATTCCTCTGCCATGAGAAAAAGACTGTGATCATTCACCTCATCTATGCCCTCATTATTTTACATGCCCGTATAAGAGCACCCTTCAACCTCCTGCGCTCGAGAGAAATGGCCAAGTCTATCGAATCTACAACTGAACTGAATGGAGCAGCCTCTCCCTATAACTCATACCATTCAGTCCCGCTAACCTTCATCCTTATTAAATGCAATTTAACATTTTTGTTTCGTTAAAGTTCAGTTTCAGTTTTAGTTTATTGTCACGTGTACCGAGGTACAGTGAAAAGCTTTTGTTGCATGCTAACCAGTCAGCGGAACGCCAGTGCACGATTATCATCGAGCCATTCACAGTGTACAGGTTACATGATAAGGGAATAACGTTTAGTGCAAGATAAAACCAGTAGTCTAATCAAAGATAGTTCCTGCAGAACTCTGAGAAATTTCTGTAGGTGCTACACACAGAAATTGTTGGTGCATGGTTTAGGTTTGGGTTTATTATTGTCACGTATACTGAGGTACAGTGAAAAGGTTTGTGGAGCTTGCTAGACAATCAAATCAGATAGTTACTCAACATGAATACAATCAATCCATAGTCACTTACATGAGAGGAATAGATTGGGCAGATGCACAGAGTCTCTTGCCCAGAGTAGAGGAATCGAGGACCAGAGGACATAGGTTCAAGGTGAAGGGGAAAAGATTTAATAGGAATCCGAGGGGGTAATGTTTTCACACAGAGAGGGGTGGGTGTATGGAACAAGCTTCCAGAGGAGGTAGTTGAGGCTTGGACTATCCCACCGTTTAACAAACAATTGGACAGATGCATGGATAGAACAGGTTTGGATGGATACGGACCAAGCGCAGGCAGGTGGAACTAGTGTAGCTGGGACATGTTGGCAAGTTGGGCCAAAGGGCCTGCTTCCACACTGTATCACTCTATGACTCAAAAATGGAGTGTAGGAAGGAACTGGTTTAAACCGAAGATAGACACAAAATGCTGGAGTAACTCAGCGGGACAAGCAACAACTCTGGAGAAAAAGAATGGGTGGCGTTTCGGATCGAGACCCTTCTTCAGACTAGTCTCTCCAGAGATGCTGCCTGTCCCGCTGAGTTACTCCAGCTTTTTGTGTCTGACTTACGATAGAGAAGACACAGATTGCAGAATGGAGTTCTCAACATTGCAGGGCACCTGTTCCAGAGACAAAGTCCAATGCCCTCAATGGGGTGGCGGTGAATCAGACCGCACCTAGCTCATGGAAGGACTGTTCAAAATAGTCATTTATTGTCACAAGGCAATGGTGCATGTTCACTGTGAGAATGAAAGACGGGCGAGATTACTATTTCCTGTCAGCCTCATTTTGTTTGTACAAAGCTTATCATCATCTGAAATGAACGTTATTTTTCCCCATCCAGTGACATTTTTATACAATTTTTATGTGCTCTCTGAATTTTCAAATGATCATGTTTCTAGACTGTACGTATAGTGCTGAAAATAACAGTAGGAAAGCTGTCAGCATTTAGACCGGGTGTGTGAACCGATTGTTTCACCGCACATCAAAGAATAAAGTATTTTCAAATAATGAAGCAGTTTTAGTTTAGTGTGTTGTTGGTCCTTCCCAAGGTAGGCAGAAAGTGAGAGAGCGTAGAAAATCTGTGCTGGGACTGAATGAGAGAAAGACGTGCTTCCAATTTTACCCTGCAACTCCACTTGGAGACCTCTAAGTTATCAAGGGATCCTTAGAGGAATTTCAATTGCAGGCATGGAATTGCAGTGGTGAGGATGTATGAGTGTACAGTTTAGATTAGTTTTAGAGTTACAGCCTGGAAACTGATCCTTCGGCCCACTGAGTCCATGCAGACTAGCCGTACACTCGTTCCATCCTACACACTAGGGACAATTTACAGAAGCCAATCAACCTACAAACCTGTGCAGGAAAGAACTGCAGATGCTGGTTTAAATCGTAGGTAGAACACAAAATGCCGGAGTAACTCAGCGGGTCAGGCAGCATCTCGGGCGAGAAGGAATGGGTGACGTTTTGGGTTGAGATGGTAGGCCGTAGCGGGAACGGAGACACGACCCAGAGAAAGGTCGCGTCTCCGTTCGGAAGAGACAATTTTACAGCCCCCCCCCCCCCCACATAGTACACAACCACACAAAAAACTACACCACATCTAAACACTACAATCAAGACAAAAAAACAACACAAAACACAAACGACAGACGGACTGCAGGCGAGCTGCAGCTGCTAGGGCAGTGTGGGAGAACGTGCAAATTCCGTACAGACAGCACACATAGTTAGTATTGAACACGGGTCTCTGGCGCTGTAAAGCAGAACTCAACTGCTGCTCGACTGTGACACCCCTGTGTGTATGTAGGCGTATCTGTGGATGTGTGCATGTAAGTGTGTTGTGCATGTGGGTGTGTTGTGCTGAGACTGTGTGTGTGTGTGTGTGTGTGTGTGTGTGTGTGTGTGGTGTATAACTCTTTGTAGGGGTATGGTGTGGGAGTAGGATCCTTGTGCATAGGAGTTTACAAATGCCCATGTTTCAGGGGTCATGTGTTGATTTCTGAATTTGGGTGTGTGAAGCTGTGTGTGTAGGTATGTCTATGGATGTGTTCGGATGATGTCATTCCTTGCATGCTTAAATTAAGCCAGCTTTACATTTTAATCTTGCCTTGGAATTCTGCATCGCCACATCCCCCCCCCCCCCCCCCCCTCTTTTTCTCTCTCCGTCTCTCTTTCTATTCCTCGCTCAATCTTCTCAAAGCCCAGCAGCCCTCTCACTTGTCCCACACGGAGCTTCCATTCAGTGACGGCCCTTTCACTCGTGGTTAATTAAAACTGCAAGAGTGTCTAAATGAGTCTGTCTGGACTGAACGGCATCAACATCAGGGAACACACAGAGGCCAAGGAATTAACACAGCGTCCTTTGGCTGCTTCGAGAGTTAACCCTCAACACAACACATTTCGCACTCAAAAGCGTTTGATAAGTCTTAATTGTGGGGAGGGAGACTGGCGGAATGCTGGTTAAAATGTCAAACATTTGCAGTACTCTGGGTTCTATTGGCCATGTAGAAACAAAGAATTGCAGCTGCTGGTTTGGACAAAAGAAAGGCGCAAAGTGCCGGAGTAACTCAGCGGGTCAGGCAGCGCCTCTGGAGAAATCCTTTCTTCCATATTCACTTTTCAATCGGTTTTCTACCGAGATGCTGCCTGACACGCTGTTACTCCAGCATTTTGTGTCTGTTTATTGGAGATGGGTCATGGAGACAGGTGACAGACACGGTCTCCAGGAGTGAGTCCGTTGTTGAAGTGTATTAAGCAGCTGTGAGATTTATTGGACATGTTAGGTCTGAGCTAACATCGAGATCGAGGAGTCTCTCGTGCACAGGGGCAGAATCAGCGAAGCCATTGGGTTGAAGACATTTGTGATGAACATCAGCACCTCAACTAAACAGCTCCGTGCTTCGAGTGTCCCTGTCAGATCCACGTCCCTCACTCCCCCTCCCACCCCCCCCCCCAATTATACACCCACCCTCTAGCCCCCTCACACCTCTATTCCCAATCTCTACCCCTCTTTCACTCTGAAGAAGGGACTAAACCCGAAATGTCACCCATTCCTTCTCTCCAGAGATGCTGCCTGTCCCGCTGAGTTACTCCAGCGTTTTGTGTCTATGGTTTAAACCAGC
Organism: Rhinoraja longicauda; assembly: GCF_053455715.1. NCBI lineage: Eukaryota > Metazoa > Chordata > Chondrichthyes > Rajiformes > Arhynchobatidae > Rhinoraja > Rhinoraja longicauda. The sequence continues at coordinate 10,219,222 of NC_135982.1, forward strand.
CTCTGCAGTTCCTTCCTACACATTTCCTCTACCCCCTCTCCCCCTGCCTCCTCTCTTGTGCTCTCAGTCTGGCTGTCTACAGTCCGGGCAACAAAAGAACAAAGGTTTGAGTGAGGCCTTTAGATTAATGTTAGCTGGGCCTTCATGTCACCCGGTTGCTAAGGGACTCTACCCCTTCCACAAACCCTACCCCCTTCCCCCCTATCCCTTTAAATATCAGGGCTATAATTTAAATATCAGATATTTAGATTGGACATGTTTCTCTTAAGCTGTCGCAGTGTGACAATTCTTAAGCCTGCAGGGTAAATGGGAACAGATAGAGGGTCTCAGCTGGATATTAGGCCTGGCCCATCACCATGGTGACGAACAGCCTGCTCTCATAAACTATTCATGGCAACCTTTTCTCTTCAAACACAGGCCCCGAAATAGAACAATTTGCAGTCAACAACACAACATCAGGCTACCCAATGATACCTTGCTAATGTGAGAGGGCAGCAGAAGATGCTAGGTGCTGGAGCATTAACACAATGGCGGGGTTCTTTAAACAGGATGAGAATATTGCATGGTGGCGCAGCTGGTCGAGCTGCTGCCACACAGCGCCAGAGACCCGGGTTCCATCCTGCCCTCGGCTGCTGTGGAGTTTGCATGTTCAACCTGCGGACTGTGTAGGAAAGAACAGCAGAAGCTGGTTTTAAACTGAAGATAGACACAAAAAGCTGGAGTAACTCAGCCGGACAGGCAGCATCTCCGGAGAGAAGGAATGGGTGAATCTTCTGGTCGAGACCCAGAAGTGGGACCCAGAAGCTGTGTTATTCCATCTCTTGGTATTGTGAGAGATGGGTAAAAAGGGATAATTGATTTAGACTAAGGATCCTGAGAAATAGCTGACTCGACAATACGACCCTGAGAAACTCGACAGGGGAGACACCCAACTCTGCAGACTTGCAAATAAAATACTTGTTTCTCTAGATTGTCTCGAGTATCGTGATTGTGAGCACTCACATTTGCATCTCACAAACTCTATCTTCAACCTGCGGACTGCGTGGGTTTCCTCCGGGTGCTCCAGTTTCCTCCCACATCCCAAAGACGTGCTGGCTTGCTGGCTAATTGGCCTCTGCAAAATTGCCCCTACTGAGTTGGGAGTGGATGTAGAAAATGGGAAAAAAGGAAAGAACTAGTGTGAACGGATGATTGATGATCGGTGAAGACTAGGTGGGCCAAAGAACCTGTTTCCATGCTGTATATGCCAATCAATCGATCAAATCAATCAAACAAACCGCAGTTTCTTGGCCACGTCCCTGGGAATAGTTGGCCTGAGCTGACCTCAGACTCCATTTAGAAGCCCGTGCATCCCCTGTTGATTTTTATCCGTAACAAGAGACTGCACAGCACTCCCTGGGCATTGGGCACAAGCAGTTACTCACTCCAGGGTGGGGAGACCATGAGCTGAGCCACACGCATTTGAGGGTGGAAGGGAAGGGATGTTCTCCCACTTTTTCTTCACGGAAACTCTTAGAATGTCATTTGGCGTTCCATTTACTTGGGATAGTTCATAGGTGGTAGGAGCAGAATTAGGCCATTCGGCCCATCAAGCCTACTCCACCATTCAATCATGGCTGATCTATCTTTCCCTCCTAACCCCATTCCCCTGCCTTCTCCTCATAACCCCTGACACCCGTACTAATCGATTGTGGTTCACTGATATAGATATTGGCTCACCGCTGTCCCATCTTCCTGGAACGGTCCGAAGGAGGGTTGCTCTGTCCCCAGCCAAACAATATCCCTGCAGTCCACAGTCTACTCCTCGACAGTGGCCTCTAATGTCAGGAAGATTTGAAGACAGTGTTTTTATACAAATCACATTCAGAGTTTAGATCACCGATGTCTAATTCTTGTGTCTTGTTCAGTTTAGTTTAGTTTAATATAGTTTCGTTTAGAGATACAGCATGGAAACAGGCTCTTCGGCCCACCGGGTCCGCGCCGAGAGTACACTATCTCTATCCTACACAACAGGGGCAATTTGTAAAGCCAATTACGTCTTTGGGATGTGGGAGGAAACCGGAGCACCCGGTGAAAACCCACGCGGTCACAGGGAGAACGTACAAACTTCACACAGGCAGCACCTGTGCTCGGGATGAAACCCAGGTCACTGGGGCTGTAAGGCAACAATTCTACCGCTGTGACACCACTTCCTGATGTGATGCTTGGTTTTTCTGCCAAGCACAGGTTTTGTTGAAATTAATCTTCAGATTAAGTAAATGTGGGTTCCACCTAAAGCTTGAATTTTTTTTGTTCTTTTTTTTAACCAACAAGAACAAAAAACAGAATGAAAATGAAATTTAATGTAAAAATGGCAGATGCAGGAACGATATATTGCTGTCTGACCTGCTGAGTTCTTCCTACAATTGCAGTTTTTATTTCAAATAACCCAAAAAAGGCCCGCTTTGTTTTGTTTTTAATTTCTGGCGTTGGTTTAATGTGTTTCTCGTTCATTGTCGGATGCCAACCATGTATTTTGCATGAAGAATGTAGCTTTTAAGATGCAAATGTCGTGCACAGACCACTGACCAAGCACATTGTTTGTGAACATCTAATGGAATCCTTGGTCGGTGACAGGACAGGATAACTCACACCAGTGAAAGTGCAGACTGCAATGAGTGATTGTCAATCGGCAGCTATTCCTCTTATCAGTCCATTTGCAGTTCATTACCAAACCAAAGTTTGCGCATTTGCCTGAAGCCTCTTGATCAAAACCAAAAATACTTGAATTTACAAATTAATGCAGAAAAAACATCCACAAATTGAAAATAAGGGCGGCACACTTGGTAGAGCTGCTGCCTCTCAGCGCCAGAGTCCTGCGTTCAATCCTGACCTCGGGTGCTGCCTGCGAGGAGTTTGCACGTTATCCCTCTGTCTACGTGGGTTTCCACCCAGTGCTCCGCTTCCCTCCCACATCCCAAAGACGTGCAGGTTTGTAGGTCAATTGGCCTCTGAAAATTGACCCTAATGTGTGCAGGGAGTGGATGAGAAAGTGGGATAACGATGAACTAGTGTGAATCGATGTTCAGTGCGGATAACATAGAACTATTGTGAACGGGTGCTCGGTAGTCAGCATGGACTGGGTGGGCCGAAGGGCCTGCTTCCACGCCGTATCTCTTAACTAAACTAAACCAAAGTACAAAAATAAAAACCATGTCTTATTCACGCAAGGCTTGGATTCTGTACATTCCCTTTTGAATGATCTTGGTTGTAAAGTATTTATAGGACCAAGCCAAGTGTCTGACTTCATCATTATCTCCCGTTTATTTCTCTCCTATGTAGCTTTGCTCGAAGCATCTTTTCCACCCGCGGCACATCTTGTTGGCGTCCGAGGCAGGGTGGAGAATATTCTCCCGAACTCCCCGGCAGATTTACAACCCCTCTCCATTGGTGTCTCGGTCTCCGTCTCCGTCCTCGGCTCCGTCCTTAGCTCTGCTTCTTCTGCTTCCAATGACCAAAGTGATAAATAGCGCAGGAAATTGGTTTTGAAAGCTGCCTCGCCACTCCTTCAGAGTGCCGCAGTGATGGCCCTGAGGCTTGCTACAAACTTTCCCTGGATGAAATAACTCAGAGCAAAATTACACTGCATTTTTACTGCTCACTCATCCGCCAATATATTTAGGATGCGTGTCCCACGGAATGTCCAATGGGGCAAATTGAAAGGCCTCTCCGACGGATGCATTCCTCGCAGAAAAATGCCACACTATTCTGTCTTACCTTTTGTCCTTGTTGTAATTTAAATCCATATTTTGAGTCGTACAGCACTGAAATAGGCCCACCAGCCCTACTCGGACGAGTCCGACCCTAGTCTTGCAGGAAGGAACTGCAGATGCTGGTTTAAACCGAAGATAGGCACAAAATGCTGGAGTAACTCAGCGGGACAGGCAGCATCTCTGGAGAGAAGGAATGGGTGACGTTTCGGGTCGAGACCCTTCTTCAGACTTCTTCAGTGGCTGTCTCTCTGAGTTACTCCAGCATTTTGTGTCTATCTTCTACCCTAGTCTCATTTGCCCATATCCCTCTAAACCTTTTCTATCCAAGAACTTTTTGCTTTTAAATGTTGTTCTTGCACCTACATTTTCTTTCTTAATTTTTTTAATTATAGTTTATTCACAGAGATACAGTGCGGAAGCAGGCCCTTCGGCCCACCAAGTCGGTGCCGACCAGCAATAAGCCCGCACAATATCCTACACACACAAGGGACAATTTACAATTATACCGAAACCGATTAGCCTACAAACCTGCACGTCTTTGGAGTGTGGGAGGAAACAGAGCACCCAGAGAAAACCCATGTAGGTCACGGGGAGAACATACAAACTTTGTACAGACAGCACCCGTAGTCAGGATCGAACACTGGTCTCTGGTGTAATTGAGGCCAAATCACTGGATGAATTTAAGAGAGAGGTAGATAGAGCTCTAGGGGCTAGTGGAATCAGGGAATATGGGGAGAAGGCAGGCTGATTGTGGATGCTCAGCCATGATCACAATGAATGGCGGCGCTGGCTCGAAGGGCCGAATGGCCTCCTTCTGCATATATTTTCTATGTTTCTATGTAAGGCAGCAACTCTACCGCTACGACACCGTGCCACCCCTTTAGTCCTTGATTTTTTTAAATCCATATTTAGAGTATCACAGCACAGATACAGGCCATTCTGCCCAAAGTCAACATTATCCCATCTATCCTAGTCCCATTTGTCCACGCCGGGCCCATATCCCTCTAAACCTTTCCTACCCATGTACATCATCAGCTCATAAGTGATAGGAGCAGAATTAGGCCATTCGGCCCATCAAGTATACTCCACCATTCAATCATGCCTGATCGATCTCTCCCTCCTAACCCCAAACTCCGACCTTCTCCCCATAACCCCTGACACCCGTCCTCATCAAGAATCCAAATGTCTTTTAAATGCTGTTCTTAAATTTTTCTCTGATTGTTACATTTCTTGTTTTATTTTTCACATCAAGCGTGGAGTGTTTGTCTCTGTGTTTGTTTATTGCCTCCTTGCTCGTGAATAGGAGCATTGGGCAATGATGGTGATCGTTGGACCATTCTGTGCTGCCGTCTCCATGGCAACGTTGTAATCCGCCATGGTGGAGGGCAGCCACCAGGATGGGTCTACAGCTGTCTTCTCATTAGCACTATCTGGAGCTTTGGAAGTCCAGAGCTTATGCGGGCTCTGTGGAAGCGCAGACACAATGAGCAGAAGTCTCTCATTCCTGTTGCCCGGTCGGGATTGTCTACGTCCCAGCAGAAAACACTGGGGTCATTACGGAACGTGATGCTGTCAGCTCCTGCAGGAATGCTCCAATCTCTTGCCAGATAGATCCGTTTTATCTCCCTCACACAGCTGGTTGTGCTGAAATGTCAGTGACCTTTCCGGCACAGTGGCAGCAGCTGGCATGGTCCCAAAGACACATGCGTGTTGGCAGAATAATTGTCACTGTTAACGATCCCCGGCGAGCAGGTGAGTGGTAGGTTAGAGGGGAAGGCTTGCAAACAGAACCTTCGGCCCACCACGTCCACGCCGACCAGCGAACACGTGTAGGAAAATAACCGCAGATGCTGGCACAGATCGAAGGTATCACAAAATGCTGGAGTAACTCAGCGGGTCAGGCAGCATCTCAGGAGAGAAGGAATGGGTGACGTTTCGGGCCGAGAACCCTTCTTCAGACTGATGTCAGGGGAGGGGGCGGGACAAAGAAAGGATGTTGTTGGAGACAGGAAAGCTGTGGGGGAACTGGGAAGGGGGAGGGGAAAGAGAGGGACAGAGGAGCTATCTAAAGTTGGAGAAATCAATGTTCATACCGCTGGGGTGAAAGCGAACACGTGTATACTATCCGACACACTGGGGACAATTTACAGTAGCCAAATGACCTACAAACCCGCGTGTCTTTGGAATGTGGGTGGAAACCAGAGCTACCCGGAGAAAACCCACGCCTGTACAAACTCCGTCCAGCCCAGGATTGAACCCGGGTCTCTGGCGCTGTACGGAAATAACTCAACCACTGCACCACTGTGCCGCACTGTAGAGTTGATGGGAATGTGGGGAGAATAAAATGGGATGAGTGTTTGATGGGTGGATGGTCAGCAGGGGCATGGTGGGCTGAAGGACCTAAAACGTTTTCCAACTTCACCAATGCCACCTGCCTTAGAAACATAGAATTATAGAAAATAGGTGCAGGAGTAGGCCATTTGAGCCTTTGAGCCAGCACTGTCATTTGATATGATCATGGCAGATCATCCAAACTCAATACCCCGTTCCTGCTTTCTGCCCATATCCCTTGATTCCTTTGCTGTGCCTTGCCGTGCATTTTTAGATCTCGACCATCTACAAACCTTCAAGAAGATTGCAAATACTATGCATGATTTTATTTAGCTGAAATCTTGGTTAAAGACCAACCAGAGAGCTACATAGGGTTACACGGCATGGAAATAGACCCTTTGACCCAATTCATCTCTGCTGGCCTTGGTGCTTATCCACACTGGTCCCATTTGCCTGCATTTGGCCCACGTGCTTCTGAACCTTTCCTATCTATGTCCCTGTCCTAGTGTCTTACAAATGGTGTTGTTGTAGCCGCCACTTCCTTGGCAACTCGTCACCCTCTGTGATAAGGGTGAAAAAGATCCCCCTCAGATCTCCTTTAAGTCTCTCCCCTCTCACCTTAATCCTCACCGCAACACAACGACTACTTCACATTGAATGGAAGGCAGGACCTTTTCCCAGGACGATTGATGGAACTGTGGTCTCTGTTGGAGCGTAGGAGATTCGAGGAGTGATCTCACAAAGGTGTATAAAGTAACGAAGGAAATGGATTGATTGGAGTAAATGTACAGTCTCTTTCACGGGATAGGGGCATCTAAAACTAGAGGGCTCGGGTTTCCATAGGTTTTGAGAAGGGAAAGATTTAAAAGGGATCCAAAGGGACACCTTTTTCCACACAGAGGGTGGTGTGTATATGGAACGAGTTGCCAGAGGAAGTACAATTAAGACATTCAGAGGACTCTTGAACAGGTCCATTGATAGGAAAGGTTTGGTTTAGAGGGATATTTTTAGATTTAGATTTAGAGATACAGCACGGAAACAGGCCCTTCGGCCCACCGAGTCCACGCCGCCCAGCGATCCCCGCACATTAACACTATCCTACACACACTAGGGACAATTTTTACATTTACCCAGTCAATTAACCTACATACCTGTACATCTTTGGAGTGTGGGAGGAAACCGAAGATCTCGGAGAAAACCCACGCAGGTCACGGGGAGAACGTACAAACTCCGTATAGACGGCGCCCGTAGTCAGGATCTAACCTGAGTCTCCGGCGCTGCATTTGTTGTAAGGCAGCAACTCTACCGCTGTGCTGGTGCTGGCATGTGGTACCGAGGAAGAGTACCGACCCGAAACGTCACCCGTCTCCAGAGATGCTGACTGACTGAACCGTTGAGTTAGTTACTCCAGTGCTTTGTGCCTATCTGTGGTACTAGCTTGATTGGGCAACCTGGTCGACATGGATGAGCTGGGCTGAAGGGCCTGTTTGCATGCTGTACAGCTCCATGACTCGACAATACTTTTAAGGCAGACGATCTAACACGCCCGTCTCACTCAATGTGCTTACATTTTCACTGTTATTTCAAGTGCTACAGTGAAACTTCCAAGCTATCGCAGAACCTGCAAATGAATCGCAGCTTTTGTGACAACTATGCCTCCTGTTCCTCAGAGTTACAGCAGTTAAGGTATCAGACTACCTGCTAAAACTCTGCACCATTGATCCAGGGATGAGTTTTAATCCCAGTAATTAAATTAATTTACAACTTAAATAGCAGCAAGTTAGAATGACACTACTAGAATGGTGTTAAACCTATTTATTTTAATCAGAGCTTTCAGGAACTGTCTGAAATGTTGGCACAATGGTTCAGCTGGTAGAGCCGCTGCCTCACAGCGCCAGAGACATAGAAAATAGAAAATAGGTGCAGGAGGAGGCCATTCGCCCTTCGACAGCACCTGCACTCGGGATGAAACCCAGGTCTCTGGGACTGTAAGGCAACAATTCTACCGCTGTGACACCACTGTGCCGTCCTGATGTGATGCTTGGTTTTTCTGGCTGATCCTGACCTTGGCTGCTGCCTGTGTGCAGTTTGCCCGTTCTCCCTGTGACCGCGTGGGTTTCCTCCCACATCCCATAGACATGGGGTTTGTAGGTTAATTGGCCTCTGTAAAAATAAAATTGCCCCAAACATGTAGGAAGTAAATGAGAAGGTGGCACACTGTAGAACTACCGTGAACAGGTGATTGATGGTTGGTGTGGACTCGATGGGCTCTTTGCTGTATCTCTAAGGTAAACTAAACTAAAATAAAATCAAAACAAAAAATTGCTGAAAATACTTAACAGGTACATGTATCGAATTATCTGATTTAATTGGATAGCATGCGAAACAATGCTTTTCACTGTACCTCGGTACATGCGACAATTATACACCAAGAGATCAGGCTGCATCAGTTCTGATGAAGGGACTTCGATATGAGACAGTAACTCTGTTCATCTGCCCACAGATGCAGACTGACCAGCTGAGTATTTCCAGCTTGGGTTTTCTGTTATTAGGTTAGATTTCCAGCACCTGCAGTTTTTACGGATTTTCGCTTTCAACGGGGCAGCACGATGGCGCAGCGGTAGAGTTGCTGCCTTACAGCGAATGCAGCGCCGGAGACTCAGGTTCGATCCTGACTACGGGCGCCGTCTATACGGAGTTTGTACGTTCTCCCCGTGAACTGCGTGGGTTTTCTCCGAGATCTTCGGTTTTCTCCCACACTCCAAAGACGTACAGGTTAATTGGCTGAGCAAATGTTAAAAAAAAAGATTGTCCCTAGTGTGTGTAGTGTGTGTTAATATGCGGGGATCGCTGGGCGGCGCGGACCCGGTGGGCCGAAGGGCCTGTTTCCGCACTGTATCTCTAAATCTAAATCTAAAAATCTAAAAACTCTCTCCTCCTTTCAGGGGCAGTAAAGGGCAGACCATTAATACTGGCATTGTCATGTGAATTGACATCCGATAAATAAATAAATAGAAAATAAATTCTGGCCATTCTAGGGCTGCACGGTGGGCCAGCGATGGGGTTGCTGCCGTACAGCGCCAGATACCCGGGTTAGATCCTGAGTAGGCCTTTGGAGCGTGCTGTTTGTATAGAGTTTGTACGTTCTCCCCGTGACTGTGTGGGTTTCCTCTGGGATCTCCGGTTTCCTCCCACGCTCCAAAGGCGTACAGGTTTGTAGGCTATTTGGCTTGGTAAAATGATAAATTCTCCCTAGTGCGTGTAGGGTAGGTGTAGTGTGCGGGGATCGCTGGTCGGCGCCGGCTCGGTGGGCCGAAGGGCCCGTTTCCGCGCCGAGTCTCCAAACTAGACTAAATCAGTTTAAAGGCAGACACCTTTATCCTTCCTTTGTCCCGCCCCCCTGACATCAGTCTGAAGAAGGGTCTCGACCCGAAACGTCACCCATTCCTTCTCTCCCGAGATGCTGCCTGACCTGCTGAGTTACTACAGCATTTTGTGAATAAACACCTTTAAAATTTGTTAATTTCCTCTCAGAGAATCCTAAGGATCTCGGGGGAAGATTAGCTTAAAGCCGCTCCTGTCTTTCTTTGTGTTCTATCACCTCTCATCGAAGTGCCTGTTCAATATTGTGCAACCTTTAGCAGATGATAGATTCTGGTGGACAGAAAGCCTTGGGGAATTGTCCCAGCCTCTGCTCCCTCCACCACTCCGGTTAATGGGAATTTGTCTGCAGCCTTTCAGATAGAAGGCCGCATCTCAAAGGCAGGAGATCATTGCTGCCGTTATCCCACCATCCACCTCGTAAGCACCCTCTCGATTTGTTGTGACAGCGGTTGCCAAAAATGGCTGTTTTTCAGCCGGGCAGCGGACCCAACAGCAGCCTTGACAGACTGCGAATCACTCAGGCCTTTGTCTCAAGAGGAGACAAATGTGTTCCATTTCACCAACTCCTCAAGAAATTGAAAACCAGACATTAAAAGCAAGAAATTCACTGAAAATTGCACATGGTTTTTTTTTTGTGTGTGAGGGGGCTTTCAAGCTCCCAACAATATTGGACCAATTTGAACGTCCCTGCATAGCCTCGAGGAAGATTTCCTATCTGCCTTTGTTTGCTTGCAGAATGGGGACTACTTAAACTTGTCAAGTTTGTCAATGCTGCTGTCACTAATATTGATTGCTGGACCGCGCCTTAAGGGGTTCTTCAAAGTAGGTTCAATATTTCATCATCTTGAAGCTTCTTCAATTTGTGCATTAGGCTGCCAGACTCATTGCCCCATTTGTGTTTGATCTCGATTTTTAATGAGCCTTTTGATTTTTATTGAGGATATTTCCTTTACGCTATCTTGAGGATTAACAGGAAGGGAAGTCCGTGTTGTAGTCAGATACCCTTTGCATTCCTCTTTTTCCTCGAAGCAATTGATCCTCTGTAAATAAAACCGAAATAAATGCTGAAAACTCTTACGATGATTTTCAACTTAGGCTGGCGATGTAACATAGACACTGTGCCCCTGTGTCACTCCTGTCTAAATGTGCTGTGATTTACTGTGATCGAGGAGTTTCGGATGATTAAAGAGTTTGGGGGGGTAGACATGCAGAAACCATTTTCTTGTTGACTGAACAAGAGGATACAGCCTTCACATTACAGCGAGCGTGTGAAAGATGAGGAGTCGGAACTAGAGCCGAGTGGAAGAAATGAAAAACATTCGGCTGAGGCTAGAACATAGAACGGTACAGCTTAGGATCGGGCATGGTGGAGCAGGTTGCTGCCTCACAGCAACCCGGGTTCGATCGTGACTATGGGTGTTTGTTCTGTACAGAGTTTGAACGTTCTCCCCGTGACCTGCGCGGGTTTTCTCCGGGATCTCCGGTTTTCCTCCCGCACTCCAAAGACGTACAGGTTTATAGGTTAATTGGCCCGCTATAATTGTAAATTATTCCTAGTGTGTGTAGGAAAGTAATTAATGTGTGTGGGACCGCTGGTCGACGCGGGCTGGAGGGCCTGTTTCCACGCTGTACCTCTAAACTAAACTAAACTAATGGAAAAAGCCCTTCGTCCCACAATGTCTATGCCGAACAAGATGTTAAAATAAATGAAACTCATCTGCTTGCACGTTCATAAGTTCATAAGTCATAAGAGCAGAAGTAGGCCATTTGGCCCATCAAGTCTACTCTGCCATGAGTCTACTTATGGCTGATCTATCTTTCCCTCTCAACTCTATTCTTCTGCCTTCTCCCCATAATCCTTGACACTCTTATGGATGTGATCTATATCCCTCCAATCTCTGCCTATATAAACGTCTCAAATGCCATCATCGCATCTGCCTCCAGTGGCAGCGCGTTCCAGGTGCCCACCATTCTCTGTATTAAAAGACATCCCACACATCTCCTTTAAACTTTGTCCGTCCCACTTTAAAGCTCACCTCTAGTCTTTGACATTTCCACTCTGGGAAGAAAGTTCTGACTCTCTATCCTTTCTACAAATTATCCCATAATTTTACATATACTTCTACATAAAGGTCTCCCCGCAACCTATGGCGTTCCAGAGAAAGTTCAAGTTTGTTCAACCTCTCCTTATAGCTAATACCTTCTAATCCAGGCAGCAATCTGGTGAGATCTCTTCTGCACCCTCTCCAAAGCCTTCACATCCTTCCTGTAATGGTGCGGCCAGAACTGCACGCAATACCCCAAATGCAGCTGAACCAAACCCTGGTAGAGCTGCAGCATGCATTCCTGGGTCGGCACAAAATGCTAGAGTAACTCAGCGGCACAGGCAGCATCTCTGGAGAGAATGAATGGGTGACATTTCGGGTCAAGAGCCTTCTTCAGTCTGTATAAGGGTCTCGACCTGAAACGTCACCCATTCCTTCTCTCCAGAGATGCTGCCTGTCCCGTTGAGTTACTCCAGCTTTTTGTGCCTATCTTCAATTTAAACCAGCATAACATAACAGAACTTTATTGTCATTCGGTATAAATACCGAACGAAATTTCAGCAGTCGCAAAACACAGCAAAAAAAGAAAAGAACACAGGACACACGACCCCAACACAAACATCCATCACAGTGATTCCAAACACCCCCTCACTGTGATGGAAGGCAACAAAACTTCCACTCTCTTCCCCCCGCACCCACGGACAGGCAGCTCGACCCCTGCCAAGGCGACCGACACGCACAGCAAGGGGATGGAAGGCCCCGTGGCCGAGCCGCACCGGGCACTGAAGTTCCTTCCAACACATGCATTCCTGGTGTCACTTCCTCACATTGCATGAAGCACAGTACCCGAGCAAGATCACTTGTTCAATTTTTGGGGTTCTAACCGACACCACTGGAAGCTAAGAAATAGCCTATCTCTGACCGACGTATATAAGGACTGAATGAGTTGAGTTCTAAGGACACTTTTCACAGCCTGGGCTCTATTTCCTTGTGTACAGCAGGTTATGTGATGGTACACTCAGCATGTAATGTGTTTCATGGGTTTGAAAGAATAGACAGAGAGAGGGACTATTTCACCTGGTGTGCTCTGTGCAAAAAGAAGGACCGAATGGCCTACTCCTGCACCTATTGTCTATTGTCTATTGAATCGTGAAGGGGAGAAAGCAGGAGAATGGCATTAAGAGGGAACAATAGATCAGCCGTGATTGATTGGCGGAGTGGACTTGATGGGCCAGGTGGCCTAATTCTGCTCCCGTGTCTTATGGTCTTATAACCATAAAATGTCATGGATGATATCAGGCTCGGCTTCTTGACCAGAGGCAACATTTAAGGGAGATAGATGTGTGGGCCACGTTTTTTACACAGAAAACGATGGGTGCCTGGGACATGCTGCCTGGGATGGGTGGTGGAGGCAGATACGATAGTGTTGTTCCAGAGGCTTTTACAAAGGCGCATGTATATTCACTGCTGATTCAATGGCACTTTACTCTCACATGTACCGAGGTACAGTGAAATGCTTTGTGTTTGCATACTACCGGTAAAGCCATATATCATATCATATCATATATATACAGCCGGAAACAGGCCTTTTCGGCCCACCAAGTCCGTGCCGCCCAGCGATCCCCGCACATTAACACTATCCTACACCCACTAGGGACAATTTTTACATTTTACCCAGCCAATTAACCTACATACCTGTACGTCTTTGCAGTGTGGGAGGAAACCGAAGATCTCGGAGAAAACCCACGCAGGTCACGGGGAGAACGTACAAACTCCTTACAGTGCAACACCCGTAGTCAGGATCGAACCTGAGTCTCCGGCGCTGCATTCACTGTAAAGCAGCAACTGTACCGCTGCGCCACCGTGCCGGGGCCTGACCTCGGCAGTCGTCACGTTTTAGTGCCGACAAAGTTACGAAAGTTCACGGAACGGTCTGCTGCGTGCTGCTGCGTGTGGTAGCAGCCCCCCCAAGCCCCCCGCCCGCCCGCCCGCTGGGAATCTAGTGATATGGATCATCTGCAGGCAGAGGAGATTCGTTTATATTCAGCACAGACACTGTGGGCCGAAGGGCCTGTTCCTGTGCATGACTGCACTTCTGAGGAGAGGGTGTGAAAGAGGCGTTCGGTTCAGGAGTCAGGAAGCAGTGGGGAAGAGGCTGTTCTTAAATCCAGACATCCGAGCCTTTCAGCTCCTGCATCTTATCACAGAGGTAGAAGAGAGGTCAGGGAGCTCAGAATGATGCAGTGTGTCTGAAACCCTTATGATTAACTACCTCACCAGCACCTAACGTATAAATCTCACATGTTTACCGGCGGCTGGGAATTGTAACCAGCAATGAGCTTGTGCCTTGAGAAGGAACATCGAGAAGTCAGGCAGAGTGGAAATTATCAGCTCGTTCCCTTGCCATTCAAACTTGCTTTTCACAAAGTGTTGGAAGGTACTACAGATGCTGGTTTAAACTGAAGATAGACACAAAAGGCTGGAGTAACTCAGCGGGACAGGCAGCATCTCTGGAGAGAAGGAATGGGTAACGTTTCAGGTCTTCAGACCGTCTCAACACGAAACGTCACTCATTCCTTCTCTCCAGAGATGCTGCCTGTCCCACTGAGTTATTCCAGCTTTTTGTGTCTATCTTTGCTTTTCATATTGCTTTTCACATCTATTTATTTGTGTATTTACAGTATTACAGTCACAGTTCAGTTTATGATCAGTGAAAAGCTTTTGTTGCATCCTATCCAGTCAGCGGAAAGACAGTACATGATTACAATCGAGCCATTTACAGTGTATAGATACACGATAAGGGAATAACGTTTAGAGCAAGGTAAAGCCAGCAAAGTTCAATCAAGGATAGTCCGAGGGTCACCACTGAGGTGGATAGTAGTTCAGCAATGCTCCCTGGTTGTGGTAGGATGATTCAGTTGCCTGATAACAGCTGGGAAGGAACTGTCCCTGAAATCTGGAGGTGTGCGTTTTCACATTTCTGTACCTCTTGCCTGATGGTAGAGGGGAGAAGAGGGAGTGGCCAGGGTGCGACTCGTCCTTGATTATGCTGCTGGCCTTGCCGAGGCAGCATGAGTATAAATGGAGTCAATGGAAGGGAGGTTGGTTTGTGTGATGGTCTGGGCTGCATCCATAATTCGCTGCAATTTCTTTTTATATATACTGGACTTTTCTTTGCAGTTTATTACGGGATGTACAGAGTACAGGTTGAACACCGATTTTCCGTCATTCTCGGCTCCATGGTGATCGAGGGGGGGGCACAATGAAACACAAAGTGCTGGCGTAACCCAGCCAACGGAATCATTCTGAGGAAGGGTCCCGATGTCACCAATGCACGTTCTCCAGAGGTCCTGACCCGCCAAATTACTCCAGCACTTTGTGTCCTTTTGGTGTGAAGAAGGGCTCGCTGGTGCACCTTGTGTCATAAGGTCATAAGGAATAGGAACAGAATTAGGCCATTCGGCCCATCAAGTCTACTCCGCCATTCAATCACGGCTGATCTATCTCTCCCTCCTAACCCCATTCTCCTGCCTTCTCCCCTTAACCTCTGACACCTGTACTAATCAAGAATCTATTTATCTCTGCCTTAAAAACATCCACTGACTTGGCCTTCTGTGGCAAAGAACTCCACAGATTCACCACCCTCTGACTAAAGAAATTTCTCCCCATTCCCATCCTAAAAGAACGTCCTTTAATTCTGAGGCTGTGACCTCTAGTCCTAGACTCTCCCGCTAGTGGAAACATCCTCTCCACATCCACTCGATCCCAGCCTTTCACTACTCTGTACGTTTCAATGAGGTCCTCCCCCAATCTTCTAAACTCCAGCGAGTACAGGACCAGTGCCGACAAACGCTCATCACAGGTTAACCTACTCGTTCCTGGGATCACTGTTGGAGTGTTGTCGTAACCAAGGCTCTAAACGTCCGGGGAAACGATGGGAGCCGGGGATGAGTCGGCAGGTCCGTCCGCTATAACCGACATCAGTTATAAGGGGAAGACAGGCACAAAACGCTGAAGTAACTCAGCGGGACAGGCAACATCTCTGGAGAGAAGGATCGGGTGACATTTCAGGTCGAGACCCTTCTTCAGTCAGCTCACCACTCACAATGCCATCTGTGGCCACTCGGGGAATTTCAACTGAGCTGTCGTAATGTTGTCCAGATTATAAGGATGGGCGGACCATCGGTTGTTCCACCTTATAGTTCAACCTGTGCTATGTTTACATATCTGTTTTGCTGCTGCAAGTAAGAATTTCATTGTTCTGTGTCAGGACATATGACGGTATGATCAGTACGGGTGTCAGGGGTAATGGGGAGAAGGCAGGAGAACGGGTTTGAGAGAGAAAGATAGATCAGCCATGGTTGAATGGCGGAGTAGACTCGATGGGCCGAATGGCCTAATTCTGCTCCTATCACTTGTGAACTTATGAAAACACTCTTGACTCTTGCTCCAAGGGACTTTTGATTGTTCTTACGTGCATCATTTACTCCTTCACTTCCTGAGCTTTACGGGGGGAGGGGAGGGGATATCACCCAGTCTATCCTGCAAGATGATAATGTGGTTTCTGTTTCTTGCTGTCTTTGTGTAGATTTCCCCGTGTGCAGTATTTTGCTTTGTTTGATGTACAAAGGGTTGACTGTGTCGTCAGTGACACTCTGAATAGAGAGAATGCAAGTGGAATGAGAACCGTACCATTGTGTGTAAATCACTAGGATTAGGGATTTCGAATTCTGAAACATTTCATGGTTAAAATGACCTGAATTCACAACAGCACGCCATTAGCCGATATTCTACAGTGGGAAGCTCAGTTGGTTAATCAGGAGCACGTTCTCCAGATGGTTTGATATCCCCAAGCTCCCTTAATTTAACAGAATTATTTAACAAACCCTTCCCTTCCCTCCAGTGCATTCCAAGACAACATTTAATTCAAAGTACTGATGCATCTAAATGGTATCAACTTCCAGGAGGTATTAGAGATGGCAATTATTAGAGATGGTATTATAGATGCTTATCAACTGTAACTGTGTAAAACTTTACCTTTGCATCAAGTGTGCAGGGGGAATGCTTGGATGTGCAAGGTGGTGAATCTTTGTCATTCCCTTCCCCAGAGGGCTGGGTTGGTTCAGTCATTGAGTTCATTCAGAACAGATATTACTGGATTTCAGGATATTGAAGCAAACAAGAAACACATGGATGGTGCAGGTAAATAGCCATAGCAATGAATGGTGGAATGGACTCAGTAGGCCAGATATCTCTCCCTTCTTATGTTATTATTTTTTCCTAGTTGCTTTGCACTGTGTTCTTTTCCATTGTGAGAAGTCCATAAGCGTCTTTGATCTCCATTAAGTTCAGTCCACGCTGACCAGCGACCACCCCCCGTACACACGCACCCTATTCGACACATTAGGGACAATTTACAATTTTACCGAAGCCAATTAACTTACAAACGTCTTTGGAGTGGGAGGGGAGCACACTGACACCACTTCACAGCACTTCCCAACCCCTTCATCTGTACCTGCAAGGTGAACAAGAGCAGCAGGCACATGGGAATGCCAATGACAGTAGGTTTCCCTCCAAAATGGATGCTAACAGACTTGGAAATATATCGGAAGTCTTCATCATTGTTAGATCTGAATCCTGGAACGCCTTTTCCTAAAAATGCCGCGGGAGCACCTTCACCCAGTACAGGAAGGGTGGCATAGTGGGGCAGGGGGTGGCACGGGGGTGCAGGCAGGTGGCACTGTGGGGCAGGGGGTGGCACAGTGGGGCAGGGGGTGGTGCAGTGGTGCAGGGAGTGGCACAGTGGTGCAGGGGGTGGCACAGTGGGGAAGGGGGTGGCACAGAGGGGCAGGGGGTTGCACAGTGGTGCAGGGGGTAGCACAGAGGTGCAAGGGGTGGCACAGTGGTGCAGGGGGTGGCACAGTGGGGCAGGGGGTGGCACAGTGGGGCAGGGGGTGGCACAGGGAGTGGCACAGGGAGTGGCACAGTGGTGCAGGGATGGCACAGTGGGGCAGGGGGTGGCACAGGGTGTGGCAAAGTGGGGCAGGGGGTGCAGGGGGTGGTACAGTGGTGCAGGGGGTGGCACAGTGGCACAGCTAGTAGAGCTGCTGCCTTAAAGCGCCAGAGACCTGGATTCGATCCTGACTTCGGATACTGTCTGTGAGACCGCGTGGGTTTTCTCTGATTGCTCCCAATTCCTCCCACATCCCAAAGACGTTTGGGTTTGTAGGTCGACACAAAACGTTAGAGTAACTCAGCGGGTCAGGCAGCATCTCTGGAGAAAAATAATAGGCGATGTTTCGGGGTGTGAAGAAGGGTTTCGATCCAAAATGTCACCGATTCTTTTTTACCCGGTAAGCTGCCTTACCCACTAAGTTACACCAGCATTTTGTTTCTATCTTTGGTATAAACGAGCATCTGCAGTTCCTTCCTACACCGGGGATGTTGGTTAATTGTCTCTTGTAAATTGTCCTCAGTGTGTAGGATAGATTGAGTGTGCAGGTCGGTGCAAACTCGGTGGGCCAAAGGACTTGTTTCCATGCTGTCTCCCTAAGCTAAGGTCGCTCACCTCCATTCTATGTTTTTAGAGATACAGCATGAAAACAGACCCTTTGGCCCACTGAATACATGCCGAGAAAGTGCAAACTCCACACAGACCGAGGTCAGGATCGAACCCGGGTCTCTGGCGCTGTGTGGCAGCGGCTCTACCAGCTGTGCCACTGTGCCGCCAGGCAATTACAGATGGGCCTTGTGGACACAAAGGAATGCAGATGCTGGTTTACACAAAAGGCAGCAACTTTGCGGAACATGGATAGGTGACGTTTCGGGTCGAGACCCATCTTCAGACCTGCTCAGGTGGGCTAAGACTATTGAGACCGTGCAGGATACTGGGAGATAATCCGGCAATCCTTTGCAGATCAAGGCAGGCAGCAGTGATGCACGGGATTGGAGTCGGAGATGAGTCTACAATCTCAGTTTGACTGGCAGGTTTTAAATAACAGAGGCAGGTTGTTGACAGGTTAAATCAGATGTGACCTTTCTCCCTGGAAACCAGGACAAACTAATTAACTCGGAATTTGGAATTTAAATGCTGTGCTGGGTTTAGAATTTATTCAGAGAACGCTCTCAAAGGGGCTTGCACGATTCAGGAATGCGATGTTTCAGATGGACACAGTTTCCAATTTGGCTGAAGTATTTAACGTGGGGTTAGGTAAAATTAAGGTATTAAAAGGACAGGGAGGCCACTGAATGAGCAGCGACACTGGCTTGAGGTCTGCCCGTCTTTCAGATGACACGGTAAATCAAAGCCTCGTTTGCTCTGGCAAGGGGACTTAAAAATGCAACATCATTATTTCAGAAGGGATTGAGTTTTCCCCCGAGCCCTGATCAATGTTAACCTCGATCAGCACCACCAAAGCAGTCTATCCAGAAGTGACTGTAAACGTGAGAAATTGCTGCATTTTCTATTTGACATTTTCTTAGTGACTTCATTCAAAGATATTTCATAAGTGGAAAAGCATTTTGGGATGTGGAGTTCTTTGAAGGCGCTCTATAAATAGAGGTTCTATTGCTATGTTTCTAGGTCATTTGCCAGCTGCTGCTAATCATGTGTTTGGAGCAACAGCTTCTAATGCAAAAAGACACCACGCGGGTCTGGCTTCCAAACTGAGCCGCAGCCTAGTGTCAGGACCTCTCCCCGTGACCACGAGGCTGAGATGATGCCTACGTAATGTGGAGATGAGGAACGCAGAGCCAGATCTGTCCTTTTTGTTTGCTTCGGCCACTGGACAGTGGCCGAAGCAAACAAAAAGGACAGATCTGGCTCTGCATTCCTCATCTCCACAGTATCGGCGAGAACAAGCGCAGGCTCGGCGATCGAATCACTGAACGCCTCCGCTCTGTCCGCCTAGGCCTACGCGATCTACCCATTGCTCAACGCTCTAACCCCTCCCAGTCCCACACTGACCTTTCTGTCCTGGGCCTCCTCCACTGTCAGAGTGACGCCCAACGCAAATTGGAGGAACAGCACCTCATATTTCTGCTTGGGCAGCTTACACCCCAGCGGTATGAATATCAATTTTTCCAACTTCAAGTAACCCTCGTGGCTCCAACCCTACCCCCATCCTAGTTCTCCGACTAGTTTCACTGTCCTGATTATTTTTACCGATTGTATACCTCCTTGCCACCTTCCCCTCAGCTAACAATGAACCAGTCTACATTTCCTTATCATCACCTGCTTAGATTTGTCGTTATCACACCTTACCCTTCCATAACTCTAGACTACCTCTTCGATGACTCAGTCTGAAGAAAGGTCTCGACCCGAAACGTCACCCATTCCTTCTCTCCGGAGATGCTGCCTGTCCTGCTGAGTTACTCCCGCATTTTGTGTGTAAGGTTTGAGGAGATGTGTATGCATGTCCTACATAAAGCACGCACCCTCCTCCCACATCCTTAACCGTTCCCATTTCAACTGGGAATTGAGTGACAATTTTATCCGAGTTGCTGCCAAATCATTTAGAGCAGCCCTTTGTTATTTCCAAAGATGTCTAAGAACTTTCGGGATGGCGGGACTTTCATATGAGGAAAGACTGGATAGACTGGGCTTGTACTCGCTGGAATTTAGAAGACTGAGGGGGGATCTTATAGAAACATATAAAATTCTTAAGGGGTTGGAGAGGCTAGATGCGGGAAGATTGTTCCCGATGTTGGGGGAGTCCAGAACCAGGGGTCACAGCTTAAGGATAAGAGGGAAGTCTTTTAGGACCGAGATGAGAAAACATTTCTTCACACAGAGAGTGGTGAGTCTGTGGAATTCTCTGCCACAGAAGGTAGTTGAGGCCAGTTCATTGGCTATATTTAAGAGGGAGTTAGATGTGGCCCTTTTTGCTAAAGGGATCAGGGGGTATGGAGAGAAGGCAGGTACAGGCTACTGAGCTGGATGATCAGCCATGATCATATTGAATGGCGGTGCAGGCTCGAAGGGCCGAATGGCCTACTCCTGCACCTATTTTCTATGTTTCTATGTTTCTAAACATACAGGCGTAGATATTTGAAGCAAATCTACACGAGGAGAGAGTACCAAGCAATGGAACAAATGACCTACTTCCATGTTAAACCGCTCTCTGTGATATCAGAATGAAATCTTGGTAGACTCGGTAGAATAAACATACGGAATAAGCAATTGCCATTTCAATTTTTAAAAAGAAGTCTCTCTGTGGTTGACACTGGCCAGACCTTCTCAAGTACCGACCTCCCCACCAGCAAAGGGGTCTCTAGGAAGCGCTGCCTCCAAAAGGTGGCCAGCATCGTCAAAGACCCACACCTTCCTGACCATGCTCTCATTTCACTCCTACCATCGGGAAGACGGTACAGGAGCCTGAAAACCTTGACCATGACGTTCAAGATCATCTTCTTCCAAACATTCGTCTGGCTCTTACACACTGCACAACACTAATTTTAACTATGAACTTTGATGAACTGCCTTTGGTTACTCCAAGGACTCTTTTTTTTTGTTTTGCACTGGCATTGTGGTTGTCAATTTATTGAATTTTCTATTATTATATATTAGCCATGTGTATTGCACCTATAGCTTTGTATCCTGCTCAACTTCATTGTTCGGTTGTCGGCATATATGACAATCAAACAGTCTTGACTCTTGAGAGTTGGAATCCTTAGGTTACGGAAACATGGGAAAATACCCCGATCAGCCAAAACATTATGACCATTGACAGGCGGAGTGAATAAAATTGGTTATCTTGTCGCAATGGCACCTGTGAAGGGGTGGGATATATTAGGCAGCAAGTGAACAGTCAGTTCTTGAAGTTGATGTGATGGATGCAGGAAATGGGCAGGAGTAAAGACCTGAGCGGCTTTGACAAGGGCCAAATTGTTATGACGGGGTGAGAGCATCTCTGAAACGGCAAGGCTTGTGGGGTGCTCCCGGTCAGCAGTGGTGAGTACGTACTGACAGTGGTCCGAGGAGGGACAAACCACAAACCGGCAACAGGGTGTTGGGCAACCAAGGCTCATCGATGCGTGAGGGCAACCAAGGCTATTCCGTCTGGTCCGAACCGACAGAAGGTCGACTGTGGCACAAGTCACAGAAAATTCTAAATGTTGGTCACGGGAGGAATGTGTCACAATACACAGTGCATCGCACCCTGCTGCGTATGGGGCTGCACACGGAGGACCAACAGCATGTTAGGCAGGTGGTCATAATGTTTTGGCTGACCGGTGTATTTCCTACATGTTCCATTTCTACCTGTCAACACGTGAACATGAAATTTGTACAAGCTGGTTTGCTCTCACATGGAGCCAGTACAGACTCAATGGGCCAAGTGGCCTTCCTCATTGATAAACAAGAATTACATGTGTCTCACAGCAGTAAACTAACAGGTTGAAAATGGAAGAAGCTTACAGAATAAGCAATTGGCATTTGGCTTTTCAAAAAGATGTCCCTTTGTGTAAGAACTGGGATGATGGAATTGGATGTATCCAAATAATTACTCAAGTGCCAGTGGTAATTACCTGCGAAATGGCAGAAGATGGAGTTGTGAGCAGAAAGAATGACTTGGCAGAAGGCACCAGGCAAATTCTGGGAAATAAATTTGTATTATAAAGTTCTGGAGGAGAGGAAATCTATAGGATGCTACTGCCACTGCCTGTGGAGTATGGAGGAGTTAAGTCATTGAGATACAATTATTTCTTGAGCAGGGTGTGTGCGGATTCTGTTAAATTGTCAACTGCAGTTCTTAGTAATGTCAGTTGGTAGAGATTATCCCTTGGTTTGCCAAGCAAACTGAAGGAATTCACTCCCCAAATATCATCGGCATGTCTCCTGACCCTACATTGGACTCTCTCGACCACTGCTACACCTCCTTCAAATGCCATATCACTCCATCCTTTGTCCTCGTTTCAGCCAGTCTGGTCACCTGCCAGTGTTGCACCTGCCAGTTTACAGTCAGAGTAAGGCATAAGTTTAGTTTAGTTGAGCTTAGTTTAGACATACAGCGAGGAAACGGGCCCTTTCGGCCCACCGAGTCCGCGCCGACCAGCGATCCATGCACATTAACACCCCAACACACTAGGGACAATTTACATTTATACCAAGCCAATTAACCTACAAACCCCTGTACGTCTTTGGAGCGTGGGAGGAAGCCGAAGATCTCGGAGAAAGCCCATGCGGTCACGGGGAGAACGTACAAACTCCGTACAGACAGCACCCGTAGTCGGGATCGAACCCTGGTCTCTGGCGCTGAAAGGGATGAACACTACCGCTCTGCCTTAAGTCAGAGGAGCAGAATTAGGCCATTTTGCAAACCCAGTTACCTGCCTTCTCCCTGTAACCTTTGACATCTTTACCGGTCAAGATGTTGCCTGACTCACTGAGTTACTCCGACACTGTGTCTGCTTGTCCTGATCGACAGAACTGCTGCAGAGTTGGTTGACACCTTTCTAGGCATCCATATCACCAGACACCTAAACTGGTCCCTTCATATCGGTGCGGTGATCGTGAAAGTACTTCAGTGTAGTTACTTTTCTGAGAAGATTCGGCACGTCTACAAACTTTTGCTTGAACTTCTGCAGATGGTTATAGAAAGTATCCTGACAGGATGCATCTCAGCCTGGCATGGCAACTGCTCTGCCCCTGACCACCTGAACCTACAAAGAGTGGTGACCGATGTCGCAAGAATAACAACAAGTTATTTGGCTTCAAACTTGATTTAATGACCATTGAGAATGCAACGTACAGACGTGGCAGCAGTCACCCCAACACGTGCTACCACTGGAACCTCCCACAGTAACACGCATGCACAGGTTCACTTCCTCCAGGTATGGTGTTTGAAATAGCTCCCCCTGGACTGTGATCACTGTGACTGATTTACAGTGACCGCAGCCCAGTCCATCACATGCTCGGCACTTCCTTCCCTCCAGTCCAACTTTACAGTGCGTGGCATCAGGAAGGCAAAGATGTCAGCTACCTTGGCCATTCCTATGTCTCTCTTCTGTCTTCCCGCAGAAGATACAAGAGCTCACAAGCTCAAACGTGCAGATTTCGTAGCAGCTTCTTCCCCACTGCTCTGCAACTCCCGAACCAATTATTTCTTTCACACTCCATCTGTGAGAATGCTGCCTTGTGCCTTGCCATCCAGTCTGAAGAAGTGTTACGACCCAATACTTCATTTATTCTTTATCTCCAGAGATTCTGCCTGACACGCTGAGTTACTCCAGCATATACTCCAGTGTAGAAGTAGGGAGGTGAGTATAAAGGTTGGGAGGTCATGTTGCCGTTGTATAAGACGTTGGTGAGGCCGCATTTAGAGTGGTGTGTGCAGTTCTGGGCACCATGTTATGGAAAAGATGTCAAGCTGGAAAGGGAACAGAGAAGATTTACAAGGACGTGGCAAAATGAGGGAAGAAGATTAGACTTTATTGCCTTCCATCACAGGGAGAAATGTGGGGTGGTTGTTTATGTTAACTTTTGTGTAGTTGTGTGTCTTGTTGCTTTTTTTAGTATGGCTGTATGGTAATACGAATATCACGGTACCTTAATTGGTACACGTGACAATAAAAGACCTTTGAAACCGTTGAAATAGATCGGGTGAATGCACAGTTGTTTCCTCAGGGTTGAAGGCTTAGGTTTAAGGAGAGGGGGCAAAGGATTAATAGGAGCCTGAGGAGCAGCTTTTTCATTGAGAGGGTGATGGATATATGGAACGAGCTGCCAGATGACATAGTTGGGGCAGGTAGTTTAGTTTAGAGTTATATTGTGTGGAAACAGCCTCTTCGGCTCACCGAATCCATTGCCGCCCAGCGATCAACCTTGCACTAGTTTTATCCTGCACACTAGGAACAATTTACAAAATCAATCGACCTACAAAAACGCAAGTCTTTGGAATGTGAGAGAAAAGATTCAAGATTCAAGATATCTTTATTTGTCATCCAAAAAACAAGTTTTTTGGACGAAATTTAGTCACCCACAGTCCAACAATAAAAGCAATAAAATAAGCAAATTACACAACCCCAACCAACACAAAAAAAAAGAAACATCCATCACAGTGAGTCTCCTCCAGTCCCCTCCTCACTGTGATGGAAGGCCAGAATGTCTTTTCCCTTCCCCTGCAGTCCTCTCCCGCGGTCAAACCGGAGCATCCGGAGGAAAGACCACGCGGTCACAGGGCGAATGTACAAACTCCGTACAGGCAGCACCCGAGGTCAGGATCGAACCCGGGTCTCTGGTGCTATAAGGCAGCAACTCTATAGTTGCACCTCTGTGCCATTATAACAACATTTAAAAGAGATTTGGACGGGTACATGGACAGGAGATAGTTGGAGGGACATGAGCCAGGCACAGGCAAATGGGACTAGTTTGGATGGGTCATCTTGCTCAATATGGACGGGTTGGGCCAATGGGCCTGTATACCTGCTTTATTAATCTGGGCCTCACCAGTCGGCAGAATATGCATGAAGATTCAGTGACGCTGTCGAGCAGTGAAATTAGAGTAAGCAATTTTAAAAAAATTAAAAATAGGAACAAAAATAATGCAGCAAATTTCTTCTTGAAGAATGGTCAAATTTTCTCTGTGCTGTCAGACGTGGCTAGCTGCTTAGAATCTAAAGTGTGTGAGCAAGGTGAAACCAATTGACTATTAAACGTTCCATTTCTGACAGATCCACTTAATCGTTAAGAAATAACGAAAGGTAAAGGACAAAATGATGGAATTTATTCCGGAGACTGGAAGTAATGGAGTGATAACTCCAAGACACCAATTATAATCCATCACGCATGACGCTGACCCCTTGGCCTTGAACTCATCTTGCTTTGCAGCATTTTTACAGAGTAAAAACAAATCACTTCAACTGCTAAAGTTAAATCTATCCCAGCTCTTGATGGAAGCTTGCAGCGTAGACTTTACAGACCATTTGATGCATATCATCCTTGTGTGTACGGGAGATTATTGGCGTGCACCCATGCGACATATTCCGCCTTGGGCAGGAGACTCCAAGGTCAGATACCTTGACCTGGTGAAGACCAGTTCTCCCTCTGTCTTGCAGTCTTGGGTAGAACACTGATATACACTGATGTATTCCAATAGGATTCCTTCTATGGTGCATCTGTAGAAATTAATAAAAGAGTCATTGGAGACATGCCAAATATCCCTTGTCTTCTGAGGAAGTGGAGGTATCGGTGAGTGTTCTTGTTCGTATTGTCGGTGTGGTTTTACCAGGTCAACCTGTTGATGATATTTACCAAAGATACTAGAGGAGCAAGATAGACCACTCGACCCTAAAAACCGTAGTATCTGTGAATTGATAGATGAGATATATTCTGCATTTTAATGGTAATCATCACACATACTGTTCCCCCAGAACACTGATTACACTGCGAGAGGCATAGCGAACGGCGGGTTTTGCTTACTAAAATGGCAGACGTTACGCTCCTTTGCGTACCACACTTCAGTATAGGCGATTTCAACAGAGTGGTCCATCTTGCTCCTCTAGTATCTTTGATATTTACACCCAGGACACTCAGGAACAGGAGGAGAAGTAAAGAAAAACGGGGTTGGCATCTGTCTTGGCCACAATACTTGGCTAACCTTGGTTCTGTCCAACACAGGCCTCGGCTTGAACATAATGAAGGACAGTTCTCTGGAACAGTGAGTTCCAAATGTCCTCAGTCCTCACAATAGAAAGGGTGGCGCAGTGGTGTGGCTGCCTCCCAGCTCCAAGCGGCCTAGGTGCGATCCTGACCTCTCATGCTGTCGGCGTGGAGTTTGCCCGTGCACCCTGTGTCTGTGTGTTTCCCCCTGGCACTCAGGTTTACTCCCACAGCTCAAAGACGTGTTGATGATAGATGAGTTGGCCACTGTAAATTGCCCCAAATGTAGGTGAATGGTGAATTCTGGAGGTAGTTAACAGTAAGATGGGGAGAAGAAAACGTGGTTAGTGTATATGGGTGCTGGATCGTCAGTGTGGACTTGGTGGACCAAAAGGACTTGTTCCTCTGTTGAGTTATCCTATGACATTCGGATAAATCTATGGATAGGAGGATTTCAGAAGCATATGGTCAGAAGCATAAAGGCAGGGAAATGGGACTAGCCTTATATGCCAACTTTATCGGCTTGGACAAGGTGGGCCAAAGGGCCTGTTTCTGTGCTGTACAGCTTTGTGATTCTGTGACTCTATGACTAAAATTCTTCATTTTAGTTTGACATGAGTGACCTGCATCCTGAACATCCTGTATGTCCCCACCTTTAGAATGTGTGCCCAATTAAACACATTAGAATACTAAAATGCACACAGTTCCTTGATAGGGGTTTTCCACTGAG
Organism: Rhinoraja longicauda; assembly: GCF_053455715.1. Taxonomy (NCBI): domain Eukaryota; kingdom Metazoa; phylum Chordata; class Chondrichthyes; order Rajiformes; family Arhynchobatidae; genus Rhinoraja; species Rhinoraja longicauda. Next base: position 10,246,063 of record NC_135982.1, read on the forward strand.
ACCTAAACTGTTTTTCTCTTTTCACCGATGCTGCCTGACCCACTGAGTATTCTAGCGATTTCGGTTTTATTTCAGATTTCCATCATCTGCGGGTATTTCTGTTTCACATTTGCTGTTATATTGGTTGCCGCTTGAAGAACTTCTGCTCCTCTCTCCCCCGTGATTTTCATCTGTCTTCTAGCCCGTTTAGACAAGGGGTCTTTTCCCACACATGCTGCCCGACTTGCTGAGTGCTTTCTGCTTTTTTTTTTTTCTTTCCAATCCTCCAAGTCAATACCACACTGAGGTAAATCACAACTGCTCTCGAAATTATCTCGTTACCTGCCTTGGTTAAGTAATCCATAAAACCTTCAATTAACATAAATTAGAAATGAAATTATGGCTGGAGATTGGAATGGATCCTCATTATTAAACTCAAAATAATTATTTCCAGATCCCTGCACCCACGTATTAAAATTTACAAAATTGCCATAGCTGAATAATTGAGCCTCAGTCGTCTGGTGGAACGCAAAGAAATGAAAGCTTGTTACAGCAGGCAGTCAGATTAAAGGGCAGATTAGTCAGCTCTGAGGATGAGTCTGTCCTCTGGGTAATGAGCAATATCACACTGCAACAAAGATGTTATGGGCTGCCTTGTTAATAACGACAATGCAACCGAAGCAGAGGCAAGTTCAGAGAAGCGGAAACAAAGCAATAGAAAAGGGGAAAGGGAACATAATAGGTTTAAAATGTACGGTAGATGATTAATTAATGTGTCAAGATTCAACAGAATTATAAATTTAATTCTAAGCTGCCCGCTTTTGTGGACTTTACAATATTCAACAATTTATGCCTCTTTAAGTAATAAAATCGTGTCTGCATAGCATTAAGTGAGCGAAGTTGTCTTGGCTGTGTCTCCTCGCCAGTTGCCTTTGCCAGTTTTCAGTGCCTGCCCAACTTTCATCTTCCTCGGTTTATTTCTCTTCCATTTAGTTGTGATTGATGAGGGGGGACGTGGTTGCAGTTCCTCTTGTTGGATGCAGACCAGCCTGCTGTGTGGGCCCAGAGCTTTGTGTGTGCAGGCCAACTTGTCTGTTCTTGGTTCAGAGGCAAATTTTTACCTCTTAATCGCTAAGCCAGCACATTCTCATCTTCCGCCTTGTAGACGGGGTGGGCACGCTGCCAACGATGCTTAGCACTGATGTGCGCGCCAATGTTGTTCAGAGGAACGAGAAAAAACAGCATTATTATGCTTTGTAGAGGGTTCAAGAACAGAGAGAGCTGATGTGCATATGCGCACGGAAATCTAAGACACACAAGAATTATTAATGGAACTTTTAAACAAATAAATAATACATTCCAAACGCTAAAACTAGATGCATAAATAACATTTCTCTGGAACGTCGGAGGTTGAGTGGATACTTGATAAAAGTATATAATCTCCTGAGAGCCATAGATAGGGTGGACAGTCAAAACCTTTATCCCAAGGTGGAAAAGTCCAACACTATAAGGAGAGAGGGGGACATATCAACGGAGATGTGCAGGGCAAGTTTTTTTACACAGAGAGTAGTGGGGGCCTGGAATGCATTGCCAAGGTTGGTGGTGGAGGCAGATTCCATTGCGGCATTTAAGAAGCTTTTAGATAGGCACACGGAAGTTGCAGAAAAGAGAGATATGAATCATGTACAGGCAGATGAGATCAGTTAAGCCTGGCACCATGTTCAGCACAAACATTGGCCTGAAGGGGACCATTCCTGTGCTGTACTATTCTGTGTCGAAATCCCAAGACACTATGTTAAGTTTATATAAAACACAAATTTCGTGGCAAATTCGGGGCACCGCAGGTTTGGAAGGACGGGCATACTGTTGAGAAGGTGAAGACGAGGTTGCCCAATGGTCTCCACTACCAGTGTAATGGAGGTAAAGAATTTACCACTCAAAACAAACTGTCGCAGACGCAGGAAGTCTGACCTATCATATCATCATATCATATATATACAGCCGGAAACAGGCCTTTTCGGCCCACCAAGTCCGTGCCGCCCAGCGATCCCCGTACATTAACACTATCCTACACCCACTAGGGACAATTTTTACATTTACCCAGCCAATTAACCTACATACCTGTACGTCTTTGGAGTGTGGGAGGAAACCGAAGATCTCGGAGAAAACCCACGCAGGTCACGGGGAGAACGTACAAACTCCTTACAGTGCAGCACCCGTAGTCAGGATCGAACCTGAGTCTCCGGCGCTGCATTCGCTGTAAAGCAGCAACTCTACCGCTGCGCTACCGTGCCACCTCCACAGCCTTCTTTAGTTTAGTTTAGAGATACAGTGCAGAAACGGGCCCTTTCGGCCCACCAGGTCTGCGCTGACCAGCGATCCCCGCACATTAACTCTATCCTACACCTACTAGGGACAATTTTTACATTTACCAAGCCAAAATAGAGAGTGCTAGAAACGTGCAGCAGGGTGCAGACGATGCGGAAAAAGAGAGCAGAGATAATGTTCAGGTGTCATTGTGAGGGACCCGCGGAGAAATTGGTGAAGCCTTGCCTCATCCCCGAAAGGCGCGAAGACAAAAGAGAGATGTGATGGAGATGTATAAAATCGCTAACAGGACAGGAGACGGTCAACTCTTTCCAGAGGCTGAAGGGGTATTAATTAGGGAGGACCAGTAGAAAGTGATTGGGACGGCACAGTGGTGCAGCTGGTAGAGCTGCTGCCTCACAGCGCCAGAGACCCTGGTTTGATCCTGACCTCGGGTGCTGCCGGTGTGGAGGTTGCAGGTTTTCTCTGTGACCGCGTGGGTTTACTCTGGGTGCTCTGGTTTCCCGCCACATACCAAAGGCAAGTCAGTTTGTGGGTCAAATGGCCTCTGTAAATTGCCCCTAGTGTGCAGGGAGTGGATGAGGAAGTGGGATAACATAGAACGAGTGTGAACGGGTGATGGATGGTCGGCGTGGACTCGGTGGGCCGAAGGGCCTGCATCCATGCTGTATCTCTAAACTAAACTCGAGGAACTTATCGCCTTTTCAATGAAAGGTTAGGATTTAGAATAAAGAATACAGATTTATTTAGGAGTCATCAGAAGAGACATGGATAAATATCCCTTTAATCATTGCTTCCAATATGTCCCTGGTGATGTGTAGCTGTAGCACTGTATCTAGATAGGCCTGGTCTCCGTTTCCAGTGTAACAGTGCCACAGAAGGTGACGGTGGCGCAGCGGTAGAGTTGCTGCCTTACAGCGAATGCAACACCGGAGACCCAGGTTCGATCCTGAGTACAGGTGCTGTCTGTACGGAGTTTGTACGTTCTCCCGTGACCTGCGTGGGTTTTCTCCGAGATCTTCGGTTTCCACCCACACTCCAAGGACGTGCAGGTTTGTAGGTTAATTGGCTGGGTAAATGTAAAAATTGTCCTTAGTGGGTGTAGGATAGAGTTAATGTGCGGGGATCGCTGGTCAGCGCAGACCTGGTGGGCTGAACGGGCCTGTTTCTGCGCTGTATCTCTAAACTAAACTAAACTAAGGCTGTGGAGGCCAAGTCAATGGATATTTATAAGGCAGAGATAGATAGATTCTTAATTAGTACGGGTGTCAGGGGTTATGGGGTGAAGGCAGGAGAATGGGGTTAGGAGGGAGAGATAGATCAGCCATGATTGAATGGCGGTGTCGACTTGATGGGCCAAATGGTCGAATTCTATCAGGCCATCCTATCACTTATGACTGAGGTAAACATTAGTGATCTGTTGATGAGCTTCTAATTTTGTGTTCGAAGTCTAATCTAATTTGGTGCAGAACCTGGAACCATGAGATATAGATGACGTCTCTGACTATGTTCTCCCTCTCCTTTCCCCCCAGTCTGTAGAGGTGTCCTCTGTGGATTTGGAGCCGTCTGCGAAAAGGACTTCAAAGAGCCGGCCAAGGGGACATGTATCTGCAAGAGAGGTGCCTGCCCGTCTGTCGTGGCGCCGGTCTGTGGGTCGGACTATTCCACGTACAGCAACGAGTGTGAGCTGGACATGGCCCAGTGCACTCAGCAGCGGAGGATCAAGGTGATCAGCAAAGGATCTTGTGGTAAGTGCTGACATTAATTTGGGAAAACGAATACTGGTTTGAGTGATAATAACATCTGGCCGTAAACAATTTCCACTTGTCTGGCATTTGAGGTATTGGAGGTAGACACACAATGCTGGAGTAACTCAGCGGGTCAGGCAGCATCTCTGGAGAGAAGGAATGGGTGACATTGCGGGTCAAGACCCTTCTTCAGAATTTGAAGTATTGGCATGGTTGCCATGTAGCCCAATATGGAAGCCAATCATGCCCCAATTGGTTGGTCAGGCGTGAAGGGCCGAATGGCCTAATTCTGCTCCTGTGTCTTATTAAAGCAAATGCGTGGACTGTTTGGGTTTGCATTCCTCGCATTGGAGTTTAGAAGGATGACGGGTGACCTTGTTCAAATACAAAAGACCCTTAGGAGGCTTGATATTTGGTGAGGCTGCAATTAGAGGATTATATTAAGTTTTGGTCACCCTGCAATGGAAAGGATGTCACTACATTGGAAAGAGCGCAGAGAAGATTTACGAGGGTGTTGCCAGGACTCGAGGGAGTGAGCTAGAGGAAGAGATTGTGCAGTCTATGAGTTTATTCCTTGGAGTTCTGGTGGCTGAGAGGTGATCTTATAGAGGTGTATAAAATCATGAGGGGAAAAGATGGGGTGAATGCACAGAGTCTTTTACCCAGTGTAGGGGAATCAAGAACGAGAGGACATAGATTTAAGTTGAGAGGGGAAAGATTTAATAGGAACCCGATGGGCAACGTTTACACTCAGAGGTTGGTAGGTATATGGAATGAGGTAGTTGAGGCAGGTGCAATAACAACATTTAAAATACACTTGGACAGGTACATGGATCGGAAAGGTTTAGAAGGATATGGACCAAATGCAGGCCAATGGCTTGGATGAGTTGTGCTGAAGAGCCTGTTTCTGTGCTGTATGACTCTATGATAGGGTACATATTGAGCAAAGAACATAGTGCTGGAGGAACTCAGCAGGCCAGGCAGCTTCTGAGGAGGGAAATAATGGACGATACTTCGGGTCGGGACTAGTGGGAAAGTCACAAACAAGGAGACGTAGCTATAAAACAAGGGACTGGTCATTTCAAAATGAGATGTGTGGAAATTTCTTCTTCTTTGGCTGCTGTGTTTCCTACATTATTGGTATTGGCATAGGTTTATTATTGTCACTGAGAAATGAAAACCTTTGTTTGTGTGCTGTCCAGTCAATTCATATTATACATGAGCACAATCAAGCCATAGACAGTAACAACATTACAACAGTGTCCACGGCCAGCTTGGTGGGGCAGTGGTAGAGTTGCTGCCCTGCAGCGTCAGAGACCCGGGTTCGATTCTGACTACGGGTGCTTGTCTGTACGGAGTTTGTACGTTCTCCCCGTGACCTGCGTGGGTTTTCTCCAAGATCTTTGGTTTCCTCCCACACTCCAAAGGCGTGCAGGTTTGTAGGTTAATTGACTTGGTTTTCAATGTAAATTGTCCCTAGTGTGTGTAAGCTAGTGTTGATGTGCGGGGGTCGCTGGTCGGTGTGGACTCGGTGGGCCGAAGGGCCTGTTTCCGCGCTGCATCTCGAAACTAAACTAAACGAAACTGAACCACAGATGTATTTCATTGGCTGCAAAGCGCATTGGGGTGCTTGAGAACAATAGAAATTGAAGTTTTTCATTCTTTTGAGGAATGTAATATGGGATTTTAAACCACCAGTTAAAGGAAGAGCTTGAGAGAAATTTGGTTGCAACGAAATTGGCCAGGAGACGGTGTGCCTATCATAAATAATGGAAGAGACACAATCTGTAATTGGTTTTGAAATAATATAGCGTACTTGAGCAGAAAGCCTTAGGAGAGGAGCACTAGAATATCAACAATCAAAGCATTCTTAAAACAATGTAGGAACAAAGGAACTGCTGGTGCTGATTTATTAAAGCAATGACGCAAAGTGCTGGAGTAACTCAGCAGGTCGGGTAGCATCCCTGGAGCATCCATTTCGGGGGTGAGAGTCTTCTTTAGAACATAGAACTGTAGAGGACGGGAACAGGCCCTTCGGCCCACAATGTCTGTGCTGAACAGTGCACCAAAAGCAACTCTTATCTGCTGTGCTTAATCCATACCCCTCCATTCCCTGCACATTCATGTGCCATTCCAAAGGTCCTTTAGATGCCACGATTGTGTCTGCCTCTACCAGCACCCCCTGGCAGCGTGTTCCAGGCACCCTCCACTTCAGGTGTGAAAATAAAACTCATCCTGCACATCTCCTTTAAACTTTGCTCCTCTCACCACAAAGCTATGCCCACGAGTATTTGATATTTCCATCTTTTTTTAGAGATTTTTAGATTTAGAGATACAGCGCGGAAACAGGCCCTTCGGCCCACCGAGTCCGCGCCGCCCAGCGATCCTCGCACATTAACACTATCCTACACCCACTAGGGACAATGTTTACATTTTACCCAGCCAATTAACCTACATACCTGTACGTCTTTGGAGAGTGGGAGGAAACTGAAGATCTCGGAGAAAACCCACGCAGGTCACGGGGAGAACGTACAAACTCCGTACAGACGGCGCCCGTAGCCAGGATCAAACCTGAGTCTCCGGCGCTGCATTCGCTGTAAGGCAGCAACTCTACCGCTGTGCCACCGTTCAGAGAAAGGGTCTGACTGTTTCCCCTATCTATTACTTCAACAGACATTTAGCACACCTTTTTAATCAGCTTACAGTCTCCATCCTGATTGACTGCAGCTCTTTAACGCTGAAAGATCATTTGCACCGATCATAACAAGCTTTGTTGTCTAGTTAAAGCTTGCCACTTGCAAAGATTTTCAGACGGATAATGACAGCACAACTGTGAAGCAGCTTCCAGTTAGCTTTGTTTGAATATTTGCTGCTGCTTCATTAAATGCACATAGCTGTACAATTACTATAATTTGTTACTGATGGTGTTATAAAAATGACTGCCAATAACTTTCAACCAAAGTGTAGAATATATGGAATATCTTGGCTGCGATCATACTCCCTGGGCATCGATTTCATTGTACTGTTGGCCACCCAGGACATAGTTACTAGACAACAACTTTAAAAATGATTTGGAGTCTACAGTGCAGGAAGATATTCTGAGGGACTTTAATTGGACACACTTTGCCACAACCTACTTATCAGGGCAGGTGATCAGAACATCGGTTAACAAGAAACCAAGTTGCAGACGCTGGTTTATACCAAAGACACAAGGTGCTGGGGGGCAGCAGGTCAGGCAGCATCTCTGGAGAAAAAGCACGGGCAAAGTTTTGGGTCAGAACCCTTCTTGAGACTGCTGAAAAAGGATTTCGACCTGAAACCCTTCTGAACCCGAGTCTGAAGAAGGGTTCCGACCCGAAACGTCGCTCATCTTTTTTCTCCAGAGGCGTTGCCTGACCCGCTGAGTTATTGCACCACTTTGTGTCTATCTTCAGTGTAAACCAGCATCTGCAGCAATCTGAAGAAGGGTTAAGATCCGAAACATCACCCATCCTTTTACTCCAGTGCAGCTGCCTGACCCTCTGACCTACCTCAGCACGTTGTGTTTCTCTTTGGCATAAACCCGCATCTGCAGTTCCATCCGACACATTAGTTAATAAAGCAGGTTTTAAAGAACACATGAGATTTCCAGGCCTTGTGCCTCCATGGCTGCCAGGAATATTTTCAAGTCTTAATTGTTTGATGGGATTTTTAAAATATATTTTCTGGGATGTGGGCTTTGCCGGCTGAGCCAGTATTTAATTGCCTGTCCTGAATTGCCCTTGAGAAGTTGCTGGTGAGCTGCCTGCTTAAACCACAGAGGTCCTTGAGAGATGAGCACACCCACCAACCTGTCAGATTATTGGAGGGAGGTTCCCGGATCTTGCCCCAGTGACGCTGAGGGAACGGCGATGTATTTGCAAGCCAGGATGACAGGGGTGGCTTGGAGTCCAACTTCCAGGTGACGGTGTGCCCCATGTTTAGCTGCCATTGTCTTCTACCACTGGGAGATCATTGGCCTAGAAACCAAATTTAATTCTTCTGATTCATATTTGGTGCAACTAAACAAAACGCAACTCTTAATTCGTTGCTGTTTGTTGCTCCCCTTGGTGAGTTGCTGCAGTGTAGCCTGCATAGATGGTACGAACTCCTGCTACTGTGCTTTGGTAGTGGAGTACACTAATGGTTGTGGATGGGGTGCTTATCGAGCGGGCTGCTCTGCCCTGTTGTGGTGTTGAGCTTCCCGAGTGTTGTTGAAGCTCCACTGATTCTAGACAAGTGCAGAGTGTTCCATCATACATCTGTCTTGAGCCTTGTCGATGTGTGTATGCATTCAAGAGAGAGCTAGATAGAGCTCTTAAGGATAGCGGAGTCAGGGGGTATGGGGAGAAGGCAGGAACGGGGTACTGATTGAGAATGATCAGCCATGAGCAAATTGAATGGCGGTGCTGGCTCGAAAGGCCTCCTCCTGCACCTATTGTCTATTGTGTAGGTAGGAACTGCTAATAATAATAATAATAATAATAATAATAATAATAATAATAATATATTCCCTTATGTCCCACACCGGGGAAATTTGCAGTGTTACAGCAGCAAAGTGGATAGCAAGAGACATTCATTATAAATAAAAATAAAGATAAGGATAATTGTCATCATTTACTGTGTTTTCCTTTACTGTTACTGTTGACTGGTCTGTTGACTGGTCTGCTGGGAGTAGCGCTGGTTGTGCAGCCTCACAGCAGCGGGAAGGAAGGACTTCCGATATCTCTCCTGGTGCTTTAAACCGAAGATAGACCCAAAAAAACTGGAGTAACTCAGCGGGACAGGCAGCATCTCTGGAGAGAAAGACGGTCTAAAGAAGGGCCTCGACCCAAAACGTCACCCACTCCTTCCCTCCAGAGATGCTGCCTGTCCCGCTGAGTTACTCCAGCTCTTTGTGAGTATCTTGAGCCTTGCTGGCTTTGGGGAGTTAGGACTTAACTCACCACAGGATTCCCAGCCTCTGACGTGCTCTCGTAGCTGCGTAGTGTGTATGACTACGCCAGTCCCTGGGATGGTTTACCCACCCCACAACCTCGACCACTGCAATGTAATTATATTATTGGATTGGAATCTAGAAGCTCGAACAAGATATGAATTGTAATTCCGCCACGGTAACAACGGAATATAAATTAAGTAATTAATTAACACTAGAATCTAAAGCTAGACTCAATCAATAAAGGTGCCAAAGAAATAATTAGCTGGTAAGATACAGCCTTTAAGGTTGTAATCGTCTGTCCTCTCCCTTATGGATCTGTGTCAGACGTTAGTTAATCTGTGGAACTCATTGCCACTGAGGGCTGTGGAGGCCAAGTCAGTAGATATTTTATAGGCAGTGATAGACAGGTTCTTGATTAGAACGGGTGTCAAGGGTTATGGAAAGGAGGCAGGGAAATGGGATCAGGAGGCAGTGATCAGCCGTGATTGAATGGTATAGTGGACCCGATGGGCCGAATGGCCTAATTCTATCCCTATTACTTGTGGGTGTCAGCATTTATTGGCTTTCCCTTGGTGGGAAGCCACCATCTTGAACCACTCCAACGGGCCAGAGCCGAAGGAACTGATTGGGCAGGCGAGGACTTTATAACTTGGAGTGCAGGAGAATGAGGGGTGATCTTACAGAGGCACATAAATGAATCGAGCGGGGAGTAGATAGCGTGAATGCACAGAGGCTTTTTTCCAAGGGTAGAGGAATCAAGAACCAAAGGACAATTGGTTTTAAGGTGAGGAGCAACTTTTTCACTCGGTGGATGGTTATGTATGTAAAACAAACTGCCTGGCTTTGTAGTTGAGGCAAGCACTAGAATTTAAAATTTAACTTTTTTCCCCAACAATAAATTTTACGTTGAATAATTATATATTTCAGAATAAATAAAAATATATGTATAAAAGAAAAACAGTGCAAAAACACCATACATTCTCAACGTCTAGATATTCGCTGATGTCATACTCAATAGTGTCCAAACCTATCTTTAAACAAAACACTCATGTGGCTCCCTGGGGTAATATCCCAGCAGACTCTGTCCCTCAATGTTCCAGCAGTGGAAGCACCCTGGACTGTGGTCCTCCCTCACGATATGTTGACGTTGGCTGCACTGAGCTCAGCACGTCCTCCTGCAGTCTGGAGATGGGCCAGTCGGCAACATTCCCTGACGAACACCTCGCTCCGCTGGGAGACCAACACGTTTCGGGCCGATCAAAGAGCAAGTTGATGGTTTTCCAACAGCACTAGAAATGTATCCTTGGGAACAGTCCATAAATCAGAGAGCCCTGTGTTACAGAGCTGGTCAGGAGGCGCCGTGCCAAGTACCCTGGCATCATTCTCCAGACACTCTTGGCAAATGGACCTCTGCGAAGAGGTGGGCGACCTCCGCTCTCCCTAGCAACCTTCCCTAGGGCAGCGTGCATTGGTGGGAAGGCTCTGACGTGCATTGGTGGGAAGGCTCCGATGCTGCGGGAGACATCTGACTGGGTTCAGCCCCTCTCAAAGCCAGCCATTTAAAAAACAAGTGGACAAATACGTAGATATGAAACGTGTAGATGGATGTGGGCCAAATGGGACGGGCTGAGATGGGGCACCTTGGTCAACATAGATAAGTTGGAGCCTGTTTCCTTCTGCGTGTCTCTATGGCCGTACGAGGTCGTCTGGTGTGAGCAGCGTCCGGTGAAGCTGTTGGGGGAGGGAGCTCCAAGATTTAGACCCGGTGCTGTGGAAGGATTGGGGACATATTTTGGAAGACAAGATAGGAGATGGAGCCTGAAATTTGTGGTGTGATCCCCTCCCCCCCCCCCCCCCCCCCCCCGTGAATTCTGCCTTTGGCTCTCTTGGTAGTAGGGATGGTGAGGTCCCGTCGGGAAAGTCTTGTGGGGCCGTGAACACACAGTTGCTGGGGAGAGCCAGGGCAACGGACTGAGCAACGCACAACGTCTCGGGGACGAGGGAGTGAGACGGAGCATCGTCTTCGAGGAGCGGGGTCAGATGCGGTCGCTGCGCACAGAATGATGATTCATACGGTGTCACGCAACCCATTTACACTCTGGTTGGCTGGGGAGCTGTACAATGCGCAGGGCTTCCTATAATGGTGTTTCTAAAGTCCCAGTCTGCCTGCAGAGAGTTGCTAATGCTGAATCCGTCTCCTCGGCGGAAGTTAATGAGGTTGTTGGCTAGTTTCTCGTTCACAGCTGCTGTTCTCGGTGTGCTGCATCTGAAATTCAAATCCTGCCGTTACTGTGTAAATTAGACTGACCTTCCTCCCGCACTGCTTTCGATAACACAACGGAGGCTCAGTATTAATCTGGATCTTCACTGAAAGGGGTGTCACCGCCGAAATCACTGGCAGAATTGTAATGCATTATAAAGTGATTTTCAAACAGATGAAATGGATAGTTAAGAGGCAGACAGCATCAAATCTCGCCTCAAATGAATCTGTTAACATTTTGAGCCCCATTTTAAAGGGGGCGATTGCTATTGGAGAATTGCTCAAGCACAATTCTCAAAGTTTAAGCTGCACTAAAGCTGTTGTGATACAGCTGACAGCTAATCAATGGATTAAACAAGAGCCGTATCTGGCCGAGTTTGTTGGAATAGGCTGAGAAAAGTTACGCACATCTGGGAGAAACACGAAGAGGGGAACAAGAAGCTGGAGTAACTCGATTTATCCACAAAATGCTGGAGTAACTCAGCAGGTCGGGCAGCATCTCTGGAGAGAGGGAATGGGTGACATCTCGGGTCGTGACTCTTCTTCAGTCTGAAGAAGGGTCTCGACCCGAAAGGTCACCCATTCCTTCTTTCCCGAGATGCTGCCTGACCTGCTGAGTTACTCCAGCATTTTGTGAATAAACCGATTTGTACCAGCATCTGCAGTTATTTTCTTATACTATATAAGCTGGAGTAACTCAGCAGGTCGGGCAGCATCTCGGGAGAGAGGGAATGGGTGACGTTTCGGGTCGTGACTCTTCTTCAGACTGAGAGTCAGGGGAAAGGGAAGCGAGAGATGTAGACGGTGACGTAGGGAGATGTAGAACAAATGAATGAAAGATAAAAAGTGACAATGATAAAGGAAAGGGGCCATTGTTCACACGATCTGCTCTTCAAATGGATTTTAATTGGGGGACACAAGGAACTGCAGATGTTGGAATCTTGAGTAAAACACCAAGTACTGGAGTAACTAGAGTGCTAGAGTCTGAAGAAGGGCCTCGGCCCGAAACGTCACCTATTCCTTTTCTCCAGAGATAGACAATAGACAATAGGTGCAGGAGGAGGCCATTCGGCCCTTCGAGCCAGCACCGCCATTCAATGTGATCATGGCTGATCATTCTCAATCAGTACCTCGTTCCTGCCTTCTCCCCTGACTCCGCTATCCTTAAGAGCTCTATCCAGCTCTCTCTTGAATGCATTCAGAGAATTGGCCTCCACTGCCTTCTGAGGCAGAGAATTCCACAGATTCACAACTCTCCGACTGAAAAGGTTTTTCCTCATCCATTCCCTCCTCAGATGCTGCCTGACCCGCTGAGTTACTCCAGCATTTTGTGCTTATCTGCTGGAGTAGCCCAGCAGGTCATCCAGCATCTGAGGAGGGAATCGATAGGTGACCATTTCGGGCCGACAGCCTTCTTCAGACCCGAAACGTCACCTAACCATTCCCTCCAGACATGCTGCTTGACCCACTGAGTTACAAACCGGCACTTTATATTTTAATTGCGACTGTCATTGCCCGGAGAAAGGATAAGCATCCATTAATTCTCATCCAAGTTTTCAAATCCTCATTGGCCTGCTCCTTGTCCCTGTGATCTCCTAAATTGTTCAGCAACCTCTCCACTCTTTCAATACGAGTGTTTTTTCACGGCTATCCCAGCTCCTATTTCTTATATTTATTCCCAACCCTGGTTTTAAATGTTAAATGCTTCACTGCTGGAGGTCATCTTTCAGCTAGCTGCCTTGTCCATGGTCTCTTCCTCCCCGCTCCTCCTTCTCGCCTTAATCTTTCACCAGACATTTGGCTGCCTGCCCAGATATTTCCTCCTCTGTCTCAGTATCAAGTTTTCTTGCCAAATACTCCTGTCTCACACTCTCAGACATTTAATTACACAACGGTATCTGTTCGCTTTAATGTTGATTGTTGGTGCACAGGGGCTCAGTGAGTTAGTGTAGATTGAGGTGGGAACAATGGAACAATGAAAAGACCATTAGACATAGTGCCGATCTTGGCCATTTGTCCACCAGTCTGCTCCCCCATTAAATCATGCCTGATCTATCTTTCCCTCTCAACCCCACTCTCCTGCCTTCTCCCTCTGATCTTTGACACCCTTGCTCATCGACAACCTACCAATCTCCGCTTTGCTGGTCTTCTTTTCCCCTTCTCAAATAAAAGGTTCCAATGTGTACTAGAGGTTCTCAGACAAGAGTGTTTAATTGCCAACGGAACAATTAAATTCTTACTTGCAGCAGTCTTAATTGACCTGTAAACACAGTGCACATAGATAACATATCACAAATAATAATCCAATCCAATGAATTAATTTTATTTCAATAAATGTTTTATTTTGGTGAAGTGACCAGAGGTGTGCGTTTTTTCACATGGGTCAGGCTGGGGCGCATTGCCAGAGAGACCAGAATGTTTTCTTTTTGTCATCTCTTCCGAATTCTTCTTCTTCTTAAGCCCTTGGCTCCTCTATGGAGCATAGGCCATTGACAAATGTCCTCCACCTCACTCGGTGTTATCCACTCCTTGTGCTTTTGGATGCTTCTCCCTAGGGCCTCCTCACAGGTTGAGCTCCAAGCAGCTTTTTGGTGTTCCCACTCCCCATTTATTGTCCATCCTTCCTTCCTCCTCAGCTGTAGCTCTGTATTTTCCCTTGAAAGGATATCCTTGAACTTCTTCACCACTTGGGCACCGCTGAGGTATTCAGTGTTGTGTTTCGCTCTTTGGCTTTTGGCCCGGTGGTGTCTCCTCAGCCTTAGCTTGAATTTCCCTACCAGGAGGTGGTGGTCCTGAAGCTGCATCTGCCTCTCTTCTTGTTCTGACATCTTCCATGGACCTTCTGAACTTTTTACAGATACAAATATGGTCAATTGGATTTTCTGTGACATGATCTGGTGACACCCAAGTTGTTTTGGGGATTGTTTTGAACCCACTCCCAGACATTGGTGGGTAGTAAATGCTGGCAATACCAGCGGCTGGCATTCTCATCCCATAAACACCAGGCACGGGCGAGTTGGGCCATAGGGCCTGTTTCTGGCACTGTGAGACAGCAGCTCTACCAGCTCTACCAGCTTCACCAGCTGGCAGAGATCAGGGGAGAAAGCCAGAAAGGTTGAGGATAATTATAGAATAGAACTGGTGATGGGTGTGGAAGGTTGTTGGATGTAAAGCACCTTTGGATGTCTTCTTAGACTGGGAGAGTCACAGTGGGGGATGGGCTGGTAGAGCTGTTGCCTCAAAGCGCCAGAGACCAGAGCTCGATCCTCACCTCTGATGCTGTCTGCGTGGGTTTGCACGTTCTCCTTGTGATGGCATGGGTTTCCTTCGGGCGTTCCCGTTTCCTCTCACTGAAACAGCACAGTGATGAGTGATGCGATTGCGTTTGGAGAAAATGTACAAGTGAGAGGTTTCATTAAGTTCAGTTTATTATGGTCACCTGCACCGAGAAACAGCGTTGAGTTTGTGTTGCTATTCAAAGAGTGTATGTAATTACAATACATGATTCGTCTGCTTTGATCTGTCATTTTCACACCTTACATGCACTTTGTACCCTTCCGTATCTCCAGTTTCCTTCTCCCTTGACTCAGTCTGAAGAAGGATCTCAACCCGAAACGTCACCCATTCCTTCTCTCCAGAGATGCTGCCTGTCCCGCTGAGTTACTCTAGCATTTTGTGTCTATTTTTGGTGTAAACCATCATTTGCAGTTCCTTCCTACATATGATTACAATCAAGCTGTCCAGAGTGTACAGATAAAGGACAAAGGGCACAACATTTAATGTCCGACTATAGATAGTTCAAGCTCTCCAACGAGGTAGATGGGAGGTAGACACAAAATGCTGGAGTAACTCAGCGGGTCAGGCAGCATCTCTGGAGAGAAGGAATGGGTGACGTTTTGGGTCAAGACCCTTCTTCAGACTGATGTCAGGGGAGGGGGTAGGACAAAGAAAGGATGTAGTCGGAGACAGTAAGATTAGTGGGAGAACTGGGAACGGGGAGAGGATAGAGAGGGAAAGCAAGGGCTATCTGAAGTTAGAGAAGTCATTGTTCATACTGCTAATATGTAAACTACCCAAGCGAAATATGAGGTGCTGTTCCTCC
Source organism: Rhinoraja longicauda (assembly GCF_053455715.1). Taxonomy (NCBI): domain Eukaryota; kingdom Metazoa; phylum Chordata; class Chondrichthyes; order Rajiformes; family Arhynchobatidae; genus Rhinoraja; species Rhinoraja longicauda. The sequence continues at coordinate 10,261,437 of NC_135982.1, forward strand.
AATTTGCGCTGGGCCTCAGTCTGACAATGGAGGAGGCCCAGGACAGAAAGTTCAGATGGGGAGTGGGAGGGGGAGTTGAAGTGCTGACCAGGTAGGTCAAGACGGACTGAGCGGAGGTGTTCAGCGAAACGATCGCCGAGCCTGCGCTTGGTCTCGCCGATGTAGAGAAGCTGACACCTGGAACAGCAGATACAGTAGATGAGGTTTGAGGAGGTGTTTGTGATGGGAGGTCAGGACCCTTTTGGGGAAGGCTTTTGCTTTGAGCTATGTGATAGATTTTATTAGCATTTGGATGTAGACAGTGGATGTAGAGCTGCTGCCTTACAGCACCAGAGACCCGGGTTCGATCCTGACTACGGGTGCTGTCAGTACGGAGTTTGTACGTTTCCCCCCCACGACCGCATGGGGGTTTCTCCGAAATCTTCGGTTTCCTCCCACACTCCAAAGACGTACAGGTTTGTAGGTTAACTGGCTTGGCATAAAATGTAAATCGTCCGTAGTGTGAGTAAGATAGTGTTAGAGTGCGGGGATCGCTGGTCGGCGCGGACTCGTTGAGCCGAAGGGCCCTGTTTCCAAGGCCGTATCTCTAAACTAAACTGAATTTGTTGACGATCCGACCATCCTGGCATTTCATGGGCATGAGTGAAAAACAGCTTTCAGCAGTCGTGGGGTAAGCTTGATAATTACTGGTTGAGGTACTCAGCGTATCTACCAACTGCAGCAATATCATCTCCTTAATTAAACCTGACTCCCTCTCGGTGCCACGGAATAGGTTTACTGTCAGATAACAATGCAATGTTAGGTTTTGCGTCAGCAGCAAGCCAGCACTGACTGGATGAGAGCCAGCCACAGCGGCAATTAAATTGGACATTTGCTACAGGGTGATATTTCTTCAGAATATTCACTTAAATTGCTCGAGTTGCCGCAAATTATATTTAATTATACACCCAGAGATTTTGTTATTTTAATGGGGACTTGCACTTGTTTATTTTTTTTTAAATGTTCATCTGTTTGCAGTGAAGGCACATTCTGCCTGAGGAACATTCGAATGTCATTGTATCTTAGCCACTAATCTGAGCAGTCTTTAACAGAGTCATAGAGTGATACAGTGTGGAAACAGGCCCAGCTTGCCCACACTGGCCAACGTGTCCCAGCTACACTAGTCCCACCTGGTCCAAATCCCTCCAAACCTGTCCTATCCATGTACCTGTCTTAACTGTTTCTTAAATGTTAGGATAGTCCCTGCCTCAATTCCCTCCCCTGCCAGCTTCTTCCTTACACTCACCACCCTTTGTGTGAAAAAAATACCCCTCAGATTCCTATTAAATCTTTTCCCCTTCACGTTAAACGTATGTCCTCTGGTCCTCGAAGGTACCACAAAATGCTGGAGTAACTCAGCGGGTCAGGCAGCATCTCTGGAGCGAAGGAATGGGTGACGTTTCGGGTCGAGACCCTTCGTCAGACTGATGTCAGGAGAGGGGGCAGGACAATGGTAGGATGTAGTCGGAGACAAGAAGACCAGCAGGAGAACGGACTTCTCTAACTTCACATAGTCCCTGCTTTCCCTCTCTGGTCCGCGATTCACCTACTCTGGACAAGAGACTCTGTGCATCAATGTGCGTGATTTTTGTTTTCTCCCTCAATTTCAAATTGCTTCTGTAATTTTTTAACATATCAGCTGTCCTGACCTGAAACGTCGTCTGTCCAGTCCCCTCCACTGACCCGACACATCCCCAGTCCTGCCTCACACCTCCGACGACCCGGGTTCCTTCCCGATCTCAGGTGCTGTCTGTGTGGAGTTTGCCGGTATCCATGTGGGTTTCCTCGAAGTGCCCTGGTCTCCTCCGATATCACAAAAGAAAAGTATGCGTTAGTATGTTGATTATAACTGGAGTGTTGGCAGAATCTTGATGGGACTGTGGAGAGAATATAATGGCTTGGCTAGGATGGGTGTCAATGGGTGTTTGATAGTTGTTGGGAATTTGCTGGGCTGAAGGGCCGGTTTCTGTCGCACATCTCTCCATGATTCAATGATTCCATGTCCACTAAATATTGTATATGAGAGAGGGTCTACTCATTTGATTAGGTGTGCTCATCATTTTCTTTTATTCAGTAAGAGCCCAAAGAGTCCATGCTGACCGGCGATCCCTGCACACAAGGACTATCCTACACATTAGGGACAATTTACAATTTTACCAAGCCAAATAGACTACAGACCTGCAAGGGCAACATATGGTAGAGAGGGGCCGTGGGTTCCTAGAATGAGATCCTATCTGAATGTTCTTCGAGTGAGCTTGAGTTTAATTTAGTTTATTGTCACGTGTACCGGGTGCAGTGAAAGGCTTTTGTTGCGTGCTAACCAGTCAGCGGAAAGACAATACACGATTACAGTCCAACCATCCACAGTGCACAAATACATGATAAAGGGAATAACGTGAATGGTGTTTAGTGCATGATAAAGTCCAGTAAAGTCCGGACATAGATAGTTCGAGGGTCTCCAATAAGGTAGATAGAAGCTCAGGAGTCTCTCGAGTTGTTGGTAGGATAATCCAGTTGCCTGATAACTGCTGGGAAGAATCTGTCCCTCCCTCGTTGTCCTGGTTGTGGTGACCTTCCGTCTTATGTGAAGTCCTCGTGGTGAAAGTGGGCCCAGGGTGGGGTTGGGGAGGGAGGTCTGGAGTTCAGACCCAACACCAATGAAGACACTGACTTGACTCCAGATTGAAACGAAAATGAAAGGGAACCTAATTGTGGCATGGCTTGCAAAGTGCCGTGAGTCAGTATGCATGGTGGTGCAGCAGTGACTGGGAATGTACGTGAGCTGTGTTTTCCAGTCGATGCCCCTATTCCACCTTTTAACTTGCCCCAACCTGATCATCTCCCACCCCATGCTTGGTTTTTGCCGGTATCCATGTGGGCTTCCTCGAAGTGCTCTGGTCTCCTCCGATATCATAAAAGAAAAGTTTGTGTTAGTAAGTTGATTATAACTGGAGTGTTGGCAGAATCTTGATGGGACTGTGGAGAGAATATAATGGCTTGGCTAGGATTGGTGTCAATGGGTGTTTGATAGTTGTTGGGAATTTGCTGGGCTGAAGGGCCGGTTTCTGTAGCACATCTCTCCATGATTCAATGATTCCATGTCCACTAAATGTGCCGTGAGTCTGTATGCATGGTGGTGCAGCAGTCACTGGGAATGTTGGTGAGCTGTGTTTTCCAGTCGATGCCCCTTTTCCACCTTTTAACTTGCCCCAACATGATCATCTCCCACCCCATGCTTTTTGAGGGGGAAGGGGTTGATGTTTTGATTTATTGATTGAGATTTGCAGCCTTGAAACAGACTCTTCGGGTCCATCCACGCCACCCATCAATTACCCGTTCACACTTGTTCCATGCTATCCACTTTCTCAGCCCCTCCCTACACACGAGGGGCAACTTACAAGGGCCGTTTAACCGTCAAACCCGCACGCCTTCGAGTAGTGGGAGGGAAACCGCAGCACCCCCACGCGGTCTCAGGGAGATCGTGCAAACTCCACACAGACAGCACCTGAGGGCAGGATCGAACCCGGGTCCCTGGTGCTGTGAGGCAGCGGCTCGACCAGCAGCGCCACTGTGCCGCCCAACGTTGGTGCTTTTGCCTCTGTTGATCCACCCATCCCCCCCCCCCCCCCCCCACTTCAGAATCATTATAAAGCGATCCTCTCTGACTACCAAAGGATCAACATTGCAATAACTTTGTAACTGTGATGCAAAACAATGAGGTTTCCTTCACATTTTGAAAGTCAGTTAGAAATTTAGTAAGTTAGTTAGTTTAGTTATTGTCGTGTGTCAAAGATACAGTGAAATAAATGCCTGTTCTGCGTGCTATCCGGTCAGATCTGTACAATAAAACCTCTTCAAGATCATTACATAGAGAGTCACCATGTTCCCACTTCCATCTTGCAGCTTCCAAGTCTCTGAACAGTCTGATCTTGGCCTCAGGAGATGTGCAGTGTCTTGTTTCCACTCTCTGAGACCCGGTGTGTGTCCTGGCGGCACTGGGTCGGTGATGTTGGGGAGGGTCTGCGCTCCATCTGCCCGCTCGCCCGGCTGCTGCAGGGCCGCCTCCAACGACACCGCCGCCCGCGGCCACCGCAAACGCACACGTCCGTCCCCTCCAGCGGCCGCCCCCTCCGCGATCCCCATCTCCCGCTGCCACAAACGTGACTCGCTGTGAGGATAGGACCTCCCTCCGACACAGTGACCCCACTCCTCACACGCCACGCGACGCCTTCTTGAAACGGCGCGGCGTCCATGGAGACGGCAAAGTGATCAACGACAGTTATCATCTTTGTCAAAACCATCATTAATCAGGGTCCCCCGGGGACTGAGGAGGGACTTTGCCTGGTGGAGGAGAGTAGATTGACTCTGCCTCAGGGAATAGGGGGGGATAGATTCACACACAGGGCTGCCTGGATGATGAGAGAGGATTTAAACCAGACTGGGCAGGCTGCAGAAGCTTTATTGTTTGATGAATGGTGCTCAGATTGAAGATTTATTTTTGCACCTCACCCCTGGAGTTAAGATTTGTTGATTTTCTTTTTCTTTAATTGTTGTGCCCTTGGTGGGGTGGGGGGGGGGTGAAGGCAGGGCTGGGAGATGAAACATGATGCTGTGCTTGGGGCTCGGAGCTGGCATCAATCATTCCCAGGCCAGGTATCGATGCAGAGCGAAGTTCACCACTCTCTCTCATTTCCACTGCGCAGCACTACTTTCGACACTCCTCCCGAGGCCACTCTGAGAGTCTTGGAGGTGTGAATTAGTAGCAGGAGAAGGCCACTCGACCCATCAAGCCTCTTAATAGACTTGGCACAGTTGCGCAGTGGTAGAGTTGCCTCACAACGCCAGAGACCCAGGTTTGATCCTGACCGAAGAAGGGTCTCGACCCGAAACGTCACCCATTCCTTCTCTCCTGAGATGCTGCCTGACCCGCTGAGTTACTCCAGCATCTTGTGTCTGTCTGACTACGGGTGCTGTATGCACGTGGAGTTTGTACGTTCTCCCCGTGACCGTGTGGGTTTTCTCCGGGTGCTCCGGTTTCCCCCCACGCTCCAAAGACATGCAGGATTGTTGGTTAATTGGCCTCTGTAAAAATTGAAAATTGTCCCTCGTGTGTAGGATAGTGTTGGTGCATGGGGTGATAGCTGGTCAGCTCGAAGTCTAAATAAGCTCACGGTTAAACATGCTGTTGGACAGTGCATTGAACACTCTATCACAAGGTTCGAATAGGTGAGAGTCCATCCCAGATTACAACGGAACCACATGCTAGAACATCTGCAGACAATAACAAGTTTTAAGACAATCAGACAAATCTTATAGAAACTTACAAAATTCTTAAGGGGTTGGACAGGCTAGATGCAGGAAGATTGTTCCCGATGTTGGGGAAGTCCAGAACAAGGGGTCACAGTTTAAGGATAAGGGGGAAGTCTTTTAGGAGTCTTTTTTCACACAGAGAGTGGTGAATCTGTGGAATTCTCTGCCACAGAAGGTAGTTGAGGCCAGTTCATTGGCTATATTTAAGAGGGAGTTAGATGTGGCCCTTGTGGCTAAAGGGATCAGGGGGTATGGAGAGAAGGCAGGTACAGGATACTGAGTTGGATGATCAGCCATGATCATATTGAATGGCGGTGCAGGCTCGAAGGGCCGAATGGCCTACTCCTGCACCTATTTTCTATGTTTCTAAATATATAGATTGGTAAAGTTTAGAGGGCAATGGGCCAAATGCAGGTAAATGGGACTAGCCCAGTATGCCAACTTGGACGGCATGAACAAGGTGCCGAAGGGCCTGTTTCCGTGCTGTATAGCTCTGTGACTCTAACGTGTGCAACACAGAAGGAGTCTATTCAGCCCATTGTGTCCCTGGCAGTGGAAAAAGGGCTACCCTAAGGCCACCTTCACGGACTGGGTCTGTTTCCCTGCAAGTGCTGATTCTACAAGTGCAAGTACACAACTGAGACCAGCATTTACTGCCTGTGGCCTGTCAGTGGCGGTGAACGGCAAACTTAACCCTCTGTGGGGGACGAGGATGAGAGGAGATTTGAAACGGCTCCACAAGATCAGGGCAGGTTGAGGAGGTGTGAGTAAAGGGAAAATGTTTTCGTCAGTCAATGGATGGGAGGAAAAGGGCACACATTCTAATACTGGTGGGCAATGTGGGGGAGATCTGTTTTCCATTGAGCGGAACTCATTGCCTGTGGGGCCGATTGAAATAAGTCAACTGGGTACTTCAGACGGGGCAAGAATTTGAAAGATTAATTTACAGGGTTTTGGAGTGAGAGCAATGGGCGGTCGCTAAGAGGATTGAGGGGCTGAAGGGAGTGCCCTATTAGGAGCAATAATAGACATGGTAAACGAGAAGGCTACCAACTGTCCCACAGTTATTAGAGTCATAGAGTCACACAAACCTGTGGTGCAAATTGTTCATGCTGACCATGATGCTCCATCTAAGCTGGTCCTAATTGCCCATTCGTGACCAATATCACCCCTAACATTTCCTACCCATGTACATGTCCAGATGTCTTTTCAATGCTGTTATGGACCGTGCCTTAACTACCTCCCCAGGCAGCTTGTTCCATACACCCACCACCCTCTGTGAAAACAAAGTTGCACCTCAGGTTCCTATGAAACACTCGCACTGCACCCGACGTTAAGACCTTCAAGACCAAGTTGGAAACAATCGATATTGAGACGTTGGCCTTTAAGGCCCACTTTAGTATTTAATTGCGACTTGGCACATCATCCTCCTAACGTATGTGACAACCAGTGATGGTGATTATACGTCAACACACAGATTAAAAGAAAATCTTTCCCCCCTCTCACCTTAAACCTATGTCCTCTTGTTCTTGTTTCCCCAATCCCTGGGGAAAAAAACTCCATCCATTCAGGGTCGGCACGGTGGCGCAGCGGCAGAGCTGCTGACTGATAGTGCCAGAGACTGGGGTTGGATCCTGACTAAGGGCGCCGTCTGTATGGAGTTTGTACGTTCTCCCTGTGACCCCGTTGGTTTTCTCCAGGTGTTCCGGTCTCCTCCCACATTCCAAACAAGTTTGTATGTTAAAATCGAAGGTAGACACAAAATGCTGGAGTAACTCAGCGGGACAGGCAGCATCTCTGGAGAGAAGGCACTGGTGACGTTTCGGGTCGAGACCCTTCTTCAGACCCGAAACGTCACCCATTCCTTCTCTCCAGAGATGCTGCCTGCCCCGCTGAGTTACTCCAGCATTTTATGCCTACCTTCGATTTAAACCACAAAGCTTGTAGGTTAATTGGCTTTCGTAGCCCCTAATGTGTAGGATGTAAAACTGGAATAACATAGAATTAGTGCAAGGGTGATCATAGGTCAACGAAGACTCGGTGGGCTGAAGGGCCTGTTTCCACACTGTATCTCTAAAGTAAATTCACCTTATGTGTTCCACTGATGATTTTACACACCTCTATAAGATCACCTTTCAGCCTCGTGCATTCCAAGGTATATGGAACTTTCCGGGAGCTATGTATGTACATGTATTCCTCGATCTCTTTGTTCTATAGCACTCCCCAGGGCCCCATGGTTCACATTCTAGGGTCTAAGGTGCTGCAAGGAAGGGAGTTGCAGGATTTTGACCCGGCAACACTGCAGGAACTTGGATCCACATCCTAGTCTAAGTGTTTGATTAAATTCACGCCTTGGATGAAAGTCCAGAGCAGTTCCTTGATTTGGCCCCAGTCTGCCTGAAACTCCCAGCCAGCCACCTGCGATCTTTGTGTAGCAAAGAACTGCAGATGCTGGTTTAAACCAAAGAAAGGCACAAAAAGCTGGAGTAACTCAGCAGGTCAGACAGCATTCTCTGGAAGAAAGGAATGGGTGACGTTTCAGGGCAAGACCCTTTAGGTCTCAATCTGAAATGTCCCCTATTCCTTCTCTCCAGAGATGCTGTCTGACCCGCTGAGTTGCTCCAGCTTTTTGTGCCTATCTACACCTGCAATCTTTATTCCGCGCTGTATTTATCTCAGCAAGATGTATTGGTAAGTCTTCTGTTAATCAGTCGTATTGCTTTTCGGCTGCAATGGAAAGATCACTTGAGACAGCACTGAGTAACGTTAAACCCTTCACTAATCGAAAGATTTACTCAATAATCCTTTGAGTATTTACATTTAGCAGGTGCTCAGGGGTGGTGTTGATTTTGTGAGCGTTTCAGAGCCTGGGTCGAGATGTTTTAATTTAGTTTACAGATGCAGTGCGGAAGCAGGCTCTTCGGCCCACCGAGTCCGCACCGACCAGCGTTCCTCGCACATTAGCACTGCCCTGCACACACTGGAGACAATTTTACATTTACACCAAGCCAGTCAACCTACAAACCTGTATGTCTTTGGAGTGTGGGAGGAAACCGAGGTACTCAGAGAGAAAACCCACGCAGGTCACGGGGAGAAGGTACAAACTCCGTACAGACAAGCGGCAGTAGTAAGGATCGAACCCGGGTCCCTGGCGCTGTTAGGCAGTAGCTCTATCGCTACGCCACTGTGCCACCCTGATTATTCCATGCGCAGGAATGTACATTGAACTGAAGGTGCTTGGGTTGGCCCCAGCCAGTGTTTTTTGACTGGTCGGGGTTCTTTAACCTAGAATGGACAAGATTGAAGAAAGATTCAATCAAGTTATGCGGCATTTTGTAATTCATGTATCTGTGATTCAATCCGCCCTTTCCTTTGATGAGGTAGCTGTGACCTTTAGTTGGGAGGTCCATCACCAGAAGGTGTGGGATGAGGTAGGTGACTAGGCTGAAGAGGCACAGAGGAGAAAGGTTTGTGTATTTAATAAGGAGGACGATAAGGTAATGGAACGGAGGAAGTCACAGCCTGAAAGAGCAGTGGAGACAAACACTACCACGTCAGGTAAACGGTACCTGGATGTGTATGTGAAGGTCCATTAGATCTAAAATAAATGGCATTTCATGTTGGGTCAACAGTTTCCATCTCTGTTGTGGTTTCTATAGCTCTGTGAGAAGGTGGCTGGCTGGGATCAGGACACGAAGTGCTGGAGTAACTCAGCAGATCAGGCAGCATCTCTGGAGAACATGGACAGGTGATGATTCTGGTCAGGACCCTTCTTCAGTCTGAAGAAAGGTCCCGACCCAAATCATCACCTATCCATGTTCAGGGGGTCAGGGGGTATGGGGAGAAGGCAGGAACGGGGTACTGATTGAGAATGATCAGCCATGATCACATTGAATGGTGGTGCTGGCTCGAAGGGCCGAATGGCCTACTCCTGCACCTATTGTCTATTGTTCTCCAGAGATGCTGCCTGAGTTACTCCAGCACTTTGCATCCTTTTGTGTAAAGCAGCATCTGCAGTTTCTTGTTTCGAACCCTTATGCTAAAGTGATAATAGAATAATATGGCCCTCCACTTCATAAGGAATCGAATTAGGCCATTCCACCCATCAAGTCTACTCCGCCATTCAATCATGGCTGATCTATCACTGCCCCTGAACCCCATTCTCCTGCCTTCACCCCATAACCTCTGACACCTGCACTAATCGAGAACCTATGCCTTAAAAATATCCAGTGTCTTGGCTTCCACAGCCTTCTGTGGCAAATTATTCCACAGATTCGCCACCCTCTGACTGAAGAAATTTCTCTTCATCTCCTTCCTAAAAGAACGCCCTTTAATCCTGAGGCTAGGACCTCTAGTCCTAGACTCTCCCACTAGTGGAAACATCCTCTCCACATCATCTGATGACCTAACCCGTTGAGTTACTCCAGCACTTTGTGTCTTTTTGTTTTCAACCAGCACCAGCAATTCTTTGTTTTATACAAACTTGGGGATCAGGTTTGGTTGAAGTTGCATCTGCTAGCCGTTAAAGGCAGTGAGGGGTTTTGGTGTTGACATCATTGAAGTTGTCAGCTGGAAATGGGAAAAGTAGTCTCGGGTGTGTATTGGTACTGAAGCATGAACAGACCATCTGATTTAATGGCAGATATATTAATCAATGAATATGCAATTCATTAATCTTCCCAATTATGTGTCCATTTTTGACACATTCTTGTTTGAAGCCTTGAAATAGTTTAATTCTTCAATGAACTGTGGTGGCCTTGACTGGGGAAAAAAACGTCATAGCTGCAAAGAGTGCAGAGAAGAATTAGTTTAGTTCAGTTGAGTTTGGAGATACAGCATGGAAACAGGGCCTTCGGCCCACCGAGTCCGCACCAACCAGCGATCCCCGCACATTAACATTATCCTACACACACTGGGGACAATATACATTTATACCAAGCCAATTAACCTACAAACCTGTACGTCTTTGGAGTGTGGGAGATATTTGAAGATGTCGGAGAAAACCCACGCGGTCACGGGGAGAACGTACAAACTCCGTACAGACAGCACCCGTAGTTGGGATCGAACCCAGGATCTCTGGCGCTGCAAGCTCTGTAAGGCAGCAACTCTACCGCTGCGCCACGGTTGCGATGACGTTGAGCCACAAATGCATTGTTTGAGTGCCCCCTGTTAAATGCGAATAAAACGCCTGTTTCCTTCCAGGCCTGAAGGACCCGTGCAGCGAGGTGACCTGCGGGTTTGGCAGCTCCTGCATCCAGTCGTCTGATGGGCAGTCGGCCAAGTGCGTGTGTCCCACCTCCTGCAGCGGGCAGCCGGAGAAGGTGGTCTGCGGCAGCGACGGGCAGGATTACAGGAACGAGTGCGAGCTGAACAAACACGCCTGCGACAAGCACAAGAACATCTACAAGAAGTCCGACGGCTTCTGTGGTGAGTGAGCGTGAGCAGACCCAACAACCAGCTACGGTCAAGCCGACTTTATTGTCAGTTGCTCAGGTATGGTGAGGTAGAGTCACAGAGTGATACAGCATGGAAACAGGCCCTTCGGCCCAACTTGCCCACACCAGCCAACATGTCCCAGCTACACTAGTCCCACCTGCCCACGTTTGGCCCAGATCCCTCCAAACCTGTCCTGTCCATGTACCTGTTAACTGTTTGTTAAACATTGGGATAGTCCCAGCCTCATCTCTGGCAGCTTGTTCCATACACCCACCACCCTTTGTGTGAAAAGGTTACCAACCTCAGATTTCTATTAAATATTTTCTCCTTCACCTTAAACCCATATCCTCTGGTCCTCGATTTTTTTTTTTAGAGATACAGCGCAGAAACAGGCCCTTCGGCCCACCGGGTCCGCGCTGCCCAGCGATCCCCGCACACTAACACTATCCTACACCCACTAGGGACAATTTTTACATTTGCCCAGCCAATTAACTTACATACCTGTACGCCTTTGGAGTGTGGGAGGAAACAGAAGATCTCGGAGAGAACCCACGCAAGTCAAGGGGAGAACGTACAAACTCCGTACAGACAGCGCCCGTAGTCAGGATCGAACCTGAGTCTCTGGCGCTGCATTCGCTGTAAGGCAGCAACTCTACCGCTGTGCCACCGTGCCGCCTGGGCAAGAGACTCCGTAAATTTACCCGATCTATTCCTCTCATGATTTTATACACCTCCGTACGATCACCCCTCATCCCCCTGCGCTCCAAGGAATGGAGTCCCGGCCTACTCAACCTCTTCCTAGAGCTCAGACCCTCTGGTCCTGGCAGCAGCCTCGTAAATCGTCTCTGCACCCTTTCCAGCATGACAACACCTTTCCCACAACATGGTGCCTATGGTACAGGGACAATGAAGGTCCTGCTTCCAGCACTATCGTAGGCACAGGCACCGTGTCCACAAGCAGGGAAATGTCCAACACCAGAGGGCATAGCTGTAAGATGAGAGAGGGAAAGTTTTTACACAGAGAGTGGTGAGGACCTGGAACTCATTGCCAAGGGAGGTGGTGGAGATAGATACGATAGTGGCGTTTAAGAGGCTTTTAGGCAGGCCCATGAGAGTGCATGGAATCGAGGGATATGGATCATGTACAAGAAGAGGAGATCAGTTTAACTTGGCATGATGTTAAGCACAAACATTACGGGCTGAAGGGCCTGTTCCTGTGCTATGCTGTTCTGTGTTCAATGTTGAATGACTCAAACAACACACGAGGACATAAATTGCACATTAATTATACATAGGTTATATAAGACAGTGAAAAGAAAAAGATTGTGCAAAAAAAGATGTCAGCGCCAAACACAATTAGAAAACAAGTTAATGGCAGTGCATGAGGTGGGTCATAGTCTGAAGAAGGGTCTCGACCCGAAACGTCACCCATTCCTTCTCTCCCGAGATGCTGCCTGACCTGCTGAGTTACTCCAGCATTTTGTGAATAAATAGGTGGGTCATAGTGTTCCATTGCCGAGATAGGATTAGGTTTGTGCGAGTCGGTTCAAGAACCTTGATGGTTGTAGGGAAGTGACTGTTCCTGAACCTCATTCTTAAGTTCATAAGTGATAGGTGCAGAATTAGCCAATCGGCCCATCAAGTCTACTCCGCCATTTTGAATCATGGCCGATCTGTCCTTCCCTCTCAACCCCATTCTCCTGCCTCCTCCCCATGGACCCCTAACACCCGTACTAATCAAGAATCTATCTATCTCCTTAAAAATATCCGTCGACTTGGCCTCCAGAGCCTTCTGTGGCAATGAATTGTACAGATTCATCACCCTCTGACTAAAGAAATCCCTTTCTGTGTGGGACCTCAGGCTTCCTACCCGAGGGTATCTGAGAAAAGGACTAGGAACAGATATTATGGAGAGGTAGAGGTTACACATTTCAGTGATCACGTTAATCATCGACGTTCAAAGAGGCTAAATTATGAGGAGAGAATGCATGGAGTGGGTGAGTACAGAAGGTTGAAAGGAAGAGTCTGATTGATGTACTTTGGGTGGTTAAGGATATTATTGCATGAAATCTGAAAGCTGTGAGTTTGAGTTTATTGTCACGTGTACCGAGGCGCAGTGAAAATCATTTGTTGCGTGCTATCCAGTTAGCGGAAAGACAATACATGATAACAATCGAGCCGTCCACAGTGTACAGGTACATGATAAGGGGAATAACGTGAATGACGTTTAATGCAAGATAAAACCTGTAAAGTCCGATCAAAGATAGTCTGAGGGTCTCCAACGAGGAAGATAGTAGTCCAGGACCGCTCCCTCCCTGTGGTACGATGGTTCAGTTGCCTGATAGCAGCTGGGAAGAAACTGTCTCTGAATCTGGATGTGTGAGTTTTCACACTTCGCTACCTTTTGCCCAATGGGAGAGGGGAGAAGTACATCACTCGGCTGAAAGAGAGGAGATCACAAGTGTCACCTTCAATATAAAGAACAAGAACCCTCTCCGGCAACCTGCCAAGGCAGAAGCTCAATATCAGTTTTCCAAAATGCAGATCAATAGTTTTCTGTTATTCTGGAGAGAAGGAATGGGTGACATTGACGGGTCTGAAGAAGGGTCTCGACCCGAAACGTCACCCATTCCTTCTCTCCAGAGATGCTGCCTGTCCAAAATATTGTGCCTACTCTCGGTTTAAACCAGCCTTCCTACACAGTTTTTTGTTATTTATTTATTTATTGAAGAGTACAGAACTGACATTGAGGACAGTTGTGAGGCCATTTCAGCTCCAAAGATTCCCAAGATTCCGAGACTGTGATTCATGCCGATAAAAATGTCCTCTTCACTGGCGGAGGTCGGTTCAGGTGACCTTGGCGATCCGAGGTTTACTCTCACCATCCTGGTTTTCCCCTCACACTCTGGGCTCACAGTTCTAACTTCACACCAGGGGCTATTCTCCAAATTGCTAAAAGGCCCCCCAGGCTGAATTTATCTTTCGTTTATTTTGGTCTAGAGATACAGCGTGGAAACAGGCCCTTCAGCCCACCGACACCTTACCGACCAGCGATCCCCGCACATTAATGCTATCGACACACACTAGGGACAATTTACACTGATACCAAGCCAATTAACCTGCAAACCTGAATGTCTTTGGAGTGTGGGAGGAAACCGGAGCTCCCGGAGAAAACCCACCCAGGTCACATGGAGGAGGTACAAACTCCGTATAGACAGCACCCGTGGTCAGGATCGAACCCGGGCCTCTGGCGCTGCAAGGCAGCAACTCTACCGCTGTGCCACCGTGCCGCCCTAGGTGACACAATTCATCCAGGCACCTTCTGAGTGCTTCTCTCCACGTCTTCATGTCGTGGCAGAATTAGATTTCTGTTTCCTTCTGAAAGATAGTGGAAGGTCGTCAGTGATTCAAAAGAAACAGATGCTTTATGAAACATAAAGAAATTTAGACTCACTAAATTTAAAAGAATAACACATGGAGTTATCGACAATGACAGCGTTTATTGTCCAACCCTAATTGCCCCCGATTTAAACCGGTAGATAAAGGTCAACAAACTGGGGTGAAAGTGGAGCCGCAGATTCTCAGCCAGATGGAGTGAGAATAACAGATTTCTTCCCCTAAACCACATGTGTTTTACAAGAATCCCGTTGTTTTATTGTCACCATTACTGAGAGTAATTCTTTGTTTTTAATCAAATTCCAGCTTAATTTAATTAACTGAATTTAAACTCCCCAGCTGCTTGGGTGGGGTTTGAACATGTGTCTCTGGATCAATGATCCCGACCTCTGGCTGCTGGTCTTCTGAGTTGACCACGACGCCATGGTACTGTTTAGCAGCCAGGGCACGGTTTGAACCAGGTCTTCAGAGTAGAGTAAACCCTCGTTTTAGCGGCCCTGTTTATACCGGATGTCGGTGGTCGTGGATGGACCTGCTGACCTTCCCCGCCGGGCCGGACTGCCGACGACACCCACTGGTGCGCACCATCACCCTGGCCGCTTCCAGGCTATGTCTGCCGCCGCCACCACCGCCGACCCTTGCCTGTGCTCCAGCCCACCTGCGGGCCGCGACCATTGACTCCACCGATCCTCGCCTCTCCCCTGGCCGCCAGCAGGCCGGAACCGACAACTCACCTGGATTGCAGGCCCACTTCCGGACCGAGAGCCTGAAGAAGGGTCTTGACCACAAAAGTCACCTATCCATGCTCTCCAGGGATGCTGCCTGGCCTAATGAGTTACTCCAGCACTCTGTGAAACGTCACCTATCCATGCTGTCCGGAGATGCTGCCTGTCCTGCTGAGTTACTCCAGCATTCTGTGTCCTTTTGTGTATTAACCAACAACTGCAGTTGCTTGTCTCTACTACATATGTAATGATAAACACTTACTCGGTTATAGTGGACAATCGGCAACAACACACACCATGCCACACCCCACCTTGCTCTGGTCCCTTATAATGAGGTTTTGCTTATATCAAGATTCTGAATCAGTAGAAGGACAATAGAATTGATATTCCACACTGGACTGAAAAATAAACACAACTAAATAGGAGAAGGATTGGGCCACTTGACTCTTCAAACCCGTCTCAGCATTCAATGTGACAGTAACATCCCCTTCCATCCGTACCTCCATGTTTGTGTTAGGAGTAGAGGGCAGATATTTAAGGTGAGATTTAAAGATTTAGCTTTAAGATTTTAACGTTTTAAAATGTACAAGGCTGTTTTTTTACAATGAGATTGGTGACTGCACTGCCTGGGTTGGCGGAGCAGATACGATAAGAGGCTTTTAGGTTGTGAATATGCAGGGAATGAAGGGATAGAGAGTCATACTGCACAGAAACAGGCCCTTCTGCCCATCTTGTCCATGCCAATCAAGATGCACCTTGTACACTCGTTACACTTGCCTGCATTTTGGGCCATATCCTAAACCCTCTCCTATCCATGAATCTCTATGCCCAGACAAGGAAGATTAGGTTAACTTGGCACCATGTTTGGCAAGGTCATTGAGGGCCGAAGGGCCTATTCCTGTGCAGTGCTGTGCTATGTTAATTCCCCATTGCCCTCAGTAGCTTAATCAGTCAAAAGGTATTCTGCCTCCTCTTTAAACACCTCCAATGAACAAGTCTCTACGGGACACACTGCAGATGCTGGAATCTGGAGAAACCAACAATCTGCTGGAGGACCTCAATGGGTCAAGCAGCATTTGCGTGGGGAACGGAATTGTTTTGACATTTTGGGTTGTCACCCTGCGTCAGGACTGAGAATGGAGAGTGAAGAGAGGTGGTGTAAAACAGGAGGGGGGGGGGCGGGAGTGGTGAGACAGGGGTCAGTAGGTGACTGGTGCGGCTCTCCGGTACCCTCAGTGATGTGTTCCTGCTTATTGTGTGCCCTGCAGACCCGTGCAAAGATGCCCAGAGTGACCTGAACAAGGCGTGCCGCGTACAGCCCAGGATCCGCAAGCCCAACCTGCTCTCGCGACCGGAAAGCTGCCCGAAAGAAGACAAGCCCGTGTGCGCGGACGATGGTCAGACCTACGACAGCAAGTGTATCATGGAGAGAGTGGGTGCTTTGAAAGGCATCAACCTCCAGAAAATCCGCTCAGGACCCTGTCTACCCAGAGGTGAGCACTTGCCGTCTCCAGGCGGCCTTTCAAATTGGTATTGGTATTGATTTATTATTGTCACCTGCACCGAGATGCATTTGTGTGCGTGCTATCATACAGTCAAACCATACTGGACAGTACAATCGAGCTATGCATAATTTCAAAGTGTAGTGCAAAGCTGCACGCAAGAGCAACGCAGTGTCTGGTAGAGCTGCTGCCGCACACCACCCGAGACCTGGGTTTGATACTGACCTCGGGTGCTGTCTGTGTGGAGTTTGCATGTTCCCCCTGTGACCGTGTGGCTTTCCCCCCTGGGCGCGCCGGTTTCCCTCCACATCCCAAAGACATACCTGCTGACGGACAAATTGCTCTTTGGATGTAGGTGAGTGATAGAATCCGCGATGGAATTGAATACAATATGGAGAGATTAACATTGGGTTAGATTAGGGTAAATGGGTGATCTGATGGTCAGCGTGGGCTCGGTGGGCCGAAGAATCTGTGTCCATGCTGTCTCTCGCTCTCTCAATCTAAAATACCAGAGGACGGGACATCGTGTTCGAGTATTAGCGTTACAGGTACAGAGAAAGTGCAGATAAAAAGTAAAAGGTCAACAATGAGGTAGATTGGAAGGTCAGGATGTCACCCAAGTTTCCGGGAGGACCACTCAGTAGTTTGATGACAGCGGGGTAGAATCGGGTGGTGTTTACTTTCAAGCTTTTGCATCTTCTGCCTGATGGAAGAGTGGAGAAGGAGGAATAACCGGGGTGTTAATGGTCAATCCTTGTGTTGGCTATTTCCCCGAGGCAGCATGAAGCATAGATGGAGTCATGGGGGGGTGGCAGGAGGTTAGTTTGCATGATGGACCGGGCTACATCCACAACTCTCAGCTTTTCCTTACGGTCTGCGTGGTTACTATGGGTTAAAAAATGTGACGATCGGTTATCGCTGTTATAGACAATAGACAATAGGTGTTGGAGTAGGCCATTCGGCCCTTCGAGCCAGCACCGCCATTCACTGTGATCATGGCTGATCATCCACAATGTACCCGTTCCTGCCTTCTCCCCATACCCCTTGACTCTTTAAGAGCTCTATCAAACTTTCTTTTGAAAGCATCCAGAGAATTGGCCTCCACTGCCTTCTGAGGCAGAGAATTCCACAGATTCACAACTCTGAAAAAGTGTTTCCTCATCTCTGTTCTAAATGGCCTACCCCTTATTCTTAAACTGTGGCCCCTGATTCTGGACTCCCCCCAACATCAGGAACATGTATCCTGCCTCTAGCACGTCCAATCCCCTAATAATCTTATACGTTTCAATAAGATCCCCTCTCATCCTTCTAAATTCCAGTGTATACAAGCCCAGTCACTCCATTCTTTCAACGCACGACAGTTAATCAGATGTCCATCTTTATCCAGTTGGCAAATTTTACTAAAGGACGACACTAAATCTCTGTACTTCATTCCTACAAGACTTATTTTTCACCTGCCTCAAATAAAACTAATTGCCAGATGTGAGTTTACTGTAGAACATGTCTCCTCAACCAGTGGCTATAAGGAGGCCACAACACCTCTCTGTCCCTGAGGAGAGAGCACTCACCCTTGTGGTCATTATTTTCAGTGAGGATGTCCCTCCTGACCCCCCCAGGAATACCCAGGGCAGCCGCAGTGCAGTGCATCCGAGATAACAAGGACCGTCCCATTTCCCAAGCAAAGGAGTCAACTATTTTCACTTTAATTGCCTTCCACCGACCATTTTGGTATGCGGTCAGCGTACGGATTTAGGTGGTGCAGCGGTAGAGTTGCTGCCTTGCAGCGCTTACAGCCCCAGAAGCCTGGGTTCGATCCTGGCTACGGGTGCTGTCTGTGCGGAGTTTGTACGTTCTCCCCGTGACCCGCTCGGGTTTTCTCCGAGAACTGCGGCTTCCTCCCACACGCCATTGACCCACAGGTTTGTAGGTTAATTGGCTTGGTGTAAAAACGTGAACATTGTCCCGAGTGTAGGCAGTGTTAATGCGCGGGGATCGCTGGTGGGTGCGGACTCAGTGGGCCGAATGGCCTATTTCCACACTATATCTCAAAGCTAAACCAAACTAAGCTATTGAATTCAGTTTCTTGAATTATTATTTAAACATCTCCAATGAACTAGTCTCTACAGGAGCAGAGGAGATGCAAGACACTGCAGATGCTGGAATCTGGAGAGACCACTAATCTGCTGGGGGACCTCGATGGGTTTGTAGGTTAATTGGCTTGGGGTAAAAATGTGAAAATTGTCCCGAGTGTTAATGTGTGGGGATCGCTGGTAGGTGTGGACTCAGTGGGCCGAATGGCCTATTTCGGCGCTATATCTCAAAGCTAAACCAAACTAAACTATTGAATTCAGTTTCTTGAATTTTAATTTAACCTCTAAACTACCGCCTCATTTGAGGTTTGGAGCTTTTGGAGAGGGCACAGAAGAGGTTTGCCAGAATGCTGTTTCGATTATTGGATATTAACTACAAGCAGAGTTTGGCTAAACTTGGTTGTTTTCTCTGAAATGTCAGAGGTTGAGGGGAGATCTGATTGAAGTATATATAATTATGAGAGGTGTAGGTAGTCAGTACCATTTCCCCACAAAATATCAAAGACTAGAGGGTACAGCATTAAGCGCGGAGGGGCGACGTTTAAAGGAGGTGTGTGGGACAGCAGTGTTTAAGTGAATTTTAGTTCGGCACATGGATATGCAGGGAACAGAGAATATGGATCACATGCTTGCAGTGGAGATTAGTTTAACTAATTATCTTCGCATTATATTTGGCACGGATCTTGCGAGCCCCAGAGACTATTCCTGTGCTGTACTTTTTCTATGTTCTATGAAGTTACAAAATCATGAGAGGCCACCTAGTTAAGTCAAGTCAAGTTTATTTGTCACATACACATACACGATGTGCAGTGAAATGAAAGTGGCAATGCCTGCGGATTGTGCACAAAAAAGAATTACAGTTACAACACCTGGACTTTCTCACTGCCAGGCCCCAAGTGGTCAGGATGGGGGAACACACATCTAGCTCCCTCACCCTGAACATAGGATCCCCCAGGGCTGCGTCCTTAGCCCCCTACTGTACTCCCTGTACACACATGACTGTAGGGCCAGGTTCAGCTCAAACTCCATCATCAAGTTTGCTGATGACACTGTGGTGGTGGGCCGGATCTCCAACAACGATGAGAAGGCCTACCGGGAGGAGGTGGCTGATCTGGCACTCTGGTGTCAGGACAATAGCCTCCTCTTGAATGTCACTAAAACAAAGGAGCTGATTGTGGACTTCAGAAGGGCTAAACATCCAAGGACGTACACGCCACTGGAGATAAATGGGTCTATTGTGGATAGGGTGAGCAGTTTCAAATACTTGGGAGTCCGCATCGCAGAGGATCTGACGTGGGCAACGCACATTGCCGCACTGGTGGGTAAGGCTAAGCAGCGCCTTTACCACCTTAGACAACTGAGGAAATTCAGAGTGTCGCTGAGGATCCTTCATTGCTTCTACTCTGGGGCTGTAGAGAGCATCCTGTCCGGCAACATTACAGTCTGGTTTGGGAACAGCTCTGCCCAGGACAGGATGGCCCTGCAGAGAGTAGTGCGTTCGGCAGAACGCACCATGGGAACTACACTCGTCCCCCTGCAGGACCTATACATCAGGAGGTGCAGATCCAGAGCAAGCAAGATCATGAGGGACCCCTGCCACCCCAGTAACGGACTGTTCCAGATGCTACGGTCAGGCAAACGCCTCCGCTGTCACGCTGTGAAAACGGAGAGGATGAGACGGAGCTTCTTCCCACAGGCCATCAGGACTGTCAACTTTGATAACCCCAGAGACTAAATTTTTGTCGACACTTTTTGTGCTATGTTTAGTAACTTATTAACTTTATTTATATGCTGTAACTGTAATTATTTTTGTGCACAACCCGCAGGCATTGCCACTTTCATTTCACTGCACATCGAGTATGTGTATGTGACAAATAAATTTGACTTGACTTGACTTGACTATAGTGTAGATAAAATGTAGTCTCTGGAGTTGTAAAAGTTGACAGTCCTGATGGCCTGTGGGAAGAAACTCCGTCTCATCCTCTCCGTTTTCACAGCGTGACAGCGGAGGCGTTTGCCTGATCGTAGCACCTGGAACAGTCCGTTA
This sequence comes from Rhinoraja longicauda, assembly GCF_053455715.1. Lineage (NCBI taxonomy): Eukaryota > Metazoa > Chordata > Chondrichthyes > Rajiformes > Arhynchobatidae > Rhinoraja > Rhinoraja longicauda. Next base: position 10,281,982 of record NC_135982.1, read on the forward strand.
CTGGGGTGGCAGGGGTCCCTCATGATCTTGCTTGCTCTGGATCTGCACCTCCTGATGTATAGGTCCTGCAGGGGGGCGAGTGTAGTTCCCATGGTGCGTTCTGACGAACGCACTACTCTCTGCAGGGCCATCCTGTCCTGGGCAGAGCTGTTCCCAAACCAGACTGTAATGTTGCCGGACAGGATGCTCTCTACAGCCCCAGAGTAGAAGCACCGAAGGATCCTCAGAGACACTCTGAATTTCCTCAGCTGTCTAAGGTGGTAAAGGCGCTGCTTTGCCTTACCCACCAGTGCGGCAATGTGCGTTGCCCATGTCAGATCCTCAGTGATGCGGACTCCCAAGTATTCAAAACTGCTCATCCTATCCACAGTAGACCCATTTATCTCCTCCAGTGGCGTGTACATCCTTGGATGTTTAGCCCTTCTAAAGTCCACAATCAGCTCCTTAGTTTTAGTGACATTCAAGAGGAGTTCCATGTTCTGCAGAGATGCTGCCTGGCCCGCTGAGTTACTCCAGCACGTTGTGCCTTCATTAATATCTGCTCACTCTCTCGGTTGCAGACATGTGCCATGAGGAGTGCAAGTTCAACGCCGTGTGCCTCAACCTGCGAGGCAGCGTGCGCTGCTCCTGCGACCGCATCGTTTGCGACGGGGCCTACAGCCCCTTGTGTGGGCAGAACAGCCAGAGCTACAACAACGACTGCGAACGCAGGCAGGCCGAGTGCCTGGGGCAGATCTCCATCCCGGTCAAGCACCAGGGGCCTTGCGGTAAGGGTCAGGGGCACCGTGCCACGCCGCGCCTGTGTGTGAATCTCCCGTCTTGTGCCGACCTGTGTAAGAACGTGGTGTGCAGTGTTGCTTTCCTCGTGACTTTGACCTGCGATCCCCCCCGCCTCCGGGATCACAATGTCGTCCCGCCAACGCGTGTCGCAGTGTCGTTCCTGTTCACCATCCTTCCATCCCCCTCCTGAACCCATCAGCCATCTCGCCTCGTCGAGCCATCACTGTGCATGTCCATTACACCCGGTAGTGCCAGCCCGCCACTCCATACACGTGCTGCCTTGCCCACAGTGTTCCTTTCCTTTATTCAATTGTGTGTGTTTTCTCGTACGCAGTGTCTCACTGATGACCACTTGTCTTGTCTTGTCTGGGGGAACTGTCCTTTCACAGTTGGAGCAGCGCATCACTGTCCACCTCTGACCTTACCCGCGAGGTGTCTTCCCACCTGAAGTGTGGCCTTGCCGGACAGGGTCAGGAAAAGCTATCACGTGAGGGGCACTCTCGGGTTGTTCCTCATCCTAAAGTCTATGACCTCCTCCATGAAAAGCAATCACATTTGCTGCAGAATGAACTGATGGCTGCAAAAGATGCCATCGGTGCCCCTCCCTTTCATTCCACGCTGGGAGAACAGTTATTTTCCTTCCAGAACCAAAGACCTCTTGTAATTGTAAATGTTTCTCGAGTGGTGAATTATTTTGGGATCTTTCAAGTGATATACGTTCCCCAAGCTCTCGATGTGTTTTGTCTTCTACTTTCTGCTAACGAGGAGCTAGAGAGCTTCTGCAAGGTTGGAGGCCTCTTCTTGTTCAGAATGCATTGCTTTTCCTTTATACTGATACTGTAGACTCAAAAAGCCAACGCTGCCTGTGCTGTGAACTCGTTTCCCCGGACAAAATTGGATGTAGTTGTACGGGAGTTGAGTTGGATTGGATTGCGTTGGGCGCTGAGTGGGCTTTTTATTCTTAGAGTAGCATAGAAGAAGGCCATTTGGCCCATCAGGTTCATGTGGACCCCAGGAGACCCTTCGCGTCAATCCCATTATCCCTCTCCTATATCCACTGTAGTTTAGTTTGAAGGCCCAGGATGGAAACAGGCACTTTGGCCTACGGAATCCACAGCAGCCATTGATTACCCATTCATACTAGTTCAATGGAGGCACCAGGAACTGCAGATGCTGGTTTACAACTCAGCAGGTCAGGCAGCATCTCTGAAGAAGCAGCCCCAATCAACACATTGCCTGAGCTGTTAAGTTACTCAGGCATTTTTTTTTTTTAACACTTGCTTCATGTTATTCCACCTTCACATCCACTCCCTATACACTAGGTTCCATTTTATGCTACAGAGGCTAATGAACCTACAAACCCGCACGTCTTTGGGATGCGGGACGAAAGCAGAGCAGCCAGGGGTAAAACCGCAGCACCCCCACGCGGTCTCAGGGAGAACGTGCGAACTCCACACAGACAGCATCCAAGATCAGGGTCGAACCCGGGTCTCTGGCGCGGTGTGGCAGCGGTCCCACCTGCTGCGCCACCGCGCCGCCCTCTAGTCCTGCTGCTGATTCTCTCTGACATGCCTGCCCACGACCCCGAGATTCCTTTACATCATTAACCCACACTGTGGCGAATTTACTGCAGCCAATTAATCTGCCGGTGTACCTCTGGGAGATGGGAGGAAAGTGGTGACTGAACAGATGCCCACTCAGTCACTGAGACAATGTGCAAACTCTTGGCAGGCAGCACCACGACCAGGATCGACCCTGAGGCCCTGCAGCTCAGAAGCAGCAATTTTAATCACCGTGTCACCACAGCAGTGTTCTTGACAATAACCTGACAATGACAGATCCAAGGCAAAAAGTTAACCCCTTGCTACTGTACATCCCAAACTTTCCTTTACTTTACATTGGAGATACAGCGTGGAAACAGGCTCTTCGGCCCACCAAGTCCACGCTGGCCAGCAACCACATCAGGGTGCACAACACCATCTTACACACTGGGGGCCATTTACAGTTTATAAAAGCCAATGAACCTGCTGGTCTTTGGAGTACGGGAGGAAAGCGCAGCACCAAGAGAAAACCCGCAGGGTCACAAGGAGAGCATACTAACAGCAGCCAAAGTGAAGATCTTACCTGGGTCTCTGGCGCTGTGAGGCAGCAACTCTACAGCTGTGCCACCGTGCCACCTTTGCCAATTACCTTTATTTACTTGTTCCGCACTCTGACACACAGCAGCAGCGGCATTTCGGAAAGCAAGTGCTGTATTGGAGACACAGGATGAGCTGGCGGGAGGAGTTGCAGTGACTTCACCCGTAATGCAGTTTCTAATTCATCAACAAGCAACCAATTTAACCAAATAGGATTTAAAATTAAAACAATAAAACTGGGCTGAGGCAGTCGTCCGATAAGAATAGTTAGATGTTCGGGGAAAGCCTTTTGCTAATAATTTGTCTGGACTAGCCACGTAAATACCTCAGCCGCAAGAGCACGTCAGAGACACAAGGAAGTGCAGGCACGGGATTCTTAGCAAATAACAAAGTGCTGGAGAAACTCAGTGGGTCAGCTAGCATCTGTGGAGGAAATGGACAGACGATATTCAGGGTCAGGTTCCCACTTCAGGCTGGCCTTTATTAGGGTTAGAGCACAAGAATGAAAATGTCTTACTCTGACTGTTCCTGTGCTGCACTCTGCGGTCTTCAATGTATGGTATCAGCACTCCCCATATCCAAGGCTACATTTAAACCAGACTCCATTATTAAGTCTCGGGCTTTGTTCGTCCCAGAGGAATGTGAGGCTGGATGGATTAATTTAAAGAGGAAGTAGATAATTTTTCGACAGACCAGGGCACTGGGGAACTGGCACAGAAGACGAGATGTGACCTGAGCTGGGTCAGCCTCGATCATACGAAATGGTTGACGCAATTAAGGGGAAAAGTCCCATTCTGACTTTAATGTTATGGAACTTTATTATTCATTGCATGAGTCCAAACAAATGTAAACTCTGCGTAAGATCTGGGACAATTTGCTGGAGATGGGTCCAGGTAGATTCAAACTGGGCCACACAGTGGCGCAGCAAAAGAATTGCAGCTTTACAACGCCAGAGACCCGTGTTGGATCCTGACTATGGGTGCTGTCTGTATGGAGTTTGTACATTCTCCCTGTGACTGCGTGGGGTTTCTCCGGGTGCTCCCGTATCCTAACACACTCCAAAGACATACAGGTTTGTACGTTAATTGGCTTCGGTAAAAATTGTAAGTTGTTCCTAGTGTGTAGGATAGTGCTAGTGTACGGGATGATCGCTAGTTGGTGCAGACTCGGTGGGCCGAAGGGCCTGTTTCTGTGCTGTATCGTTAAAGTTTGAAGTAAAGTTCTCTTCGTGATCACATAGGTTTCCTCCAGCTGCTCCAATTTTCCTCCCATTTGCCAAAGACATGCAGGTCGAGGGGTTAATTAGCCTCTGTAAAATTGCCCTTGTGTGCAGCTGAAAAGTGGAATCAGGTGGGGGGATTGTGGGAAGATTATGGCTATGTGGTTACAGGGAGAAGGCAGGAGAATGGGGTTAAGAGGGAACGATGGATCAGCCATGATTGAATGGCGGAGTAGACTTGATGGGCAGAATGGCCTAATTCAGCTCCTATCACGTATGATCTTATTATATAAAAATAAGATTAATGTAGGGATTATAAAAATAAGATTAATGGATGGGTGATCGTCGGCATGGACTGGGTGGGCCAAATGGTCAGATTTCCTGCTGTACCTATATATAGACAAGAGACAATAGGTGCAGGAGGAGGCCATTCGGCCCTTCGAGCCAGCACCGCCATTCAATGTGATCATGGCTGATCATTCTCAATCAGTACCCCGTTCCTGCCTTCTCCCCATGCCCCCTGACTCCGCTATCCTTAAGAGCTCTATCTAGCTCTCTCTTGAATGCATGCAGAGAATTGGCCTCCACTGCCTTCTGAGGCAGAGAATTCCACAGATTCACAACTCTCTGACTGAAAAAGTTTTTCCTTATCTCAGTTCTAAATGGCCTACCCCTTATTCTTAAACTGTGGCCCCTTTTCTGGACTCCCCCAACATTGGGAACATGTTTCCTGCCTCTAACGTGTCCAACCCCTTAATAATCTTATACGTTTCGATAAGATCTCCTCTCATCCTTCTAAATTCCAAGCCTAGTCTCTCCAGTCTTTCAACATATGATAGTCCCGCCATTCCAGGAATTAACCTAGTAAACCTACGCTGCACGCCCTCAATAGCAAGAATATCCTTCCTCAAATTTGGAGACCAAAACTGCCCACAGTACAGTTGCATCTGCATATAGATATATATATATATACACATAGATATAGATATAGATATATACACACACATATATGTATGTGTGTGTACGTGTGTCTGAAGTATTAGACATAATAATATATATAAAACCTCTGAAGAGAGTTACATTATCTGTGAGTTCATCTGCGTAGACAATGCTGTCACTGTTCCTGGTCACGCAAACAACATTTGCAGAGCAGCGTTCCGACAGATGGGAATGTGAAACTCCATTGCCTTCAGATTGGTATCAAACTAGCATGTAAATATTCCCCAAAGTCAGAACTTCATCCTAATGAGAAGCCCCCCGCTCTGATCCAGCTGAGCTCCAAGACACGGCACGTTGGACAGGGCCCTCTGTACGGCAGAGGTCACCACTAACGCATTCGCCTCTCCCGATGTGGCCTCCTTTACATCGGCGAGATCAGGCCTAGACTTTATAGGCGAAACCGTTCACTGGAAAATCATCAGGATTAAACGTATAAACACTTCGGCAACGAGGGCAAGTCAGAGACACGCGGAATGCAAATGGTTGAATCCTGAGCAGAACACAAAGTGCTGGAGACACTCAACGGGTCAGGCAGCAAGAAGTGACCATTTTGCCAAACACTAGTACTCTTTGTCTGCCAAGGCCTGCTGGTTCTCCCGGTTGCTAACCATTTTTAACTTGTTTTCCCTTTCCCACACTGACCTTTCTGTCCTGGGCCATAGATACATAGATACATAAACAATAGAATCAGAATCAGAATCAGAATAGCCTTTATTGTCATCCAAAAAAACAAGTCGTTTGGAAAAACTTCCGTTACCCACAGTCCAACAATAAGAGCAATAAAAATAAGCAATAACACACACAATCACAAACCAACACAAAACGAAAAAAAGAAACATCCATCACAGTGAGTCTCCTCCAGTCACCTCCTCACTGTGATGGAAGGCCAGAATGTATTTTCTCTTCCCCTGCCGTCTTCTCCCGCGGTCAGGCTGTTGAACTTGCCACGTCGGGGCAGTCGGGGCTCCCGACATTGAAGCCTCTGCCGGGCGGAGAAAATCCCGTGGCCTATTCCAGGCCTCGCCAGACGGTGAAAGGTCCGCAGTGGTCCGACCCAGGCCCCGCGATTCAGGGCGGGCGAAGACACTGCCACTGCACGTCGGGGCGGTCGGGGCTCCCAACATTAAAGCCCCCGCCGGGCGGAGAAAAATCCCGTGGCCTATTTCAGGCCGAGCCGCCGGACGGAAGGTGCAGGAGTAGGCCATTCGGCCCTTCGAGCCAGCGCCGCCATTCAATGTGATCATGGCTGATCATCCACTATCAGTACCCCGTTCCTGCCTTCTCCCCATATCCATTGATTTTGCTAGCCCTAAGAGCTCTACCTAACTCTCTTTTGAAAGCATCCAGTGAAATGGCCTCCACTGCCTTCAGAGGCAGAGAATTCCACAAATTCACAACTCTCTGGGTGAAAAAGTTTTTCCTCATCTCAGTTCTAAATGGCTTCCCCTTATTCTTAAACTGTGGCCCCTTGTTCTGGACTCCCCCAACATCGGGAACATGTTTCCTGCATCTAGCGTGTCCAATCCCTAAATAATTTTATATGTTTCCATAAGATCCCCTCTCTGTTTTCGCTCTCCCTCCTTTCTTAAAAAGTGGGTTATCATTAGCTACCCTCCAATCCACAGGAACTGATCCAGAATCTATAGAACATTGGAAAATGATCTCCAATGCGTCCACGATTTCAAGAGCCACCTCCTTGAGTACCCTGGGATGCAGACCACCAGGTCCTGGGGATTTATCAGCCTTCAGTCCCGTCAGTCTACCCAACACCTATTCCTGACTAATGTGAATTCCCTTCAGCTCCTCCATCACCCTTGGTCCTCTGTCCCCTAGTACATCTGGGAGATTGTTAGTGTCTTCCTTAGTGAAGACAGAACCAAAGTACTTGTTCAATTCGTCTTCCATTTCATTGTTCCCCATGATAAATTCACCTTTTTCTGTCTTCAAGGGACCCACATTTGTCTTAACTAATTTTTTTCCTCTTCACACACCTAAAGAAGCTTTTACTATCCCCCTTCATATTCTTGGCTAGCTTACCTTCGTACTTCATCTTTTTTCCCCGTATTGCCTTTTCAGTCACCTTCTGTTGATCTTTAAAAGTTTCCCAATCCTCTGGCTACCCGATCATCTTTGCTATGTGATACGTCTTCTCTTTTATTTTTATACCGTCCTTGACTTCCCTTGTCAGCCACGGTCGCCTCTTACTCCCATCCTCCATTGCCAGCGTGAGGCCAAACACACAAACTGGAGGAACACAACCTCATATTCCCCTTGGGTAGCCGACGACCCAATGGTATGAATGTTGCATTCTCCAATTTCAAGTTATATCCTCTTATGCCCTCTCTCTTTCCAGTCAAACCGGTCCACCTCTGTGCACACCCTTTCCTCCTACGTCCTGTACCTCCACATCACCCTCTCCCCTCCCCCCCCCCTCCCCCCTTTCCTCCCACCTGTCTCCTTACACCTATATTTTTCCTCTGGCTTTACATTGCACTCCTTTTCTCTCCTCATCTGACACCCTGTAGTCTCCTAGAGGTCTCTCCTAGTCTCCTGTACGGGGTGGTGGCTGGTCGGCGCGGACTCAGTGGGCCAAAGGGCCTGTTTGCATCTCTAAACTAATCAGACTTGCTCTTGCCCCTGAGGTATTTAAATGGTTCATCTCGGTGAGTTTCCAGTAACTGGTTCCCCCCTGACATCCAACTCATTTTATCAGATAAAGCAACCTTCACCCCAGTTTCATTGGGTCATTTTTTAAAGCATGTTTTATTTTTTATCTCTTGTTGGATAAGTTGGTTGCTTGCAAATACTGCAATACAGATGAAGTCACTGCGACTCCTCCTGTTAGCTCATTAAACTCTTGTTGTACCTGACCAGCTTAAAATGAAAGGAAAAAACAGCTACAAGATAGCAGCTTGTCTTGTACAAGCACCACCCTCTGTGTGAAAAAGTTGCCCTCAAGACCCTTTAAAATCTTTCCCCTCTCACCTTAAACCTATACCCTCTAGTTTTGGACCCCACTACCCTGGGGAATTGAGTGGGGCAATTCACGTTCTCTTCGCCACTCATAACTTTACAAACCTCATCTTCCTCTGCTCCAGAGAGGAAAGACCGAGCCTATCCAGACTCTCCTTATAAGACAGACCTTTGGACAAAAGGGGCACTTAGTGCTGGAGTAACTCAGGGGGTCAGGCAGCATCGCTAGACTTTAGAGACACAGTGTGGAAACTGACCCTTCGGCCCACCGAATCCGCGCCGATCAGTGATAACCCTAGCATCCCGCGGCCTATTCCAGGCCTCGCCAGACGGTGAAAGGTCCGCAGTGGTCTGACCCAGGCCCCGCGATTCAGGGCGGGCGAAGACGCTGCCACTGCACGTCGGGGCGGTCGGGGCTCCCGACATTAAAGCCCCCGCCGGGGGGCACTATCCTGCACACTAGGGACCATTTACAATGAACAGAAGCCAATTACTCTGCAAACCTGTACGTCTTTGGAGTGTGGGAGGAAACCAGAGAAATCCCACGCGATCACGGGGAGAAGGTACAAACTCCGTACAGACAGCACTCGTAGTCAGGATCGAACCCTGCCAGTCTCTGGCGCTGCAAGGCAGCAACTCTACCGCTGCAACACCGTGCTGCCCAGAGAACATCGACAGGTGTCATTTCGATCACTGATTGTAGGGGAGGGGTGGTGGTGGATAGAAAGCTAGGGATGCAGGAACAAAGCGTGGCAGGTGATAAATGGATGCAGGAGTGGGTGGGGGGGTGGGGGGGTGGAGGGAGTGGATATGCAGAGCAAACCAGTGAGGGTTTGACATTGAGTCTTGGGTCCTTGGTTCCTGAACCGTTTCCTGAAACGATCGGGCAGTTCTGCACAGCGGTGTCTTGGAGTGTAGACGGGGGATGTTTTGAGCCTACAGTATCTGTGTGCGTCTATGTATGTGCATCAGTCACGTTCCCCCGAGCATGGACTCCCCTCCTCCTCCCCAAGTCCTCATGAATCATGGCTTATTAAATCGTGCATGTGGTGGCTACCCAAGTACAAGCTGTTTTCCTGTGCACGATATGCAAGTTTGCATAAAGGGTGTGTTTAAAAATAAAAAACACTCTAGCCCCTCAGACAGATTGACGGCAAGTCAGACTGAAGTTGTTCGTTAGACAGCCTGCTAACAAAGTATCTTGAAGCATGCTTGTTACAGCAGAATCCCCACATCGATCATTCGGAAATTTCTGTCGTGCAGCGCGATGAGGCTGCTGGATATCCAACAGGAGCAAATATATTTATCCATAAACCAGGGCTCGGTCCTCCTGGGCTGTTAAAGCATGTCTTAGATTTCATCACTCAATCTTCCCCATCGCTCTCAGCTAATGGGCAATGTTGATAACATTTGAGAAACAGTAAATACTTCTGCCTCTGTAAAATCTCCCTCTGTAAAATCTCCCTCCTGTCTGCACTTACCTAAGGACCTTATTAATTTAACATGATGTGCAAAATCGGGAAAGGCACAAAAATAAATTTAACCCTTTTGGGACATTATGCTTCCGTTTCAGTGAAGTGGATGTCAGCCAATCTCTTCGGTTAATTAAAGTATATTCGTCCTGTTCCTGTACTGGAATTACATTTTTTTGGCCAAATAATGTTTCATGAAAACGGTGTGGAAGGATTTTGGGGGATTGATATAAAGCCAGCACAAGCGGGGTCTCGACCCGAAACGTCACCCATTCCTTCTCTCCAGAGATGCTGCCTGTCCCGCTGAGTTACTCCAGCATTTTGTGTCTTATCTTCCTTTACCATGACTTAAGATGGCATCCCTTTTGTGAGAAATTCCTTTATGCATTTCTAATGTAGTAATAATATACACTATTCTAATGTAGCAAGAGGAGTATTTGCTGAGAGTATTTGGATAAAATAAGTCAGACGTCCGCGTTCAGGTTACTGTCTTGGTCCATGGTGCAGGGGTAAGGCTGGTGAAACCTTGCATGTCTGTGACTCTCCTGCCTCTGTACAGAAGCTTCTCATTAGGGAGTCAGGCTGCCTAGTCGGTGACATGCCTCATCATAAAAATGTGAGCGTCTTGTCATATCCCCGCAGACTGCACCCAGATTCCTTTCCTTCAGCGCTCAGTACAGAGAGAGCATACTTTCCCTCCTTAATAACCAATTACCACTGGCAAGAAAAAAATGTACAGGCAGCGCTGAGTTCTTTGAACCAATCTCATCCGATTCTTTGGATGGAAAACACACATCCCGACTAATTATTCACAAAATCATCATATCTATTCTAAAGGAGAACATGGAACAGCCCAACGCAGGGACAGGCACCTTCCCCACACAGTATCTGTACCGACCAGGAGGCCAAGTTAAAATAATCTCCTCTGCCAGTTTGCGATCCATATCGCTGCATATCTATGTGTCGATGTAAAAGCCTCTTAAATGTCACTATCTGTTATCTATGTTGTCGATCGGCAGTAAAACATCCTGGAACATCTGCCCATGTAAAAGAAAGAAAGTGCTCGGTGGTACAGGCAAGGTGTTTCCCAGAACCCGGTTGAACAGCTAAGATGCAGTGAATCTTTCAAGGTGACCACACACAGTCGCACAGAGTGTCTTCAGAAGAATGGCCACTTGTGCACACAAGACAGGGGAGCAGATTTAGGCCATTCGGCCCATCGAGTCTGCTCCAGCATTCGATCCTGGCTGATCTATATTTCCCCCATTCTCCTGTCTTCTCCCCGTTACCTTCAACGTTCTTGCTAATCAAGAACCTATCAATCCCTGCATTAAAACTACACAGCGGCCTGGCCTCCACAGCCATCATTGGCAACGAATTACACAGATTCGCCACCCTCTGGCTAAAGAAATTCCTCCTCATCTCCATTCTGAAGGCACGTCCTTTAATTCTGAGGCTGCGCCCTCTGGTCCTAGGCTCTCCCGCTGGTGGAAACATCCTCTCCATATCTAGTAGGTGAAAGGGAGGATGTTGCACGGCCTACAACGACCATCAACCAATATCCTCCCTCCCTTTGGTAGAGGGGGCAAGCGATAGAGAGGGACACTGTTATTATAAGGGAAGAGGGTTTTTTTAACGCCCTGGTGTTTGGCTGTGTGCTTTGTGTGTCTGGGATCAGCGTGTCCTACACCTGTGTCTGTCTTATGTTAGTTAACGAGTGCTGCGTTCAAGGTGCTGCAAACTGTGGGACTAGAATTTTAAACTTTCTACTTTGTAATTCTTGCAGCGCGCGTACAGTCTGAGCATCAGCGAGCAGCAGCGCCTGCCTCGAGCCGAGCTGAATTATTTCTCTCTGCGCCTTTTGCTAAGTGTTTCTGTACGAGGCGGAGGCACCTGCTGCTATCCTGAGAGCCTCCACACAAGCCGCACAGTCGGGGCCTGCAGTGGAGGGAGAGGGTGGGGTGAGATGAGAGGAGGCGGGCAACTCAGCCTGGCATGACAATTCCTTAACAACCTCTCTCGTCGCTGCCCGCAAATATTGGCCAGGGGGAGCATTTAATAGACAATAGACAATAGGTGCAGGAGGAGGCCATTCGGCCCTTCGAGCCAGCACCGCCATTCAATGTGATCATGGCTGATCATTCTCAATCAGTAGCCCGTTCCTGCCTTCTCCCCATACCCCCTGACTCCGCTATCCTTAAGAGCTCTATCTAGCTCTCTCTTGAATGCATTGAGAATTCCACAGATTCACATAACTCTCTGACTGAAAAGGTTTTTCCTCATCTCCGTTCAAAATGGCCTACCCCTTATTCTTAAACTGTGGCCCCTTGTTCTGGACTTCCCCCAACATTGGGAACATGTTTCCTGCCTCTAACGTGTCCAACCCCTTAATAATCTTTTACGTTTCGATAAGATCCCCTCTCATCCTTCTAAATTCCAGTGTGTACAAGCCTTTGATCCATGAGGACATGAGAACTGCACAGACACAGCACTGGAGGCCAGGATCCAGCCTGGATCTCTGGAGCTGTGAGTCAGCAGCTCAACCAGTGAAGCCTCTTGTTTATCCACTGCTCTCCAACCAACTCAGGGTTATCTGGACCAAATCGCAAAGCGCTGGAGGAACTCGGCGGGTCAGGCAGCATCTTTGGAGGGAATGGACGGGCGGCGTTTCGGGTCGGGACCCTCCTTCAGACCTGAAACCTCATCCATCCACTCCCTCCACAGAAGCTGCCTGACTCGCTGAGTTCCTCCAGCACTTTGTAGTTTGCACAAGATTCTGCAGTTCCTCATTTGGAGGTCAGGATTGCAGAATTTATTATCAATCTCTCAGTAAAAAAGTTGCCTCTTAGGTTCATTAAATCTTACCCCTCTTACCTTAAACCTCTGACCTCTAGTTCTTCATTCCCCTACCCTGGGAAAGACACCCTATCTATTCCCCTCATGATTTTTTACCCCTCTATAAGATCACCCCTCAGCCTCCTGCGATCCAAGGAATAACGTCCTATCCTGCTCAACCTTTCTCTATAGCTGAAGCCCGCAAGCCCTGGCAACATCCTCTTCGATCTTCTCTGTGCTCTTTCCATCTTAATGACATCCATCCTATAGCAGGGTGACTAAATCAGAACAGACTATTGCAAAAATGGCTTCACCAATGTCTCGTACAACCGTAGCATAACCTGTAATAGACATCGTTGACTTCAGCTTTGTGAAAGGACTTCTCTCTCTCTCTCTCTCTCTCTCTCTCTCTCTCTCTCTCTCTCTCTCTCTCTCTCTCTCTCTCTCTCTCTCTCTCTCTCTCTCTCTCTCTCTCTCTCTCTCTCTCTCTCTCTCTCTCTCTCTCTCTCTCTCTCTCTCTCTCTCTCTCTCTCTCTCTCTCTCTCTCTCTCTCTCTCTCTCTCTCTCTCTCTCTCTCTCTCTCTCTCCTCTCTCTCTCTCTCTCTCCTCTCTCTCTCTCTCTCTCTCTCTCTCTCTCTCTCTCTCTCTCTCTCTCCTATCTATTTATCTTACCATCTGTCTCTCTTTCTCTCAATTTCTCTATTGATCTCTCTCTATCTCTAGCAATCTATCGCTCTCTATCTATCTTTACCTATCTTTCAATCTAACTATCTATCTTTCTCTCTATTGATCTCTCTCTATTTCTTTCTATCTATCTATCTATCTATCTATCTATCTATCTATCTATCTATCTATCTATCTATCTATCTATCTATCTATCTATCTATCTATCTATCTATCTATCTATCTATCTATCTATCTATCTGTCTGTCTGTCTGCCTGCCTATTTATCTATCTATCTATCTTTCTATCTGTCTATCTATCTCTATCTCTATTGCTTTTTCTGTCTATCTCTCTCCCACCATTTTTTCACCCTTTGTCCCCTCCCTCTCGGTCTCCCTCTTCCCCCTCCCCCCTTCTCTTTTTATTTCCCTTCCCTCTCTCCCTTTTCCCTGCTCCCCCTTTCTCTCCTTCCTTTCCCTCCCCATGTCCCTCTCCCCCTTGCCCTCCCCCATCCCCATTTATTAAACCAGATCTGTGGCATCTCCAGAATTTCTGTTCAGATTTCAGTTTTGCCCATCCTTCCATTGACGCTGACAAATCCAATTCTGGTTGGAATGCATTTCCTGGAGAGGCAACAACTCTGTAAATCTCTGGAAACCCAAACAGGCAGATTACAAAAGAGAGAGGTGTGGGAAGCAGGCTTCCATATGAGCGAGGCTCCCAAAACTACATGGGCCATCTCCCAAGGCTTGGCCATGTATGTTGGAACAGAGATCCTGCAACTCCTGGGCAGAGGAGGTGTCCATGTCCCTGTTTGGAGACTTGGATGGGTGAACTAATGGCTGTGCGGGTTTGATTGCTTTGGTCATTTGTTAGCCAAGCCACCGCCAGGGGAAAAGCATGCGTTTAAACCTTAACCTCCTGCCTGATCTCTTCAAACAGACCTTAACAATCTAAGTCCGTGCGTGAACGTAGTGTGTGATTTTGGGTCCAAGTGCATTGTGAAGAATAACCAAGCTGTGTGTGAGTGCCAGCAGAGCTGCCAGAGCGTGTACGAGCCTGTCTGCGGCAGCGATGAGCACATCTACGGCAACGAGTGTGAACTGGAAGCCATGGCTTGCATCCTGAGAAAGCACATCACCATCAAGCACAAGGGTCCTTGCGGTAAGCCAAACGATTAATCCTGGCGACTCTGCCAAAATAAACACTTTGGTTTTGTTTCCCTGCCCGACCGTTACATCCTTGAAATAGCGGGTGGAATTGTGCTGTTGAAAACCACTGTTTCTCAGACTGCAGTGTCCATAATGGGACTGTGAAGCGCAGGTATCGGGGTTTGCTGGTCGTTTCAGGAGAGTCACATTTGTTAGCCCAGCCGGGTGTCCAGCAGCTAGATCCGATCCTGCAATAGGCTGGTCCTCCCACTCCACCTGAGGCATGAATGATACAATACATTGGTCCGAGCACTCGATCAGAGAGCTCAATGGCTCAGCGGAAGAGATGCTGCCTTCCCGCACCAGAGACCCGGGTGTGATCCCGACTACGGGCGCCGTCTGTACGGAGTTTGTACGTCTCTCCCCGTGACCTGCGTGGGTTTTCATCGAGATCTTCGGTTTCCTCCCACACTCCAAAGACGTATACATTTGTCGGTTAAATGGTTTGGTGTAATTGTAAATTGTCCCTAGGATAGTGTTAGTGAGCGGGGATCGCAGATAGGCATGGACTCGGTGGGCCGAAAGGCCTGTTTCCGCGCTGTGTCTCCAAACTAAACTAAACTAAACCTGAATAATACCATAGATTGGTCCTAGCACAAGATCGGAGACCCGAGTGATACCAGCAGTGCGTGTGGCAGGCACAAGTTTAGCATTAGCTTGGTTTATTATTGTAACATGTGGAGAAATCCAGTGAAAAGCTTATTCCGCATGCAGTACACACAGGTCATGCTACACATGGGTACACCAGATCCTTTTCTGGAACAGCACACAGAGAATCGCCACGTTTCTACACCATCTTGCAACGTCCAACTCTCTGAAAAATCCGATCTTGGCCCAAGGAGATTTGTGATTTCTTATTTTCTCGATTTAAGGCCCGGCGTCTTGGCGGCACTGGATTGATGAAGTAGGGGTCAGGTAGAAGTTAGAAGGCAAATTAATGAGCCTTTAATGACTTGATTTATTTCTATGTTTTCCTGCCGCTGAAGTTAACTGTATTTTCCTTAATTAAAGATGTCTAATGATTTTGATTTTATAAGCTACTTATTTCAATTTTAATGGTTTTGCAATTGCCAATTACATTTAAAAACAGCTTTGACAGGTGATAGACCTCCACTCTTGGACTGCTAACGACGGAGGTGAGTTGGAGGGGGGCAAGTCTTCACTACCTGGGGTCAGTTGTCACTTGGGGTGCCTTGCCCTCTGCCTTTGCCCCAGGTCAGTGTGGGCAGAGTCCAAGGAGCTAGGTACAACATCACTCGGCCCAAAGTGTGGATTGTTAATCTAACCCCACTCGCTGGAATTTAGAAGATTGAGGGGGGATCTTATAGAAACTTACAAAATTCTTAAGGGTTGGACAGGCTAGATGCAGGAAGATTGTTCCCGATGTTGGGGAAGTCCAGTTTAAGGATAAGGGGGCAGGGCCGTTTTTACAGCATTATGGGCCCCCGGGCAAAGCAATGTACTGGGGCCCCTACCGTTACTCTCCCCCACCCCCCTTTCCCTACCAGCCCCCCCCCCCCCCCGTCGTGCCGGCGAAAAGCACTTACCGAAAAGCACTTAGCGATGGACTTAGGGTGCTACATTGTTGCGAAAAGCACTTACAGATCGTGTGAGAAGCACTTAGGGACCGAAAATGTTGCGAAAAAAGCACTTATTGAACCTACATTTTTAAAGTAGTATTTATTTATTGCAAGTCACTTAACATACACAGATCAGCATGGGGCCCCTATGCTCGTGGGGCCCCGGGCAAGTGCCCATCAGGCCCATGCATTAAGATGGCCCTGTAAGGGGGAAGTCTTTTAGTTCCGAGATGAGAACGTTTTTTTTCACACAGAGAGTGGTGAATCTGTGGAATTCTCTGCCACAGAAGGTAGTTGAGGCCAGTTCATTGGCTATATTTAAGAGGGAGTTAGATGTGGCCCTTGTGGCTAAATGGACCAGGGGGTATGGAGAGAAGGCAGGTACGGGATACTGAGTTGGATGATCAGCCATGATCATATTGAATGGCGGTGCAGGCTCGAAGGGCCGAATGGCCTACTCCTGCACCTATTTTCTATGTTTCTATGTTGCCGTACAGATTCCAGCGGGAACATCTCTCGTCTCCCGTGTTTATGTGCCGATGTATGGCAATAATCTTGCTGATCTGCATGCAAAAAAAGAATCTCATTGTACCTTGGTCCAGGTGATAATAACGAACCATTGAACCATTGAGACTGCAGCGGTAATGTTTAGTTTAGTTTCGAGATCTTTGCCTCCTGTTCGTCCATACAGATTTCAGTAGTAATAGTACTCTGCCTCCAGTTTGTCCACCTGTCAATAAAATAACCATCCGCATATGGCTTCTCTTCCCTATACTTCCTCACTCTTCCACTCCAGCTAAAAAAAAGGAGTCGATTTCAAAGAATGGATTCAACTCCTCTCTCGACGTTTCACCTCTTTAAGGTAAACCGTTCTCAGAGTGAGGTTGAGATGTAGCTTCGGGCTCGGAGGACAAGGAGTAGCTTTAGGGCTGCCCAATGGCACTGAGGTAGAGTACCTGCCTTGCAGCACCAGAGACCTAGGTTCGATCCTGACTACTGGTTCTGTCTGTATGGAGTTTGCACCTTGGGCTGTGGGAGGAAACCGGAGCACCCAGAAGAAGCCCACACGTTCACAGGAGAGAGATCATGCAAACTCCACACAGACAGCACCCGAGATCAGGGTCAGACCCGGGTCTCTGGCACTGTGAGGCAGCAGCACTACCAGCTGCACCACCGTGCCGCACGAATGAAACCGAAAAAGAAAATAGACAATAGACAATAGGTGCAGGAGGAGGCCATTCGGCCCTTCGAGCCAGCACCGCCATTCAATGTGATCATGGCTGATCATTCTCAATCAGTACCCCGTTCCTGCCTTCTCCCCATACCCCCTGACTCCGCTATCCTTAACAGCTCTCTCCAGCTCTCTCTTGAATGCATTCAGAGAATTGGCCTCCACTGCCTTCTGAGGCAGAGAATTCCACAGATTCACAACTCTCTGACTGAAAAAGTTTTTCCTCATCTCCGTTCTAAATGGTCTACCCCTTATTCTTAAACCGTGGCCCCTTGTTCTGGACTCCCCCAACATTGGGAACATGTTTCCTGCCTCTAACGTGTCCAACCCCTTAATAATCTTATACGTTTCGATAAGATCCCCTCTCATCCTTCTAAATTCCAGTGTATACAAGTCTAGTCGCTCCAGTCTTTCAACATATGACAGTCCCGCCATTCCGGGAATTAACCTAGTATACCTATGCTGCACGCCCTCAATAGCAAGAATATCCTTCCTCAAATTTGGAGACCAAAACTGCACACAGTACTCCAGGTGCGGTCTCACTAAGGCCCTGTACAACTGCAGAAGGACCTCTTTGCTCCTATACTCAACTCCTCAAGTTTTTGATTCCCCTTGTGTAGTAATCTTCTAAATGCTTTAGAATAGTCCGGGGAGTGGTTGGCAACTGTAAGTTAGTCTCGTTTTCTCTTTGTCTGTCCCCATTCCGTATGAAAACTGGATCTGCGTTCCACGCTTTAGCTGCATTCCTTCCACACTGCTGAAGCACGAAAGGCTTCTCAGGGAGAGGCAGAGTGGTTTTGGATTAACAGCGTGGGCTTTGCAGCCCAGATGGTCTCAGACTGAAACACAGGAGCGGCGGCTGACACTCAAGGTCGCCTGTGTTAGTGAGAGCAAGTGTCGGGGGGGGGGGGGAGGGACTGGGCCTGGCAGCTGGAGTGTCCAGAAGGGATGGATGCTGGCAGCCTTGCCCGTTTGAAGCACGGCGATGCTTTGTGATGGCAAGGTCATCCGGCACGCTTTGTGTATCGTGGGCAGCGGCCGACAAGGCAGCAAGTTGCACATCGACGATTGTGCTGGGTTGGCACTGCCACTCAGCATCCCATCTGCGCTCACTTGGCGAATGTAGGCAACAAATGCCACATATGCCACGAAAGGGCGGCACGGAGGCGCAGCGGTAGAGTTGCTGCCTTACAGCGCCAGAGACCCAGGTTCGATCCTGACTATGGGTGCTGTCTGTACAGAGTTTGTACATTCTCCCCGTGACCTATGTGGGTTTTCTCGAAGATCTTCGGTTTCCACCCACACTCTAAAGATATGTAGGTTAATTGGCTCGGTACCGATGTAAAATTGTCCCTAGTGTGTAGGATAGTATCAATGTGCGGGGATCGCTGGACTCGATGGGCCAAAGGGCCTGTTTCCGTGCTGTATCTCTAAAGTAAACACAACTAAACTTGGTAGATGTGCAAATGTGCTTAATATTTCAGTCAATCAAATGCCATTGAATGGAAGGGGAAAGTATAGAGTTGATTAGAAGTCGTTTGAAAGATTATTTAAAACGGAGGTACATAGAGATTCCTTCTCACAGAGGGTGGTGAATCTCTGGAATTCCCTGCCCCAAAATGTTGCAACGGCCAGCTAATTAGAAGTGAGTAGGAAGGAACTACAGATGCTGGTTTACACCGAAGATAGACACAAAATGCTGGAGTAACTCATCGGGGCAGGCAGCATTTCTGAAGTGACGTTTCGGGGGTCGAGACCCTTCTTCAGACTTGTACTTGAATGGCAGTAGATGACATTTTGAGAGATCAGGGTTTATGGGCCTGTTGAGATCTAGCCTAGTTGAGGCCAGGAGTAGATTAGCCAGGATCAGATTGAATGGCCGAGTCGATGTTTAAGTGGGTGAACTTTAGCCCAGATGGCAAGACTCTTAAAGGCATTGATGTGGAGATGGATCATGGTGTCCAAGTACACAGTTCCCTGAAAGTAGCAACACAAGTAGATAGAGTGGTGTGTGGAAGATGTGTGGTCTTCTTGTCCTCATCGGTCGGGGCATTGAGTAGTCAGGAAGTTATGCCACAGCTTTATAAGACTTTGATTAGGCCGCATTGGGAGTTTTGTGTGCAGTTCTGGTTAACCCTTTGCTGGAAGGACGTGGAGGTTCTGGAAAGGGTGCGGGAGAGGTTGACCAGAATGCAGGTTGGACAAATGTAGAGAAGTTTGGATTGTATTCTCTGGAGCGTCGGAGATTGAGAAAGACCTGACAGAAGTATATAAAGCTATGAGAAGTGTACTGATCGAGTAAACTTCAGAAATATTTTCCTAGGATGGGAATGTCAAAGATTAGAGGCTTTAAAGTCAGAGGGGGGGTGGGGGGGAGTTTGAAAGAGATGGAATATCTCAGTCATGAGGAGTGACGGGCTGGGGCTGAGGTTTTTCTTACTTGGCACAGCGGAGGCAGGAAGGTGGGGGAATCTGGCAGTCCCCGTGGTACAATTAATCTAGGCCACAGAAGAATGGATTGATTAATGGATGAGCCCATTTTCAATCCATGATGAATAATTCTCTCATTCCCGGACTGTTTGAAAAATGGGCATTCGGAGAAAAAACAATTTTTTAAAACTCAGAGTGTGTGAAGATGACAATGTCATTAATTGTCCGTGTAAGGCATCGACTACTTTGTACACTTTTTATTCTGATGTTTCTGATTCCCAGCCCCAGATACAGTGGGTCCAGTTCGACTGAGGACGACTCCTATCGTTTTATTGCCACCCTTTGGGCATGTGCTTAACTTCGACTGCACATTTCCATAGTTCCTTGCAGTATAGAGGCTATTCAGCCCTTCGAGGCCCTGCCTCTGCTTGTTTCCGCGCTGTATCTCTAAACTCGGCCCTCTTGTTTTTGACACCCCCATCATGGGAAAACAATGCTGACTGCCTACCCGATCGATGCCAATTCTGCCATTTGACGAAGTCAGGCGCCCAAACTCCACAAACCTAAATATCTTTGGTTCAGTAAAATCTATTGACCTCAGCTTTCCAATTGCTTCAGCAATCAATGACTGTCATTTGCAGACGAGAATCCCACATCGTGGAAAATCAAACTAAGTAGACTTGCAGGAAATCTAAAATAAAATCAGAGATCTTTGGAAAGGTCAGATCAGATCTGTGGGAAGAGAAACTGCACGAACGTTTCATGACAGCGATCCCTCGTCAGAACCGCGAGGAGACGGGAGAAGTTTATTAAGCTTGCTTACAGCTTATCCCCGTGGTCACCCTGTTTTATCCCACCGGAGCCACCCTCCTCCACCGGCCTCTTCAAATGGGAAGCAAGCTTGCTCGAGTTGCCCGGATCAGGGGGCATTAGCTAGAAAGAAAACAAACTTTGTTTTCTCAGGAGCACCAGAGGTGGAAGAGTACAAAATTGTGGGAGGAATAGTTCACAAGTCAGCCCGTCGAGTCTACTCCGTCATTCAATCATGGCTGATCTCTGCCTCCGAATCCCATTTTCCTGCCTTCTCCCCATAACCCTTCACACCCGTTCTAATCAAGAACTTGTCTATCTCTGCCTTAAAAATGTCCACTGACTTGGCCTCCACAGCCCTCTGTGGCAATGAGTTCCACAGATTAACTACCCTCTGACTAAAGAAGTTCCTCTGCACCTCCTTTCCATAAGAGCGCCCTTTAATTCTGAGGCTGTGACCTCTGGTCCTAGACTCCCCCACCAGTGGAAACATCCTCTCCACATCCACTCTATCTGTGCCTTTCATTATTCTGTAAGTTTCAATGAGATCCCCCCTTCAACCTACTCAACTCCAGCGAGTACAGGCCCAGTGTTATCAAATGCTCATCATATGCTAACCCACTCATTCCTGGAATCATTCTTGTAAACCTCCTCTGGACCCACTCCAGAGCCAGCACATCCTTCCCCAGATATGGGGCCCAAATTTACTCACAGTGCTCCAAATGCGGCCTGACCAGCGCCTTATAGAGCCACAGCATTACATCTCAGTCTGAAGAAGGGTCTCGACCCGAAACGTCACCCATTCCTTCTCTCCCGAGATGCTGCCTGACCTGCTGAGTTACTCCAGCATTTTGTGAATAAATACATCTCTGTTTTTGTATTCCAGTCCTCTTGAAATCAATGCCAGCAATAGGTAGGGTTAAAAGTCAGGACATTTTTTTCCAGGGTGGAAATGTCAAAGACAATAGACAATAGGGTGCAGGAGCATGCCATTCGGCCCTTTGAACCAGCACCGCCATTCAATGTGATCATGGCTGATCATCCACAATCAGTACCCCGTTCCTGCCATCTCCCCATACCCCCTGATTCCACTATCATTAAGAGCTCTATCTAACTCTCTCTTGAAAGCATCCAGAGAATTGGCCTCCACTGCCTTCTGAGGCAGTGAATTCCACAGATTTACAACTCTCTGAGTGAAAAAGTTTTTCCTCATCTCCGTTCTAAATGGCCTACCCCTTAACTCCAGGGAGAATACCTTTAAAGTGAGAGAAGGAAAGTTGAAAGGAGATTTTCGGGGCAGGTTTTCCACACAGAGCATGCACTGTTGGATAGTGGCAGAGGCAGGTACAACAGTGGCGTTTCAGAGGCTTTGAGATGGAAAGATTGATATGCAGGGAATGAACAGATATGGATCATGTGCAGGCAGCTGAGATTGATTTAATTTGGCTTCATGTTAAGCACAGAAACAGTGAGCCCTCAGTCTGAAGAAGGGGCTCGACCCGAAACGTCACCCATTCCTGCTCTCCAGAGATGCTGCCTGTCCCGCAGTCCCGAGTAACTCCAGCATTTTGTGCCTCTCTTCTGTGAGCCGAAGGGCCTGTTTCAGTGCTGTACTCATCTATGCTCCATCTTTGTTTTTTAGTGTAAAATATTTGACAAAGGGGCATTCACATTTTTTTTTCTCTCTCTCTCTCCCCCCTCTCTATCCCCTTCTCTCTCCCCCTCTTTCTTTCTCTCTCCCCATCTCTCTCACGCTCTCTCTCCCCCCCCTCTCCCCTCTCTCTCTCGCCCCCTCTCCCTCGCTCTCCCCTCTTTCTCTCTCTCTCCCCTTCCCTCTCTCCCCCTCTCTCCCCTTTCTCTCTCTCTCCCCTTTCTCTCCTCCCTCTCCCCCTCTCTCTCGCCGTCTCCCTCTCCCCCTCTCTCTCCCCATCTCCCCCTATCCTCCCCTCTCTCCCTCACTTTCTCTCTCCCCCTCTCTTCCTTCCCCCTCTCTCTTTCTATCCCCCTCACCCCCCTCTCTCACTCTTTCCCTCTCTCTCTCTCTCTCCCTCCCCCTCTCTCTCCCTCTCTCTCGTCATTTTCACTCGCAGTGGGGAGTTATTTTGCAGTCTGGGGCTGGAGATTAATAGATTTTCACTGCCAACAGTGCACGGCGGTGGGTATTTGCTCCACAAAGACCTAATCAGCGTTTAGAGGAGAGGCGAGCGAGAGAAAGGAAAGTTTGGGAGAAAGAAAGTTGGAGAGTGAGGTTCAGGTGCCTAGAGGGCCTAGCGGTGTGGTGAGAGGGGCAAATTGTAACGGTGATGCGCAGGGCAAGTGGTAGTGAAGCCAGAAACGACAGTGGCATTTAACAGGCTTTTAGATAGGCACATGGATTATGCAAGGAATGGAGGGATGTGGGTCACATGCAGACAGAGGAGATTAGATCAATGTGTAGGAAGGAACTGCAGATGCTGGTTTGCACCGAACGTAGACACAAAATGCTGGAGTGACTCAGCGGGAGAGGCAGCATCTATGGAGAGAAGGAATGGGTGACGTTTTGGGTTATTTTAACTTGGCTTCATGATCAGTGTCCCGCCCCCTCCCCTGACATCAGTCTGGAGAAGGGTCTTGACCCGAAACGTCACCCATTCCTTCTCTCCTGAGATGCTGCCTGACCCTCTTGAGTTACTCCAGCATTTTCTGTCTACTTTCGATTTAAACCAGCATCTGCAGTTATTCTCCTACCCAAGTTAATCTCACCTGCCTGTGTATGATCCATAATCCCTCCATTCCCTGCATATCCATGTGCCTCTTGACGACGCTTTCATATCTGCTTCCATCCACCACCCTCGGCAGTGCGTTCCAGGCATCCACCACCCTTTGTGTAAAAATATTTGCCCTGCAAATCTCCTTTGAACTTTTCCCCTCTCAACTTAAAGCTATGTCCTCCAATGCTTGACATGTCCACCTTGGCAAACAAGGTTCTGACTCTCCACTCCATCCATGCTTCTCATAATTCTATATATTTCCAGCAGATGCAGTTCTTCCCTCAACCTCCAGTGTCCTAGAGAAAACAATGAAAGATTGAGCAACCTCTCCTGAGAGCTAATACCCTCTATTCATATCATATCATCATATCATATATATACAGCCGGAAACAGGCCTTTTCGGCCCTCCAAGTCCGTGCCGCCCAGCGATCCCCATACATTAACACTATCCTACACCCACTAGGGACAATTTTTTTTAAACATTTACCCAGCCAATTAACCTACATACCTGTACGTCTTTGGAGTGTGGGAGGAAACCGAAGATCTCGGAGAAAACCCACGCAGATCACGGGGAGAACGTACAAACTCCTTACAGTGCAGCACCCGTAGTCAGGATCGAACCTGAGTCTCCGGCGCTGCATTCGCTGTAAAGCAGCAACTCTACCGCTGCGCTACCGTGCCGCCCTTTCTCGGGCACCGTTCCGGAAAACCTCTTCTGCACCCTCTCCAGGGTTTCCACACCCTTCCTGTAATGGGGTGACCAGAACAGCATGCAATGCTGCAATGCGGCCTCACCAAACTCTTATGGAGCTGCATCATGACTTCCTGACTCTCGCATTATGATTCCTCAACCAGCGATGATGCTCCTCTCCCCACGGTTGCTGCCTGACCTGCTGAGTGTTTCTGTTTTAACTCTCGGGAAGTGTCTGGTGACACACACACAGTCACTTTGTGTGTAAAAAAAGTTTCAAAGGCAATTACATTTGCAATTGAACAAGAGTAAATTAAGTCACGGTTAGCAGTACCCTTGTGGGATAATTCCCAAGATATTTGGATGCGCTTTTCACTTGAAAAAAAATTATGTGTTTTCAGTGGCAATAAGGAGGAGGATGGGTTTGGGAAATTCTGTTCCTTTGAAAAATAGTGTACCATCCCAGCTAAATAATACTTTGGATCACAACAGTTGGATCTAAACGGCATCCGTTGTGGAGAATGTTAAACTTTGTTATTAAATGAACATAAAGAATATCACCTTCCACCCCACCAGCCAGCATATCCAACAAATCATCCGCCAACATCCACCTATAACGGGACCCCACCACTGGCCATATCTTCCCATCCCCTCCCCTCTCTGCGTTCCGCAGAGACCGTTCCCTCGCAACTCCATGGTCCACTCGTCCCTTCCTACCCAAACCACCCCATCCCCAGGCACTTTCCCCTGCAACCGCACGAGATGCAACACCTGTCCCTTTACCTCCCCCCTCAACTCCATCCAAGGACCCAAACAGTCTTTCCAGGTGAGATAGAGGGTCACCTGCACCTCCTCCAACCACATCTATTGCATCCGCTGCTCCAGATGTCAACTTATTTACATCGGCGAAACCAGACGCAGGCTCGGCGATCGCTTCGCTCAACACCTGCGCTCAGTCCGCATTAACCAATCTGATCTCCCGGTGGCTGAGCACTTCAACTCTTCCTCCCATTCCCAGTCTGACCTTTCTGTCATGGGCCTCCTCCAGTGCCATAGTGAGTCCCATCGGAAATTGGAGGAACAGCACCTCATATTTCGCCTGGGCAGCTTGCAGCCCGGTGGTATGAACATTGACTTCTCCAACTTTAGATAGTTCCTCTGTCCCTCTCTTCCCCTCCCCCTTCCCAGATCTCCCACTGTCTTCCTGTCTTCACCTATATCCTTCCTTTGTCCCGCCCCCCCCTGACATCAGTCTGAGGAAGGGTCTCGACCCGAAACGTCGCCCATTCCTTCTCTCCTGAGATGCTGCCTGACCTGCTGAGTTACTCCAGCATTTTGTGAATAAAGAATATCAAATGTGCCTCCCAACATTTGAATCCCAAAATTTGGACTGCTGATGGGAGGTCAAAAGTATTTAATTGTCGTATGTGTTAACAGGGACAATACATATGATAATTAGGGGCGGCACTGTGACACAGTGGTAGAGTTGCCGCCTTACAGTGCCAGGTTCGATCCTGACTACGGGTGCTGTCTGTACGGAGTTTGTATGTTCTTCCCGTGACCACGTGGGTTTTCGCCGGGCGCTCTGGTTTTCTCCCACACACTAAAGATATAAAGGTTTGAGGGTTAATTTACCTCGTTAAAAATTGTAAATTATCCCTAGTGTGTAGGATGGTGCTAGTGTGTGGGGATCGCTGGTCGGCACCGACTCGGTGCGCCGAAGGGCCTGTTTCTGCGCTGTATCTCGTAACTAAATGAAACTAAAAAAAGATAACAAAACAATGAAATTCTTACACGCAGCAGCTTAACAAGGCTGTAAACGTAACATACACAAATAACAATATAATAATACAAAAAAAATCACCAATTTAATAACCATAATACTAGGTAACTAGTGGGGCATGTCTTCGCAGTGGTCAGGTGGGGGACCTGACCTGGGTTCATGTGGAGCGTGTCGTGGCATACAGGCCACACCTTCCCCGATGAAGAACCTCTGTGAACATTAAGATGTGAGCTGGGAATAGTCTGGGCCATGAGCCAATTCCAAGCACACCTGAGCAAATTGAGCCTGACTAATGTACAATCAGCCCACGCTGAAAATACTCAGCAGGGCAGGCAGCATCTATGGAGAGGGAAACAGGTAACATTTTAAGTTCATGGCCTGCCATCATGGGTGACGGCTTTCTTTTATGTCACAAGAAGAGTCAAGAGTGTTTAAATGTCATGTGTAGCGACAATGGAAGAATGAAAATCTTGCCTGCAGCAGCTTAAGAGGCCTGTAACAACAATGTGCATAGATAGTATATCACAAACAAAAATTCAATAAATTATTGACCGCTATACTCGTGCCACTTTGGATCGATCAGCTACGTGGAGAGGGGGGACGTGCTGCACGGGCAACAGCCTATCCTTCATATGACATCGCCCAGGCCTGCATCCAACCACACATCCATGCTGCTCTAGCCGAGGTTTGGAGCATGCAGCCAACACCCAGGATGCATCACCCATGGTCAGCCATGACCGATTGGGGCCTTAGACTTAGATTCGTGCAAATAACAAACCCAATGTCCTTGATCAAAAACAGTCCATCGTAGTTTATAGCTGAAGATTAGTGTTGTGTAATGTTCTGGACCCTAATGGTGTGCTGGGAACCTGTTCTTGAACTTGGTCGTCACTGTTTTTAGGCCGCTGTACCTTCTTCCCAATAGCAGGAATGAAATGAGAGCTTGGCCAGGTTGGTGTGATTCTTTGATGAATTTGGTTGCTTTTTTGGGGTACTGCTTTCAATAGATCCCTTTCAATAGGTCAGTACCAGTGAAGGACCAGGCAGCGTCTACCAATCTGTGAAATCTCCTTCATTCCTGGGTGTTCGAATTGCCGAACAAGGTCGTGATGCAACCAATCAATATGCTCTCTGCTGTTGACCTGTAGAAGTCTAAGAGAGTGTTTGTTGATGTACCACATCTCATCAATCTTAGGAGAGGGAAACAGTAATGTTTTAGGTCATGGCCTGCCATTGTGGGTGATGTCAAGAGAAGGGTCAAGAGCGTTGGGAGTAGAGGTTTAATTTTGTTTATTTAGTTTAGAGATACAGCGCGGAAACAGGCCTTTCGGTCCATCGAGTCCGTACCGACCTGCGATCCCCGCACATTAACACTATCCTACACGCACTAGGGACTATTTACAATAATGCCGAGCCAATTAACCGACAAACCTGTACGTCTTTGGAGTGTGGGAGGAAACTGAAGATCTCGGAGAAAACACACGCGGTCACAGGGAGAACGTGCAACCTCTGTACAGACAGCACCCATAGTCCGGGTCAAACCCGGGTCTACTGGCACTGTAAGGCAGCAACTCTACCGCTGTGCCACCATTCAGAATTGGTGGATATTACTGCCAGGGGCAGCTTTTCCTGTCAATTCTTAATTTCCTCGATTGCTAAGGAGGCATTTAAGAGTTATGTACATTGGAGGAACTGCAGTCACTTGCTGGCCAGACTGGGTCGAGACAGCCGATTTGAATCTGTCAGAAGGACCTCAATGAGCCATATGGGTTTTTATGACACATGGTTTCATGGTCACCACTACTGCTGTTAATTCCAGATGTAATCAGCAGATGTTGCTCGCCTTGCAGCGGACTTCCGACACTTTCCGTTTTATTCCAGATTTCCGGCGGATTTTGGCAAAGTGCCCTTAACTATTCCCCAACTCTAAAGCATTCGGAACAAATCTGGTTTTGTCTTTAATGAATGTGTCAAGGCAGGCTCCTTCCTCTCTCTTGACCAATTACTTCACAACACTAACCAACCAACTCACATCCTCTGCCTGCCCCACTCCTCGTTACACCAACATTGGATGGCAGGGTAGAGAATTCCCTGCAATATTACCATTTTCCTTTTTTCTTGCCTCTTGCTGGGATCAAGCACAATTTTTTAAATCCCATTTGACTGAACTCACTCCCCAGTGGAAATCAATCATAAATTCTACCAGGCTCTCTTGTCAAACTTTGCCGTTCATTCACCTGTTATCCATTGTGCATCCATTCTCTTGATACACATCATCGTTTAATCCTTTTTCGCCCTGGAAAGTTTTACGAAACTTTGTGATGAAAATAATTTCAATTTGCAACAATTTTCTGTGCAATGCCTGGGCTCGTGTGCAGCTTTTTACATTTCAATTGGTTTTGAATGACTTCAGAAACTTCCCCGGCAAACAACAATTTCTCAAGGGGGATATCTTGTCGTTATTGCTCATTTTGCGAGTTAAATTATTTTCGCAAAAAAAATGTGTCTCCTTTCAATTTGTTGCTTTTCCATTCTTACTGTGAAATGATCTAATCTTTCCAGTTGATGTATAATATTCGGTTAATGTGAGTTATGGCAGTTGCGTGGAACCGAAGCCAGGATGGGTTATTGGGTTCCTCACAGCCTACGCTGCGTGGAAAGCAGAATGACATCCCATTAAGGTTTTATATTGAATCCAATTTCTACCCATTGTCACACACTGTTATTAATCTCTCTGCAATTTTAGTGCAGGGCAGTAGGTGTTATCAATAACACTCCTTAATGAAGCGTCTGAGATGCTATTGAAACAACTATCTCCATAACTCAGGAGACAGGTGATGCTGATAGGAAGCCATTATATTTTAACAGGGGATGACCTTAATTTAAATCTACAAACGGATGTTGCAATTGAGCGAATATAACCTTGGATCAGGAGTGATTTGCTGAGTTGAGGGGAGTAACGTTATTAAATTTTCACTCCTCTAATATGCGACTGCTTAACACTGGTTCCAAATGCAGCCCAAAGTGATGGGATGAATGAACCATGTAGAAAGGCCAATGCAGCATAAATGGCACCAGTCTTAAACTCTGGTTTGAGTCTTGTGGGGGGTTCATAAGGACCAAGGAGAGAAATGCTGAGGAGCAACAATGTTAGTGAGTTGCAGAGCAGATTGAATATGTCTTCTTTTGATTATTTTCTCAAGCCGTTGCTATACCTACAGTATGATTTCATTGGTTTTGAAATAAGATTTATAGACAATAGGTGCAGGAGTAGGCCATTCAGCCCTTCGAGCCAGCACCGCCATTCAATGCGATCATGGCTGATCACTATCAATCAGTACCCCGTTCCTGCCTTCTCCCCTTACCCCCTCACTCCGCTATCCTTAAGAGCTCTATCCAGCTCTCTCTTGAAAGCATCCAACGAACTGGCCTCCACTGCCTTCTGAGGCAGAGAATTCCACACCTTCACCACCCTCTGACTGAAAAAGTTCTTCCTCATCTCCGTTCTAAATGGCCTACCCCTTATTCTCAAACTGTGGCCCCTTGTTCTGGACTCCCCCAACATTGGGAACATGTTATCTGCCTCTAATGTGTCCAATCCCCTAATTATCTTATATGTTTCAATAAGATCCCCCCTCATCCTTCTAAATTCCAGTGTATACAAGCCCAATCGCTCCAGCCTTTCAACATACGACAGTCCCGCCATTCCGGGAATTAATCTAGTGAACCTACGCTGCACGCCCTCCATAGCAAGAATATCCTTCCTCAAATTTGGAGACCAAAACTGCACACAGTACTCCAGGTGCGGTCTCACCAGGGCCCGGTACAACTGTAGAAGGACCTCTTTGCTCCTATACTCAACTCCTCTTGTTACGAAGGCCAACATTCCATTGGCTTTCTTCACTGCCTGCTGAACCTGCATGCTTCCTTTCATTGACTGATGCACTAGGACACCCAGATCTCGTTGAACTCCCCCTCCTCCTAACTTGACACCATTCAGATAATAATCTGCCTTTCTATTCTTACTTCCAAAGTGAATAACCTCATTGGGCCCAAACCTCTCCTGCATTGGTGCAGCACCCTCTCCCCCACCCCTCCTCTCTCCCCCCTCCCCCTCCCCTTCCCTCGTTTCCCCTCCCGCCTTCCCCTTCCCCACCCCCCCAATCCATCCCCCTAAACCCTCCTTATCCTCCCTCCTCCCCCCTCCCTCCCTAGGAGATAGATTTAAACTTTAAAATGTGAATAACTTTAAAAATATAACACCGATTTCAATGAAACTTCTTCCATTAGCACCAATGGGCCGACGGTGAGTAAGGAGGGCCTAAAATTGTCGCGCTACCGTGTACCGTTTTGGCTGTAGTTCAGGAACAAACAAACAAACAAACAAGAGTTTTAGTATATAGATTCCAGAGTTATACAGGATGTTGGAGAGGCCACACCTGGAATATTGAGCACAGTTTAGTTTAGTTTTTTTGGTTTAGTTTAGATATGCAGCCTGGAAACAGTCTCTACGGCACACTGAGTCCATGCCAACCAACGATCCCCGCACACTAACAATGCATTATCCTGCACACACATTAGGGACAATTTACAATTTCACCAAAGCCAATTAGCCTACCACCTGTATAATTAATAGTGTGAGAGGAAACTGGAGCACCCAGGGAAAACCCACGCAGGTCACAGGGAGAATGTACAAACTCCATACAGACGGCACCCGTAGTCATGATCGAACCCAGGCGCTGTAAGGCCGCAACTCTACCGCTGTGCCACCATGTTGCCCCTAGCAGTCCCTTGTTCTAAGAAAGGATATAATAGCATCAGAGACATCCAAAAGGAGGTTCCCCGGTCTCTATTTCTTGGAGTTTAGAAGAATGATGGATAAATTCATTAAAACAGACACGATCCTATGAGGCTTGACTGGGGTCATTCTTGAGACATTTCCACTAGGGGGAGATCCTCAAATGATAGGATGTAATTTAAAGACAAAGCATGGTCATTTAAAACTGAAGTACGTTGACATTCCTTCTCACAGAGGGTGGTGAATCGCTGGGTTTTTCTATCCCAGAATGTTGTAAAGACCAGCTTATTGTTGGAAGTGGATGATGTTTTGAGAGATCAGGGTTTATGGGCTGTTGAGATTTGGGATAGTTGAGGCCAGGAGCAGATCACCCAGGTCAGTTTGAATGGCAGAGTAGGTGTTTAAGTGAGTATTACGTTCAGCCCAGACGGCAAGATTCATAACAGCATTGATGTGCAGATGGATCTTGAGATTCTAGTCCCCAGCTCCCTGAAATTGGCAATGCAATTAGATGGAGTAGTAAAGCATGTGTACGGTATTCTTGCCTTCGTTGGCCAGGGCATTTAGCATAAGAGCCAGCTTTATACGACTTTGGTCAGGCCTCATTTGGAGTCTTGCGTGCAGTCCTGGTTGCCCCATTACAGGAAGGATGTGGAGGCTTTGGAGAGAGTGCAGATGTTGATTGCCAGAATGATGCCCAGATTAGATGGTGTTACCAATAAGGCGAGGTTAGACAAACTTGGATTGTTTTCTGTGAAACATCAGAGGTTGAGGGGGTGACTTGACAGAAGTATACAAAATTATGAAAGTGGAAACAGGCCCTTCAACCCATTGAGTCCCCAAAGAACATCAACCACTCATTTACAGTAATCTTACTGTAAATGTTCTCCACACACTCCCATCCACTAATTTCTCTCCCACCCTCCACACCTATCCCAATTCTCCAACTCATACTAGGACTAGGACACTTTACAGTGGCCAATTGCCCAACCATGGGTAAGCTTGGGATGTGGGAAGAAACAAGAAGAAGTCAGAGGATGCAGGCACAGGGAGGACGCATAAACGCCACACAGATCCCAACACCAGAGGTCAGGACCAAATCCAGGTATTGATTCGATTTCTCTTGATATGAGCATTGGATACTTTGATATCGTCCCCATAGTCATTGCGTCATATGGCACAAGAACAGGCCTTTCAGCCCAACTCGTCCATGCCGACCGAGATACCCATCTACACTAGCCCCATTTACCCACATTTGACCACATTTGCCCACAAGTGAGATCGATGCATAAACCAAGGGGATCAAATGAGTTTGATTTCGAGACAAAAAGGTTTGGAACATTGAATGACGCAGTAGAAGGGGGTATTGGTCATTTTTAATGCAATGGGTCCGGGCTATTGGCGTTACATAGAAACATAGAAAATAGGTGCAGGAGTAGGCCATTCGGTCTTTCGAGCCTGCACCGCCATTCAATATGATCATGGCTGATCATCCAGCTCAGTAACCTGTACCTGCCTTCTCTCCATACCCCCTGATCCCTTTAGCCACAAGGGCCACATCTAACTCCCTCTTAAATATAGCCAATGAACTGGCCTCAACTACTTTCTGTGGCAGAGAATTCCACAGACTCACCACTCTGTGTGAAGAAATGTTTTCTCATCTCGGTCCTAAAAGACTTCCCCCTTATCCTTAAGCTGTGACCCCTGGTTCTGGACTTCCCCAACATCGGGAACAATCTTCCCGCATCTAGCCTCTCCAACCCCTTAAGAATTTTATATGTTTCTATAAGATCCCCCCTCAGTCTTCTAAATTCCAGCGAGGGTACCGCAAATGAGAAGTGAATTTCTCGGCAACTCTCTTCATGGTGCTGATTTTAACAGCACTCATTAATGTTATTGGCATTTGCTTATTCTCTTTGTAGCTGTGCTCATAAAATTAAGATTGAGCAAGAATAGTCCCAGAGAGACCAACTACAAGTCTCACCAACACTGTTGTGACCAAGCAGCGTTATTATTCGACTCCCATATCTTTTGCATTGAGAGGAATCAAAAATCACCTCAATGCTAACACTCTAAACCTTGCAATTATTTAAGAAGCAGTTACCGTGATAGAAATCTGGTCGCTTTTCCTTTGGTTGGATTGATTGATTTCATTCTTGTCATTAAGCCGTTCTTCAGAAGTTCAAATCGTCTCATTAAAGTTTCATAGCAAGGCTTCCGATTGAACCTGCTGTTCCCATCAGTATTTGCTTACCACCACCTGGAGGATTAGCTGAAGCACGTGGGGTAGATGCACTTAGTAGATGTTAGATATGCACAAGAGAGTACGCAGTAGAATGAAACGAGTTATCAAATGCTAGTCGAGTTAATGAACTGGAGTGGACCAAAGCTTAGGTGACGTGTAAATACCTGAATAGTTCAGGAGTCTAGAGTATTTAATTGTCACATGTACCGGCAATGAAACAAGGAAATTCTTGCTTGCTGCAGCTTTACAGGCCCGTTAACTTGACAATACACAGATAAATATACAATAATCAATGAAAAAACAAATACATTTATCAGTAATACTTGGTAACCAGAACATGATATTGCAAAACCAAAGTCTGTAATGGCATTTGTGGGCGGCACGGTGGCGCAGCGGTAGAGTTGCTGCCTTACAGCGCTTACAGCGCCAGAGACCCTGGGTTCGATCCCGACTACGGGTGCTGTCTGTACGGAGTTTTGTACATTCTCCCCATGACCGCGTGGGTTTTCTTCAAGATCTCCGGTTTCCTCCAACACTCCAAAGGCGTACAGGTTTGTAAGCTAATTGGCTTGGTACAAGTGTAAATTGTCCTAGGATGGTGTTAATGTGCGGGGATCGCTGGTCAGTGCGGACTCGGTGGGCCGTCAGGGCCCGTTTCCGCGATGTATCTCTAAACTAAACCAAACAAAGCCAAGGCGTTGTGGAATGGCATGAATGAGAAGGTCCTGTGGCATTGTCTAACTTGCTAGTCCACCCGAATCCTGAAGAATGAAAAGGGGGAACTGTGAAATATCTGAGTGTCAGTGCCTGCACTCCTTGTGTGAACCACCCAAATGCGTGCCTCGGGCGTCTGCCAGTGCGCCAACCGTGTGCGTAACCTGGTTGTCTTTGTGCCGATCGGCCGGGAGAGGTATCATGTTGGCATTCGGCTGATGTCATTATTTGTTTTGCTTCCAGATCGTTGTGGGAACTGCCAATTTGGTGCCATCTGCGAGGCAGAGACGGGGAAGTGTGTTTGCTCTACAGAGTGTGTCAGCTCCCAGCAGCTGGTGTGTGGCACAGATGGTAGGACCTACAAGAACGAGTGTGAGCTGCATGTTCTATCCTGCATCACGCAAACAGACATCCAAGTCACGAGCCAGGGAGAGTGCCGTAAGTAATGCACATGGGGTATTATAAATGCAGAGTTACAAGTCTCTTAAGAAGGGTTGCAACCCGAAATGCCGCCCATCCTTTTTCTCCAGTGATGCTGCCCGGCCCACTGAGTTACTCCAGCACTTTGTGTCTATCTTCAGCACAAACCTGCATCTGCAGTTCCTTCCTGCACAGTGAAGTTCCGCTGTTGGAGATTTCAGGGTCAAGAAGCAAGCCAGTGTGAGGATTTGTGTGAAGAATGAGAATTCAGGGATGATGTGATCTGTTACCATTGTGTTTTTACTTTCTCCGGGCAATGGCAGTCGCAAATGAAATAAAAAGTGGTGGAGTAACCCAGTGGGTCAGGAAGCATCTCTGGAGGAAATGGATAGGTGACGTTTGGGGTAGGGACTCTTTCTCGGTCTGAAGAAGGGTCCTGACCCGAAAAGTCACCTAACCATTCCCTCCACAGTAACTCTGCCTGCCCCGCACTTTCCTCAAGATTCCAGCATCTGCTGTCTGGAGATGCAGCTCCAAAACTCATTTTAAGAGCAGAATAAGTGACTGAGATACAATACGATACGATAGAACTTTAGTTATCCCAGGGGGGAAATTGTTCTGCCAACAGTCACAAAATACAAGAAACATTAAATTAAAGTGACGAGTGGAAAGGATTGGGGATGTGCAAAGATTGGGGGGGGTGGGGGAGTCTGTCTACCCTATGACAGGAGGGGGAGGAGTTGTACAGTCTGATAGCCGCAGGGAAGAAGGATCTCGTGTGGCGTTCTGTCCTGCATCGCGGATGCCCGT
The DNA here is from genome assembly GCF_053455715.1 of Rhinoraja longicauda. Taxonomy (NCBI): domain Eukaryota; kingdom Metazoa; phylum Chordata; class Chondrichthyes; order Rajiformes; family Arhynchobatidae; genus Rhinoraja; species Rhinoraja longicauda. The sequence goes on from NC_135982.1 coordinate 10,316,534, forward strand.
TGGGATAAGAGCTTTTATCTGTCTTGGTCTTCCCACTCAGTTCCTTCTCTCTGTTCCGTTCCACAGAGCTATGCGGCAGCTCCATCTGCCTGTTTGGGGCAAAGTGCAGTGACAATCGTTGCGTGTGCCCACGGTGTGAGAACCAAGCCATCGTCTCGGTCTGTGGCACTGACGGCATCACCTATCTGCACCTCTGTGATCTACAATCTGCCTCCTGTCAGCAGAAAAGGAAAATTGAGGTGGTTAAAGAGGGCCCTTGTGATGACGGTAAGCACCACGTCCTGGGGATGGAGGGACATCAATGTTCGGTAAAGATCTGAACAACTTATGAGGGACAATATAAAAACAGGGGAGTCATGCTGAGGCTTTATAAAGGGGAGTCATGCTGATGGTTTAAAAGGCACTCAGTCCGCCTTAACCAACCTGACCTCCCAGTGACTCAGTACTTCAACTCCCCCTCCCATTCCCAATCTGACATTTCTGTCCTGGGCCTCCTCCATTGTCAGAGTGAGGCCCAGCGCAAATTGGAGGAACAGCACCTCATATTTCGCTTGGGCAGCTTACACCCCAGCGGTATGAACATTGACTTCAGACAGTTCCTCTGTCCCTCTCTTTCCCCTCCCCCTTCCCAGTTCTCCCACTAGTCTTTGTCCCGCCCCCTCCCCTGACATCAGTCCGAAGAAGGGTCTCGACCCGAAATGTCATCGAATTCCTTCTCTCCCGAGATGCTGCCTGACCTGCTGAGTTACTCCAGCATTTTGTGCCTACCTTCGATTTAAACCAGCATCTGCAGTTTTTTTCCTACACTTTAAAAGGCACTGATCAGTCCGTATTTCATTAATCCCTATCCTGGTGCGAAGGAGCACTTTGAGGCTGAGATAGTTGACTGCATGGGTCCTCTGTGGAAACAGTCCTCATCTGCACCCAAGCAAACCTGACCGGCTTTACCTTGCAACTGTGTTTGATCCTTTCAGAGCAGGTGAGTATAGGAGCAAAGAGGTCCTTCTGCAATTGTACAGGGCTCTAGTGAGACCGCACCTGGAGTACTGTGTGCAGTTTTGGTCTCCAAATTTGAGGAAGGATATTCTTGCTATTGAGGGCGTGCAGTGTAGGTTTACTTGGTTAATTACCGGAATGGCGGGACTGTCATATGTTGAAAGACTGGAGAGGCTAGGCTTGTATACACTGGAATTTAGAAGGATGAGAGGGGATCTTATTGAAACATATGATTATTAAGGGGTTGGACACGTTAGAGGCAGGAAACATGTTCCCAATGTTGGGGGAGTCCGGGACCAGGGGCCACAGTTTAAGAATAAGGGGTAGGCCATTTAGAACGGAGATGAGGAAAAACATTTTCAGTCAGAGAGTTGTAAATCTGTGGAATTCACTGCCTCAGAAGGCAGTGGAGGCCAATTCTCTGAATGCATTCAAGAAAGAGCTAGATAGAGCTCTTAAGGATAGCGGAGTGAGGGGGTATGGGGAGAAGGCAGGAACGGGGTACTGATTGAGAATGATCAGCCATGATCACATTGAATGATGGTGCTGGCTCGAAGGGCCGAATGGCCTACTCCTGCATCTATTGTCTATTGTGAATCCTTGCATCCTAGGTGCTTCCACTATCTCTTCGCTCCTGGGCTTTTTTAGGGCTGGTACCTTCTGCCCCGACCCAGGGCTGTACCTGGTGATGATTGCTCTCTCCACTCTATCCTGGGCTCAGTCACCCAGCGAGGACGGTGAATATATTTAGAGAGAATTATTGCAGCTTCTGGCGAGAAGCTAATGGGCAGAGTGCAGGAAATCAAGCACAAAGAAAACATTGATTGACTGAACATTGAACGCATAAGATAGCCTCGCTCACTGCCCTTCTTGGGTGTATAATCTCCTCTGCTTTCTAAAGCTGACGATCCAGTAAGTCAGTTATCAACGTAGTGCTGTGCGTCTCCTAGTCTTTGCGACCTAACTCGAGGAACAGCATAGCCACCCTTTAGTTAAACGAGCAGCCGGAATCCTGCACTGGACTCGTTGGCTCCACAAATCTCCTCCATGTTAATTAATAATAATAAAATTATCGCAGAAATGTGAAGAGCAGGAAGGATTAAACGTTAACACACGCGTCTACGTTAGATTTTTGCTTCGTGTCGAGAAGGGTTGGGAAAAGATTCAACGTTTGAAGGTAGACTCTCACATTAAACCTGTCACGGTAGACTATTGTGTGGCAAAATCCGAAGTCTTTTAAATTGTCCAATGTCATTTGGTGCAAAGTGCTAGCTATTTGATACTCAGAGATCGATACGGGATTGATTTTTCAAGTCTGGAATGGAGTATAAATGTTTACACTGTGCATGTTAAATAAAGGTTTGTTGGGGTTGATTGCATAACGACTGATCCATAAACCGATGGAAAATATGATCCTATTCACAATGTTTTCATATTTAATTAACAAAAGTTCTAAATAAAGATTGAGAACATTGACTCTCTTAACAGGTTGAATGCCTGTTTAGTTTAGTTTGGAGATACAGCGCGGAAACAGGCTCTTCGGCCCCACCGAGTCCGCACCAACCATAGACCCCCGCACATTAACACTACCCGACACACACGAGGGACAATTTTACATTTATAGCCAAGCCAATTAACCTACAAACCTGCATGTCTTTGGAGTGTGGGAGGAAACGGAAAATCTCGGAGAAAATCCACGCAGGTCACGGGGAGAACGTACAAACTCCGTACTGACAGCACCTGTAGTCAGGATTGAACCGGGTATCTGGCGCTGTAAGGCAGGAGCTCTGCGCTGCACCACCGTGCCGCCATGGTGGTGAAATGAGGCTTTTGGCTGAGGTGATGGTGAGGCAGAAATGTTATAGACTTTAGACAATAGACAATAGGTGCAGGAGGAGGCCATTCAGCCCTTCGAGCCAGCACCACCATTCAATGTGATCATGGCTGATCATTCTCAATCAGTACCCCGTTCCTGCCTTCTCCGCTATTCTTATGAGCTCTATCTAGCTCTCTCTTGAATGCATTCAGAGAATTGGCCTCCACTGCCTTCTGATGCAGTGAATTCCACAGATTTACAACTCTCTGACTGAAAAGGTTTTTCCTCATCTCCGTTCTAAATGGCCTACCCCTTATTCTTAAACTGTGGCCCCTGGTTCTGGACTCCCCCAACATCGTGTCCAACCCCTTAATAATCCTATACGTTTCGATAAGATCTCCTCTCATCCTTCTAAATTCCAGTGTATACAAGCCTAGCCGCTCCAGTCTTTCAACATATGACAGTCCCGCCATTCCGGTAATTAACCTAGTAAACCTACGCTGCACGCCCTCAATAGCAAGAATATCCTTCCTCAAATTTGGAGACCAAAACCGCACACAGTACTCCAGGTGCGGTCTCACTAGGACCCTATACAACTGCAGAAGGACCTCTTTGCTCCTATATTCAACTCCTCTTGTTTTGAAGGCCAACATTTAATTGCCTTTCTTCACTGCCTGCTGTACCTGCATGCTTCCTTTCAGTGACTGATGCACTAGGACACCCAGATATCATTGTACGTCCTCTTTTCTTAACTTGACACCATTCAGATAATAATCTGCCTTCTTATTCTTACCACCAAAGTGGATAACCTCACACTGATCCACATTAAACTGCATCTGCCATGCATCCGCCCACTCACACAACCTGTCCAAGTCACCCTGCAACCTCATAGCATCTTCCTCACAGCTCACACTACCATCCAGCTTTGTATCATCTTTTAATCCTTTCATCCAAGTCATTAATGTATATTGTAAATAGCTGGGGTCCCAACACCGAACCTTGCGGTACCCCTCTAGTCACTGCCTGCCATTCTGAAAGGGACCCATTTATCCCCACTCTTTGCTTTCTGTCTGCCAACCAATTTTCTATCCATGTCAGTAACCTACCCCCAATTCCATATGCTCTAATTTTGCCCACTAATCTCCTATGTGGGACCTTGTCGAAGGCTTTCTGAAAGTCGAGGTACACCACATCCACCAGCTCTCCCCTGTCAATTTTCCTAGTTACATCCTCAAAAAAGTCCAGAAGATTAGTCAAGCATGATTTCCCCTTCGTAAATCCAGGCTGACTCGGAACAATCCTGTTACTGCTATCCAAATGCTCCGCAATTTCGTCTTTTATAATTGACTCCAGCATCTTCCCCACCACTGATGTCAGACTAACTGGTCTATAATTACCCATTTTCTCTCTCCCTCCTTTCTTAAAAAGTGGGACAACATTAGCTATCCGCCAATCCACAGGAACTGATCCTGAATCTGTAGAACATTGGAAAATGGCCAGGTCTGTGAAAGAGGAGGGGTGAGTGAGCACTGGGAGCAATTGAAATTGAGGGCTTGAAGGAATCTAAGCTTGGTGCCTTGAAGCCGACTGCACATTTATAGACTGTTCAGTAGATACTGTAAATTTGATTCTCACAGTCTCATAAATGAGAGTGATTGCCATTTTCATTGCCACATAACACTTGCCTGTTATAATAGTCTATGGATTCAAATCATACACGGCCATAACTCAGAATAAAATCATCCGCATCGGATGTCGACACGTAATATACGACAACTCGATGTTGAACCGCTGGAGGCAGAGCCAGACAGATGTTATCGAAAAGCAAAACAAAAAGACTATGAATGTTTTTAAATCTGAAATGAAAAGAGAAAAATACGAGATGAACTCAGCGGGCCAGGCAGCATCTGCAGAGCTGATATTTCACGTCCACGCTCTCTCATCATAACCTAGAGACATGGAGCTGAGAAGCAAGGGAAACTGGCCCTTTGGCCCAACTCGTGCATGCCGGCCAAGTTGGCATATTAGGCGAGACCACAAGACACGGGTGCAGAATTAACCCATTTGGCCCACCGAGTCCGCTCCGCCATTCAATCATGACTGATCTATTTTTCCCTCTCAACCCCGTACGCATGTCTTCTCCCCGCGATGTTTGATGCTCTTACTAATCAAGAACTTATTCATCTCCACTTTTAAAATACACGATGACTTGGCCTCCACAGCTGTGAATTCCACAGGTTCACCACCCTCTGGCATTTGCCTGCATTTGACCCATAGCCCTCCAAACCCTTCCGATTAATATACCTGCCCAAATGCCGTTTACAAGCCATAATTGTACCCACTTCTACAGCTTCCTCTGGCTGCTCATTCCAGTTGCAGACTACCCTCTGAGTGAAAAGGTTGCCCCTGAGGTACCGGTTAAATCTCTACCCTCTCACCTTAACCCTGCAGTCTCTAGTTTTAGGCTCTTCTACCCTGGAAAGAAAACGGTGAGTGTCCACTTTATCCATGCCGCTCACAATCTTGTACACCTCAATAAGGTCACCGTCTTGGAGCAGATCAGCCATGATCATATAGAACGGCAGAACAGGCTTGATGGGCCGAGTGGCCTACACTCCTGCTCCTGTGTTCTTAGTTTGACAACACACACAACAGGAAAAAATTGGAGCAATTCTTTTGTTTTTGTGTAACCCCGGGTTTGATCCCGACTACGGGCGCTGTCTGTACGGAGTTTGTACGTTCTCCCTGTGACCTGCGTGGGGTTTTTTCCGAGATTTTCAGTTTCCTCCCACACTCCAAATGTGTACAGGAATGAAGGTAAATTGGCTTGGTATAAATGTAAATTGTCATACGTGTGTGTAGGGTAGTGTTAATGTGCGAGGATCACTGGTCGGTGTGGGTTTGGAGGGCCAAAGGGCCTGTTTCCCTCCACTTTACCCCTTCTTTGCAAAATTAAATGTCTTCTTATTTTCCCCAGTTCTTGACCTGAAACTTATTATCTCTGTGTATAGACAATAGACAACAGGCAATAGACAATAGGTGCAGGAGGAGGCCATTCGGCCCTTCGAGCCAGCACCGCCATTCAATGTGATCATGGCTGATCATTCTCAATCAGTACCCCGTTCCTGCCTTCTCCCCATACCTCCTGACTCCGCTATCCTTAAGAGCTGTATCTAGCTCTCTCTTGAATGCAGTCAGAGAATTGGCCCCCACTGCCTTCTGAGGCAGAGAATTCCACAGATTCACAACTCTCTGACTGAAAAAGTTTTTCCTCATCTCAGTTCTAAATGGCCTACCCCTTATTCTTAAACTGTGGCCCCTTGTTCTGGACTCCCCCAACATTGGGAACATGTTTCCTGCCTCTAACGTGTCCAACCCCTTAATAATCTTATACGTTTCGATAAGATCCCCTCTCATCCTTCTAAATTCCAGTGTATACAAGCCTAGTCACTCCAATCTTTCAGCATATGACAGTCTCCCCTCAGATGCTGTCTGACTTGCTGAGTGTTTCCTGCATTTTGCCACTTTTGTTTCTGAGTTCCAGCATCTGCAGTTTATTGCTCCCCTGTGTTCCCACCTGGTTTCTCCACTGTCGGTGGTGTGTTGTGTTCTATTTGCCCTTGCACCCCCTCCCCTACACACACTGGTGAGACCGCACCTGGAGGATTGTGTGCAGTTTTGGTCTCCTAATTTGAGGAAGGACATTGTTGCTATTGAGGGAATGCAATGTAGGCTCACCAGGTTAATTCCCGGGATGGTGGGACTGACATATGATGAAAGAATGGGTTGACTGGGCTTGTATTCAGAAGGACGAGAGGGAGTCTTATGGAAACATATAAGAATTCTTAAAGGATTGGACAGGCTAGATGCAGGAAAAATGTTCCCGATGTTGGGTGAGTCCAGAACCAGAGGTCACAGTTTAAGAATAAGGGATAGGCCATTTAGGACTGAGATTAGGAAAAAAAATTTCACCCAGAGAGTTCTGAATCTGTGGAATTCTCTACCACAGAAGGCAGTGGAGGCCGATTCACTGGATGTTTTCAAGAGAGAGTTAGATTTAGCTCTTAGGGCTAAAGGAATCAAGAGATATGGGGAAAACGCAGGACCAGGGTACTGATTTTGGATGATCAGACATGATTATATTGAATGGCGGTGCTGGCTCGAATGGCCGACTCCTCCACCTATTTTCTATATTTTTCTATGTAACATGGATAGATAACAATTTGGGTTCCGTTCTGAAACATCGTCTATCCATGTCCTCCAGGGATGTTGTCTAACCCGCTGAATTTTTAGGAGATGCAGCGCGGAAACAGGCCCTTCGGCCTACCAAGTCCACACTGACCAGCGATTCCCTATACACAAGTTCTATCTTGTACACTAGGGGCAGAAGCCAAATAAACTACAAACCTGCACGTCTTTGGAATGTGAGAGGAAACCAGAGCTCCAGGAGGAAACCCACGCAGTCACATATTTTGAACGGACAGCACCCGTAGACAGCATCGAAATGGGTCTCTGGGACTCTACCATTGTGCCGCCCCCCAGCATCTTGCGTCTTTCCTTGGTAGACCAGCATCCTCAGTTCCTTGTTTCCACACTCCCATCCCAATCCTGTATCTGTTTGTCTCCTTCGTCCGGCAGAATGTGGCTCGGGAGGATCCGGCTCCGGTGACAATAACGAGTGCGAGCAGGAAAAGTGCCGGAAGTACGGGGGGATGTGGGACGAGGACTCGGAAGACGGCCCGTGCGATTGTGGATTGTCCTGCCAAGGTGTCCCTTGGTCTCCTGTGAGTAATTGCCCCCCCCCCCCCGTTCCATGCCACTGCCACAGGCATCTCCACAAATTAAGACAAAACCTTGTGCGAAAATAATTCTTTTACCCTTGCACTTCGTAAAAACAAATACAAAGCGATGATTGATGAGCATTCGCCGCGGTGTCCCTGTACATATAAATTACAGCCAATGCCTTTCATATAATCCTTCAGGCTACATTAGTAAAGAAATCGAAAGTGTTTAATTTGTCATTTCCATTCTCATATCTTTTTGATTTGGCCAACTTTGTGGAATTGCATCTCCTCCCTACAAAGGGAGGATTAAACTCAGGTAACATGAACTTTCTTGGTTGAGGGATACTAAAGGTCTTCACTCGGAGCGAGCAGGACAGTTGGTGATAGTTCAAGCCCAGTTACATCACTCTCTAATCTTCTCAATAAGTCTGCAGAAGAACTTAAGAGAAACTTCTCTTAAACAGAAGGCCGGTGTGGAACCTGCTCCCATTGGAGTGGTTGAAATGGACAGTATGAAGTAGAAGTCTGAAGAAGGATCTGCAGCCTTCTGGCGCAGTGGTAGAGTTGCTACCTTATAGTGCCAGAGACCAGGGTTCGATCCCTCCTACGGGTGCTGCCTGTACGGAATCTGCACCTTCTCAAGTGTGTTTTCTAGGGGTGGTCCGGTTTCCTAACAGACACCAAAGACATACAGGTTTGTAGGTTAATTGGCTTCAGTAAAATTATCCCTAGTGTGTTGGATAGTGTTAGTGTGCGGGGACCATTTTGTGAGAGGGCATAGCTTTAAGTTGAGAGGAGGAAAGTTTAAAGGAGATGTGTGGGGCAAGTGTTTGACTGAAGAGGTTGGTGGGTGCCTGGAACACGCTGCCAGAGGGGGTGATGGAAGCGTTTAAGAGACTTTTAGATATGCACGTGAATATGCAGGGTTATGGATCACGTGCAGGCAGATGAGATTAGTTTTCAGATTTTTTTTTTAGATTTTAGAGATACAGCGCGGAAACAGGCCCTTCGGCCCACCGAGTCCGCGCCGCCCAGCGATCCCCACACATTAACACTATCCTACACACACTAGGAACAATTTTTTTAAAACATTTACCCAGTCAATTAACCTACATACCTGTACGTCTTTGGAGTGTGGGAGGAAAACGAAGATCTCGGAGAAAACCCACGGGGAGAACGTACAAACTCCGTACAGACGGCGCCCGTAGTCAGGATCGAACCTGAGTCTCCGGCGCTGCATTCGCTGTAAGGCAGCTACTCTACCGCTGCGCCACCGTGCCGCCCAGGCAGTTTATCCTGGCGTCATGTCCAGCACGGACATTGTGGGCCGAAGGGCCTGTCAGTGTGCTGCATTGTCTTCTTGTTCTGTGACATCTCACCACCAATAAATCAGAGAGTGACTCCTCAGTCGGAACAAGATTCCCGACCGGAAACATCGCCTGCCCCATTTCCCTCCACAGATGCTGCCTGACCCGCTGACTTCCTCCAGCAGAGAGTTCTTTTGCTCAGAAATCCAGCGTCTGTGTCAGCACGGACATTGTGGGCCGAAGGGCCAGTACCAGTGCTGCACTGCTCTGTGTTCTGTGTTCAGGGGCTGGGATGTTTTGAGCAGGAGACTGCTTTCTGTGCAGCAACTCTGATGGGAGATATTAATGAGTAATGGCAGCAGTGATGTCTCTGTTATTTAAGTTAACTTCTGCCGATCTTTATTCCCTTTCAATCAGCCTTCAGTCTATCAATAGCTCATTTCCAGCATCACGCAGAGCACTGGCCAGGGCTGGGACACCCTTGTATTAATTCTGCTTGCATTCAGAGCCATTATTAAGCATTCCCTGTGCGGGTGAGATTCTGCAGTAACGCCCCCACCTTAAGCCAACGAGTTTGCCCAATCCTGAATGTGAATTTCATTTTAGTTCAGAGATACAGCCTGGGAACAGGCCCCTCAGCCCATCGGTTCCACGCTGACCATCGATCATGTCTAGTTCTATCTTATCCCACTTTCTCACCCACTCCCTACACACCAGGGTCAATATTATTTTTTACAGAGGAAAATTACTCAACAACCCTGGGCATCTTTTAGAGGTGTGAGGAAACTGGAGCACACAGAGGAAACCCACACAGTCACAGGGAGAACATGTAAACTCCACCAGTGGTCGGGAATACACTCGGGTCTCTGGCGCTGTGAGTGAGGCAGCAGTCCGAGCAGCTGTGCCCCTGTGCTGTTTATGCATTAGTTTAGTTTTAGAATTGGAAATACAGCATGGTCCACCAAGCCCAACGATCACCTATTCACACTAGTTCAAGGTTATCCCACTACCTCATCCATTCCCTGCACACATCAGGCCAAGTACCCTGGCATTGTGGCCAGGTAACCCGGCATTGGGACAGGTAACCCGGCATTGGGACAGGTAGCCCAGCATTGTGGCCAGGTGGCCCGGCATTGTGGACAGGTAGCCCGGCATTACAGCCAGGTAGCCTAGCAGCAGGACAGGAAGCCCGGCATTACAGCCAGGTAGCCCGGCATTGTGGACAGGTAGCCCGGCATTGTGGACAGGTAGCCCGGCATTGGGACAGGTAGCCCTCCATTGTGGCCAGGTAGCCCAGCAGCAGGACAGGTAGCCCGGCATTGTGGACAGGTAGCGCGGCATTGTGGATAGGTAGCCCGGCATCAGGACAGGTAGCCCGACATTGTGGACAGGTAGCGCGGCATTGTGGACAGGTAGCCCGGCATCAGGACAGGTAGCCCGGCATTACAACCAGGTAGCCCGGCATCAGGACAGGTAGCCCGGCATCAGGACAGGTAGCCCGGCATTGTGGACAGGTAGCCCAGCATTGTGGACAGGTAGCCCGGCATTGTGGCCAGGTAGCCCGGCATTGGGACAGGTACCCCAGCAGCAGGACAGGAAGCCCGGCATTACAGCCAGGTAGCCCGGCATTGTGGACAGGTAGCCCGGCATCCATTGTGGACAGGTAGCCATGTTTCTTCAACCCCCATGCAATGTCACAGTGCCGTCTTTCTGCTGTGTTCTACAAAGGCCACATCTACCCACTGGCAATGTTCCCACAGTGGAATTAATTCCTAACTTCAAGAAGCTACAGGGCTGCATTTTTGGGTTCGGAAAGCAATTGCTTGAAATAGAGATGAGGGTTCAAATGTCAATTGGCTTGGGCTTGGAATGCTTTTGCCCATTAAAAGTGCAATTCCTTGAAATGATGGCCCGTTCGATTGGAAATCTTAACCTTGAAAGATTTAATGGTGCTGTTGTCAATAGCAACCAGTACTGCATACATCTTTGTTTTCACCGGTCACTGGGGCAAAAACCAATATAAACAAGGATGGAAAACTTTTAATCTCTTGTGTCGATTATGTGTGGTGTTCGTTGGACATCGTTTTCTGCTTTCTTGCCACAAACTCTCTTGAAGGCATGGAGCGAACGGAGAATCTAGAATACCACTGCACGAGACAGGCCCTTTGGCCCACATTGTCAGTGCTGAATGTGATGCCATTAAACTAATCACCTCTTGACCAGTTGGGCAAGTGAGCTGAGGAATGGTTAATTAGCCTCGCCTGTCCAAACTCTCCCCATAGCTCGGTCCCTCGAGCCTAGGCAAAACCCTCGTAAATCCTCTCTGCATCCTTTCCAGATTAATGGCATCTTGTCCTCCAGAAAGGTAACCAAAATTGAACACAATACTCCAAAAGTGGACTCACCAGTGTCTTGTACATAATGTCCCAACTTCAATACAAAGTTCCTTGACTGATGAAGGCAGATGTACCAAAGGCTTTCTTCGCCACCCTATCTGCCTGTGACGCCACCTTCAGGTAACTAAGTGCCTGTTCTCCTAGATCCTTCTGCTCCACAACTCTCTCCAGGGCCCTACTGTAAACTGGAAAGGTCCTGCCCTCTTTCGACTTCCTAAAATGCCACACCTTACATTTATCTGAATTAAGTTCCATTTGCCATTCCCCGGCCCACTCGCCCAACTGAACAAAATGTCACTGTAATGCCTCATAAGTATCTTCACATTCTACCATACCATCTGGAAACCTACTGATCGTGCCTTGTCCATTCTCATCGAAGCGAGCTGCCAGAGGAAGTAGTTGAGGCAGATACAAAAACACATGTGAAAGACATTTGGACAGGTACATAGGAAGGAAAGGTCTGGAGAGAAATGGGCCAAATGTGGGTAAACAGGACAAGCTTGGGTGAGCATCTTGATTGGCATGGACAGGGTGGGCTGACGAGCCTGTTTCCATGCTGCATGAGTCTCTGACTCCTTACTAGTATCTTAGTCAGCAAATCAAGAGAACCATGAGAGGTCAAAGACGAGGTCGTTTGTTCATTAGGTTTTAAGACATTGTGCAGACATTAAACTTCAAAATCATGTTTTTTTTAAATAGACCTGCACAAAATTGGAGGGGGTGTTTATGAGCCTGGGATAGTGTTTAACACTTTGCGAAACAAACAAACGTCCTTTTATTCCTTTATTCCAGGATTTTTTCTGCTTATGGGTTTGTTTTAAAATCCACTGGGAGTGTCTGATATCATGATTACCCGGCTACCTCTGCTCAACAGTATAATTTTCCTTTCTAGATGTGTTTTTCTCCTTTTGATTGCCTGCCTTTCTCTGACTAGGTGTGTGGGTCTGATGGGGTGACCTACGACAATGAATGTGCATTGAAGCTGACACGATGCAAGATTAAAAAGGACCTCCATGTTATCCTGCTAAGCCCCTGCAACGGTGAGTCTTCTGCCAGTGCTCGAGTTCGCGCACACGCACACACGCACATGCACGCACATGCGCACGCACACACGCACGAACATGCACACACACATGCACACACACACATGTACATGCACACATACGCACATGCACACACACACACATGCACACACATGCGCACGCACACACGCACGAACATGCACACACACATGCACACACACATGTACATGCACACATACGCACATGCACACACACATGCAGCAACACACACATAGATGTGCATACGCACATACACCACAACATATCAGCACACATGCACAAGCAATGCACCTGCACACACACAGCCATACACACACACACACACACACACACACACACACACACACACGCAGCGCACGGGCAGAGAGACACACACGCACACACCAGAACATATCAGCACACACAACCACATACTCGTACATACTCACACTCTTACCAATCCACCATAATCCAATTAGCACTCGCCCTCACCAAATGGAGAAGGCATGGTATTCAACCGTGATACCATTCCGGTAAAATCCTCTCGAATCTCCATCTCCTGTTTTCTTTTGCAATGCAGTGACAATTGATAGGTAATCTAACAAGCTGATGATTTTCAGGGACTTATTCCCAGTCATTAGCTGTCAGGTAAAGCTCTTAATACATGCACCATGGCCATCTGGTACCACCGAGTCACAATCTGCTTCTTACTTCCATTCATACCAACCCTGACAACATCTCCCGGGAGCTGATCCCTGATCTGCGAACCGGCCATGTTGGCCCCTCCTCTTGCAATTACTTGTCACCAGAGTAATTTTGTGGAACTGATATCAGGTTGAGTGTCAGTCTTTAGTATCGTTGCCCAGTGGAATGGAAAAATGCCAGCGGAACCCTAGTATGGTGTGTTACCACAAGCACCCATGTATGGAAACGTAGATATTCCATCATGCAGACATAAGGAACTGCAGATGCTTGTTCGCACAAAAAATACACAAAGTGCTGGAGTAACTGTACATCAGGCAGCATCTCTGGAAGAAATAGATAGGTGATGTTTCAGATTAGGAGTATGTAGGAAGGAACTGCAGATGCTGGTTTAAACAGAAGACAGACACAAAAAGCTGAAGTAACTCAGTGGGACAGGCAGCATCTCTGGAGAGGAATGGGTGAGGTTTCGGGTCGAGGCCCTTCTTATAACTGGGTATGGGTCTCGACCCGAAACGTCACCCATTCCTTCTCTCCAGAGATGCTGCATGTCCCGCTGAGTTACTCCAGCCTTTTGTGTCTATCTCCATTTCAGGCTAGGACCCTTCTTCAGACTCTTGTCCTGAAACATCACCTGTCCATGGCCTCCAGACATGCTGCCTGACCCATTGAGTTACTCCAGCACTTTGTGTATTTTCTGTGCAAACAGGCATCTGCAGATCCTTGTGTCCTTGTTTCTTTTTGTCCCATCATGCTGTGTGCTGGTCCTTTGTGAAGACATTGTCGTCAGAACCTCGATTGTAATGAAGCTTTGATGATTGATGATGTTGGAGCCAGAGAGAGGAACTATATTAAAATGTTTATAACCTTGTGAAATCCCGTGGCCAACTCTGGCCATTTACCCATGCTCAATTATGGTCATTCCATCATTTGATTAATTGATTCCTCCCACCCATTCCTCTCCAGAGAGTTGTGAATCTGTGGAATTCTCTGCCTCAGAAGGCAGTGGAGGCCAATTCTCTGGATTCTTTCAAGAGAGAGCTTGATAGAGCTCTTAAGGATAGCGGAATCAGGGGGTATGGGAAGGCAGGAACGGGGTACTGATTAAGAATGATTAGCCATGCTCACATTGAATGGTGGTGCTGGCTCGAAGGGCCGAATGGCCTCCTCCTGCACCTATTGTCTATTGTGAGATCAAGCTTGGAAACAGGCTCTTTGCCCCATCAAGTCCATCTATTGCTCGTTCATACTAGTTCTATATTATCCAACTTTTGCACCTGCTTCCCACATGCTGGGGGGGGGGGCAGTTTACAGAGGCCAATTCACCTACAGCCCCGCACGTCTTTGGGATGTGGGAAGAAATTGGAGCGCCCGGAGGAAAACCATGTGAAAATGCAAACTCCATGCAGCCAGCACCTGAAGTCAGGATCGAACCTTCTGTCTCTGGTGCAGCAAGGCAGCAGCTCGTCCAGTTGCACCTCCGCATTGCTCTTGATCAAGCCTTAAGCTTCAGGGGCCCAGCTGTTTGTCGACACCCCCCCCCCCCCCTCCAATAAATTGCTTCACTTCGCTTCGTAAAGATGCTCCTCAATATCTCCCATCTTGTTCAGTAATGCATGGACCATTTTAAAGGCGCTTTGTAAGTGTAAATTGGTGCTGCGGGCTGCCTGATGCTTTTAGTTCATCACGCCCATTATGCCACACAGTGAAAGACAGCCCTTGTATACTTAACAAAACAAATCATATGGAGCAACAATTGCTCCCATTTATTGCCGCTAAAAGGTTGGGTGTTGGAGGGGATGCTGACGGTGACACCCTCTTTAAACAAATCAATGGTGTGTGTGTGTGAGTAAATTAACAAAGTGCCATTTGTGAAAGGAAAAACAAAAAAAGGATGAGGTGTAAAGTGAATTGTATCATCAACTGGCAGAGTCTCCGCGACTCCTCAGCTGTGCTCCTGCCACCTGTAGAATCGTACACAGTTGCCGCACAGAAGGAGGCTGTTCAGCCCATTGTGTTTATCCTAGCTCTCCGCCAGACCAAAACACTAGTTCCAACCAACCCCCCCCCCCCCAACCATTTCTCTGCAATCACACATGTCCTTCCACAATCAAGGACATATGAAACCTGCCTCCTTCACAGGTATTTGAAAGGAATTTCAGGGGACAACTTTTTCATTCAGAGGTCAAGATCGAACCCGGGTATCTGGGTGCTGTGAAGCATCAGCTCTATTAGCTGCGCCACTGTGTCGCTGTAGATCATGCCTTAAGCTTCAGGGGCCCTGAAGTTTGGAGAAACCATGTATGGAATGAGCTTGCAGAGGAACCCATAGAAGTGGATACAATTACGACTTTAAAGGATACTAGCCTGTGGACCTGTTGGGTCCAAGCCTCTCCTGATTGCCATTCCGCCTTCTCCGGTCCCGCCTCTTCAGCTCCACTCTCCCCCCCCCCCCCTCATTGGTCGCCGCTCCCGTCACTTGTGCGGGTCCCTCCC
Source organism: Rhinoraja longicauda (assembly GCF_053455715.1). Taxonomy (NCBI): domain Eukaryota; kingdom Metazoa; phylum Chordata; class Chondrichthyes; order Rajiformes; family Arhynchobatidae; genus Rhinoraja; species Rhinoraja longicauda. The sequence continues at coordinate 10,332,071 of NC_135982.1, forward strand.
CCTCCTTCCAGTCCCGCCTCTTCTGCTCCACTCTCCCCCCCCCCCCCCCCCCCATTGGCCGCCACTCCCGTCACTCGGGTGGTCCTGCCCCCGGCGGCCACCTTAGGCAAGGCAAGGCAAGTGGAAAAGGCATTTATTAAAGTTTAAAAAGTGAATAACTTTTAAAATATAACAACCACAGGCAAATGGTGAGTAAGGTGGGCCTAACATTGTTGTGCTATTGTGTACCGTTTTGGCTGTATTTCGGGAACAAATCTATCCACAAACCCACAAATGTACAAGATGAGAGTTCTAGTAATATATAGATGGATAGATTTGGGCAGACATGTGGAGAGTAAGGGTTTAGCGGGCTATGGTTCAAATGTAGGCAGATGGTTGGCATGGGCAAGGTGGATTGAAAGGCCTGTTCTTGTGTGGAACAGCCTCCCATTGTTCACTCTGACCAGAACACCCCCCACCCCAATCATTGTCCCCTCAGCCTTCTCTTCTCCATCGGAAACAGTCCCACTCTCGCCAATTTATTCCCATAACTAGAGAGCCTCTTCTCAGGAACCAGTCTCATAAATCATGCATGGATCCTCTCCAAATCTTCCTATGATGAAGCAACCAGTACTGAACACAATACTCCAGATGATGCTGGAGCGGTGCTTTGTTAAGGTTCAGTATGACATCCCTGTTTTTATACTCTGTTCCTCATTGATAAAGCCCAGAAATGTGCGCACCTTGTTAAATGCTTTTGCAAACTGCCCGGCCATTTTTAATAAATTGTGCACCTGTACCCCGAGTACTTCTTCACGTACACCCCTCTTAAAACAACGTTCTTTATTGCACCACCTCATAATGTCTCTGCGTTAAACTTTATCTGCCTTCGGTCTTCCCCCCTCCGCCTACTTGGTTATAACTTGTTGCAGAAGTAGCACAATCTTAGTTTAGTTTAGTTCAGGGATACAGCGCAGAAACAGGCCATTCGGCCCGAAGTGTCCGTGCCGACCAGCGATCACCCCGCACACTTAACACTATCCTACACACACCAGGGGCAATTTACACCTTTCACCGAAGCCAATTAGCCTACAAACCTATGAGTCTTTGGACTCTGTGAGGAAATGGGAGCACCCGGAGAAAACCCACACAGTCACGGGGAGAACGTACAAACTCCGTACAGACAGCACCCGTAGTCAGGATCGAACTCGTGTTTCTGGTGTTTCTACCACTGCCCCAAAAACCTGCCCTGCCATTTTTTATATCGTGTGCACTTATACCCCATCCTTCTTCTTGTGCACCTTTTAAAACAATTTCCTTTAATGCATCACCTCACAATCTCTCCGCATTAAACTTTTATCTGCCATGCTGGTTTAAACCGAAGATAGACATAAAATGCTGGAGTAACTCAGCGGGACAGGCAGATCTCTGGAGAGAAGGAATGGGTGACGTTTCGGGTCAAGACCCTTCTGCAGACTCACGTTTCGGGTCGAGACCCTTCTTCAGTCTGAAGGAGGGTCTCGACCGAAACGTCACCCATTACCTCTCTCCAGAGAATGCTGCCTGTCTCGCTGAGTTACTCCGGCATTTTGTGTCTATCTCAGGTTTGTAGATTAATTGGCTTCTGAAAAATGTCCTTAGTGTGCAGGATGCGAAAGTGGGATAACATAGAACTAGTGTGAGTGGGTTGTTGATAGTATGCATGGAATTGGTGGGCCGAAGAGCCTGTTTCCACACTGTATCTTTAAATGAAACTAAACCCATTGGACTTTAGATGTTTTAAAAAAATGTATTTATCTCCAGGAGATAAACTTCACTGGCAAAGCCAGTGTTTACTACTTTGCACAATACTATGGGCCCAGATCATTGGTAGAATTGTGTCGGGAAATGAACTGCAGATGCTGGTTTACACCGAAGGTATCACAAAATGCTGGAGTAACTCAGCGGGACAGGCAGCATCTCTGGATAGAAGGAATGGGCGACGTTTCGGGTCGAGGCCCTTCTTCCAGACTGAAGAAGGGTCTTGACGCAAAACGCCACCCATTCCTTCTCTCCAGAGATCATTGGTGGAATTGCTGGTTTGATTATGAAGTGGTCTGCCAATGTCGTTACTGACACTTGGCACCAAGACGATGAATGGAAACCACAGCTTGTTTAGTGCTTGCCAGCGTTTCCTCAATTTGATTTCAATCAGTCGGCAGCAGCTGGTTTGGGCTGTGATTCGAAAACCAGATGCAGTGTGGGCTGGAAATGACTGGGATTATCCGAGCTCCTTCAAAAGTTGTTTAACAAGCTATGAAACAAGATATAATTAAATAAAGCCACATGACTAAACCAAAGCGCATGATACAGAAATATGTACAAAACTCTCAGTCAGCCCTGAAATTAATTCTGCCAGGGAATAGGTTAAACTAACAGGGGGAAGGTTTCTTTACAGATTGTATCTTATCAATGCAGTACAAGGCATTAATTGGAGGCTGTGTAGAAAAGAACTGCAGGTGCAGGTTTAAACTGAAGACAGGCACAAAAAGCCGGAGTAACTCAGAGGGACAGTCAGCATCTCTGGAGAGAAGGAATGGGCGGCTGCCTGGGACATATTTATTATGGTAGATATTCACTTGTACAAGTCAATTCAGACTGAGAACTGAGTCCGTTTAAAGAGTTAAGGAGCCACAACAACTTTTACCATTAAGTGCTTGGTGATTTCTCCAAAAAGGTGCGGTGAATGGAGAATGTTCATTTAGTTTAGTCTGGAGAAGGGTCCCAACCCGAATCCTCACCCATCGTTTTTCCCCAGAGGTGCTGCCTGAACCGCGAGGTTACTCCAGCACTTTGTGTCTCTCTTCGGTATATGCCGGCATCTGCAGTTCCTTTCCACACTTTAATTTGGTTGTAGTTTAGTTTATTGTCACCTGTACCCAAAGTACAGTGAAAAGCTTTGTTGTTATGTTCTATCCAGCCAGCGAAAAGACAACATATGATTACAGTCGAGTTGTCCACAGTGTGCAGATGCAGGATACAGGGAATAAAGATTAAATCAGTGACGTCCGATAACACATAGTCCAAGGGTCTCCAATGAGGTAGATGCTTGGTCAGGGCCACTCTTCAATTGGTGACTAGACCAAGTGGACCCGTTGGGCCCAAACCTCTCCTGCATTGGTGCAGCACCCTCTCCTGCCCCTCTCACCCCTCACCTCCCCCCCTCCTTCCTCCATCCCCTCCCTCTCCCCAGTTGAAGATGGATCACCAAACTCTAGTTAACTGGGAATTTCCCAATCACCTACACTCTGGTTGGTCAAAGCATTGCGGGCATAGGAAGCATTTTGTACCATCTGCTGGAATACTTTGCTGCTCTCAACACCTTAGCTTTCTTCACAGCAACAATTGTTTGGCATTGTACATACTTCACAAATATTTGTTCTGTGTTAAAATGGCTTGTAATTTAGGCATTCCCATGCCAAACATTGCCACCGGTAATGCAGGTCTGTTAGCAATTGGGAATCATGGAGCTTCCTCCCAATCCTCTCCCTCCCACTCCTCCCCACCCACTCCCCCTTCCTCTCACTCCTCCCCACCCACTCCCCTTCCCTCTCACTCCTCCCCACCCACTCCCCCTTCCTCTCACTCCTCCCCATCCACTCCCCTCCCTCCCACTCCTCCCCATCCACTCCCCTCCCTCCCACTCCTCCCCACCCACTCCCCTTCCCTCTCACTCCTCCCCACCCACTCCTCTCCCTCTCACTCCTCCCCATCTCACTCCCCTTCCCTCTCACTCCTCCCCATCCCACTCCTCTCCCTCTCACTCCTCCCCATCCCACTCCTCTTCCTCCCACTAATCCCCATCCCTCTATTCCCACTCCACCCCCTTCCACTCCTCACCCTCCCACACCTCTCTCTCACTCCTCCCCGTCTGCTCCCCCTTCCACTCTTCTCACTCTCACTCATCCCCCAATCCTCTGCCTTCTACTACTTACTCCCAGACCTCTGCACCCCAATAAACCCTCTCACTTCCTTCCCCCTCTCAGTTTCACCCTCCCACTCCTCCCTCTCCCACTAGACCCTCTCACCACTCCCCCTCCCTCTATACCCTCTCACTCCTCCTCTGCCATTTGTCTCACCCTCACTCCTCTCCCCCCACCCCGCTCCTCTGTCCTACTCTGCCTTCTAGTCCTCTCGCTCCCACTCCCCCACCCACTACCCTCCCACTCCACTTCTCTCCACTCTCCTGTCAATTTTGGATGGAGTGGAATGAAATACGTTATTGTCACATGTGCATAGCCACAGTGAGATTCTTTGCTTGTATACCCAATGTATACAAATAGCAGCCACCTCCTCCAGTTCCTCTCCTTCTCACTGAACCCTCTTCCATTTCCCTTCCTCCCACTCGCCCTCATACGCCGCTCCCTCCCACTTCCACTCCTCTTGCACCCACCCTCTCCATCTCCATCCTTCTCCACGGTGGTTCCCTGGTCCCCCATCTCCCTTCCCCAGCACCAAGCCCTTTCAAGAACTTAGCAACTGAGAGATTAGATTAGAGACACAGCGCGGAATCAGGCCCTTCGGCCCGCCGGGTCCGCGCCGACCAGCGATCCCCGCACATTAACACTATCCTACACCCACTAGGGACAATTTTTACATGTATCAAGCCAATTAACCTACAAACCTGTACGTCTTTGGAGTGTGGGAGGAAACCGAAGATCTCGGAGAAAACCCACGGGGAGAACATACAAACTCCGTACAGACAGAACCCGTAGTCAGGATCGAACCCGGGTCTCCAGCGCTGCAATTCGATGTAACTCTCCCGCTACGCCACCATGACCGCCCATATATAATTATGTGGTTAGACAGCAAAAATCTGATTTCTCATGGTGGAGATGTCTAAGACAAGAGGGAATGGGTATAAGGTGAGACATAGAAGATGTCGAGGGGGTGGAATCATAGAGCTGTACAGCGAAGAAACAGGCCCTTTGGCCCAACTTGCCCACACCGACCAACATGTCCCATCTACACTAGTCCCTGCCTGCATTTGGCCCATATCCCTCTAAACCTACCCTGTCCATGTACCTGTCTAAATGTTTCTTAAACATTGCGATACCACCTGCTAAACATTGCGATAGTGCCTGCCATTGGAGGGCAGTAAGAGGGGGAGTGAGAGGAATAGATGGGAGAGGAGTGGGGGCGAGAGCAGTGAGGGTGAGACAAATGGGAGGGGAGGAGTGAGAAGTTATAGAGATGGGGGTGGGAGCGAGAGGGTTTCGTGGGAGAGGGAGGAGTGAGAGGGGAAACTGAGAGGGGGGGAGGAGTTAATGGGGTGGAGAGGAATGGGAGTGTGAGAGAGTGGAGTGTGAGGCAGAGGAGTGGGATTTGAGGTGGTTAGTATCTGCCTGACGAGACAGAGATAACTACTTAAACAGAGAGGTAGAGAAGGGTATGGACCATATTGCAGGTAAAATGGGATTAGCGTTGGTGGCTACCATGGCTGATGTGGATGTGATGGCCTGAATGGGCCTGTTTCTGCACTGCATATCTCCATTGACTCTATGATTCAATTTTCTATTTCTGCCAAGCCTGTGAATTATGCGTTCAATAAGCACAATGTCTGTTTGCTCAAACTCTGTTCTCTTCCTGCAGATGCAATCCCGTCATCTGTTCCAGAGCAGCATTGCAGCAAGTCCGTCTACGGCTGTTGTCCTGATAACGTCACTGCTGCCCGGGGAGTTGGCCTTGCAGGATGTCCAAGTGAGTCCTTTCACTTACCAGCTGTTGGTGGCTGGTTCTTCTGCCAGCCGGATGACTACTGAAGGAACATATTTTACAGAACCCCGTTGATGGTCTGGGCTATGGTTTTGAAAGGCACCCCCATCAGAAAGGTGCCATCTTCCCTGGAATGTGCCAAAGAGTCAACATGATATTCGTTCACCCCATCTATAGAAGGATTAGTTAGTCCGTTTTTTTAGTTACTTTAGTTTATTGTGACATAACGAGGTACAGTGAAAAGGTCATTATGATCATCGAAGCTTTTTGTTGCTTGCTATCCACTCCGCAGAAAGACTACACTGAATCAGAACATAGTAGAGTACAGGAACAGGCCCAGCAGCCCTCAACAACTTTAGGTAGTTCCTCTGTCCCTCCCGTCCCCTCCTCCTTCCCAGATCTCCCTCTATCTTCCTGTCTCCACCTATATCCTTCCTTTGTCCCGCCCCCCTGACATCAGTCTGAAGAAGGGTCTCGACCCGAAACGTCACCCATTCCTTCTCTCCCGAGATGCTGCCTGACCTGCTGAGTTACTCCAGCATTTTGTGAATAAAAGCCCTCACTAGTTCCATGTTATCCCACGTTCTCATCCACTCCCTACACATAAGGGGCAAAGTTGAAGAGGTTAATTAACCTACAGGCCCACAAGACTTTGGGATGTGGAAGGAAACCGGAGCACCTGAAGTAAACCCACACGATCGCAGGGAGAATGTGAAACTCTGCATTGACAGCGTCCAAGGTCAGGATCGAACCTGGATCTCTGGCGCTGTGGGGCAGCAGCTCTATCCGCTGTGCCACTGTGCCGCCCCTGCAGTCCCATTAATTTTGCTGGCAGTTTTAATACTAACTAGACTAAGGGGACACGTTGGGCCCAACCCTCTCCTGCATTGGTGCAGCACCCTCTCCTCCGCCACTCCCATCTCCCTCCCTACCCCCTCCCTCCCTCCTTCCTCCCCCCTCCCTCCATCCCTCCGCCTCCCGTCTCCCCCCTCTCCCTTCCCCTCTGCCCCTTCCTTCCCTCCCCCTCCCTCCCTCCCTCCTCCCCCTCCCTCCTCCCTCTCCCTCCTCCCTCTCCCTCCTCCCCCCCGCTTCTCCCTCCCCCTCCCTCTTCCCCCCTCCCTCCTCCCCATCCTCCCCTCCCCCCTTTCCTCCACCCCACTTCCCCGCCCTACTACAACCCCCTCAACCCCCCTTATCCTCCCCCTTCCTCCCTCCCCCCTCCTTCCCTCCGAGATCGATTTAAAATTTAAAACGTGAATAACTTAAAAAATATAACACCAATTTCAATGAAACTTCTTCCATTAGAGCCAAAGGGATGACGGTGAGTAAGGTGGGCCTAAAATTGTCGCGCTATCGCGTACCGTTTCGGCTGTAGTTCAGGAACAAACAAACAAACAAACGAGAGTTTTAGTATATAGATCATTCTCAATTCCACATTGTGGCTTGTCCATTGGCTACCAGCTGTTCCAGTATAAGCTTACTGTTTTTTCACGGAGAGAACAGGTCCAAAATATTGTTATTATTGCCTCAGCTGTTTCTTTACTCCCCGATTTGCTTTCTCTTGCTTTCAGCCTCTAAGGGCCCACATTGAGTTTTGCCTCTTCCTCTTGACTCCGATGCTGAAGTAATTATGTTTTGTTATTCCCTATATCTTGCTGGCTAAAAACTCAGATCTATCTAATCCTCCTTGTTTCTAACTTTCTCCCAGCTCTCTGTTTGGCAACGTGACAAGCCGACTCTTTTCGTCTAATTATAACTTTAACCATTTTTTTGCTTTACTTTCCGCGTGGAGATTTTACTTTTTTTCACCAACAGAATCTACATTTGTGGAGATTTTCAAAATATTTTCATTTAAAATGTTTGCCATTATTTATCCATTGGCAAGTTTCTCAAACTATTTTCTCAATCTATCTTCACCAGTTTAGTTTAGTTTAGTTTAGAGACACAGCCTGGAAACAGGCTCTTCGGCCCATCGTGTCCGAGCCGACCGTACAGACAGCCCCCGTAGTCAGGATCGATCTCAGGTCTCTAGCGCTGTAAGGCAGCAACTCTACCGCTGTACCATCGTGCCACCCTCACCCCATTGAGATTAGCGTGGTTGTGCTTTGTGGTCGTACAGTCCTACAGCATGGATACAGATCTTCAGAGCTTCTTATTTTAACTCTTATTGCGGTTAAATATGTAATCTCAGGTAAATGAAGACACTGCATTGCATACTTGAGAAATAAATATGGGGTGGCACAGTGGTAGACTTGCTGCCTTACAGCGCCACAGACCCAGGTTCGATCCTGTCTACAGGTGCTGTCTTTACGGAGTTTGAACGTTCTACCTGTGACCACGTGGGTTTTCTCCGGCTTCCTCCCACACTCCAAAGACGTACAGGTTTGTAGATTTTTTAGATTTTTTTTTTAGATTTAGAGATACAGCGCGGAAACAGGCCCTTCGGCCCACCGGGTCCGCGCCGCCCAGCGATCCCCGCACATTAACACTATCCTACACACACTAGGGACAATTTTTACATTTACCCAGTCAATTAACCTACATACCTGTACGTCTTTGGAGTGTGGTCCACGGTCACGGGGAGAACGCACAAACTCCGTACAGACGGCGCCCGTAGTCAGGATCGAACCTGAGTCTCCGGCGCTGCATTCGCTGTAAGGCAGCAACTCTACCGCTGCGCCACTGTGCCGCCCTCGGCTAATTGTAGGCTAATTGGCCCCTGTAGAAAATTATAAAGTTAGTGTTGCAGGATAGGGCTAGTGTGCGGGGTGAACGCTGGTCGGAGCAGACTCGGTGGGGTGGAAGGGCCTGCTTCCATGCTGTATCTCTAAAGTCCAAAGCAAATTCTAAATGCAAAATGTTTGTTCATGTGACATTTCCAGGCACCTGTGAGTGTAACCGGTACGGATCGTACAGTGAAACGTGTAGCCCCAACACCGGTCAGTGTTCCTGCAAACCGGGAGTGGGGGGTTTGAAGTGCGATCGTTGCGAACCTGGATTCTGGAATTTCCGGGGCATTGTCATCGATGAGAAGAGTGGATGCACCCGTAAGTGAAACTGTTACGCCCTTCCACCTACAGTCCTTCCACCTACAGCCCTTCCACCTACAACCCTTCCCCTAGTGTCATACATCACCCCTCTTCTCTCCTCACCTCACATACATTTGTCTTTTCATCTCTTGCCTTTGTCCAGCCATTTGTAAATCAATCTCCCCCTCCCCTATGTGCAGATGCCGGTTTAAACAGCCGACGATACACAAAAAGCTGGAGTAACTCAGCGGGACAGGCAGCATCTCTAGAGAGAAGGAATGGGTGATGTTTCAAGTCGAGACTGAAGAAGGGTCTCGACCCGAAACGTCACTCCATTCCTTCTCTCACGAGATGCTGCCTGTCCCGCTGAGTTACTCCAGCTTTTTGTGTCCATCCCCCTCCTCCATATTCACCTATTTACTTAGATGTCGATACAAGGAACTGCAGATGTTTACAAAAAAAGGCGCATTTGCTGGAGTAACTCAGCGGCTCAGGCAGCATCTCTGGTTGTCTGAGGAAGAGTCCCGACCCGAAACGTCACCTATCCATGTTGTCCAAAGATGCTGCCTGACCCAGTGAATTACTCCAGCACTTTGTGTCTTTTTTCCGACTATCATTTTCCTGACTTTGTCACGTCGCCACCTCTTATCCAGTTTTCTTCCCCCCTATTGCAATCAATCTGAAGAAGGGTCTCTACCCAAGACGTTGTCTGGCCATGTCCTCCAGACATGCTGCCAGGTCTGCTGAGTTACTCCAGCACTTTGTGTCTTTTTTTGTACGTTAGCATGCGCAGATCCTTGTCCTACAATACGATCTTTAGGGTTGTTGTGATCTGTCATGTAGAAGTCAGGAGTGGGGCATTTATAGGCTCCCTTCCCCCTGCCTTGTTGCCCATCTGTCCAACTGGATCGACTAATGCATCAGCTAACAGATCACTGGGCCACACACCTAGACAGTTGGGAAGCCACGTTACATGTGGGAGAGTGAGCAGAACATTGTTGGAACACACCTCAACACTTTGTTCTAACAAGGAAAGAGAAACTCTGAGCAAGGAGGAGTCTCTTGCCCAGAGTAGCGGAATGGAGGACTAGAGGACATAGGTTCAAGGTGAAGGGGAAAAGATTTAATAGGAATCTGAGGGGTAACTTTTTCACACATAGGGTGGTGGGTGTGTGGAACAAGCTGCCAGAGGAGGTAGTTGAGGCTGGGACTATCCCAACGTTTAAGAAACAGTTACACAGGTACGTGGATAGGACAGGTTTGGAGGGATATGGACCAAGCGCAGGCAGGTGGGACTAGTTTAGCTGGGACATGTTGGCCGGTGTGAGCAAGTTGGGCATAAGGGCCTGTTTCTACACTGTGTTACCCCACGACTATGACTAAATGTTTACTATTTTAAACAAAAATTTCAGGAGGTTGATACAAGGAACGGTAGATGCTGAAATCTTGAGTAAAACACAAGGTGTTGGATTAATTTAGGCAGCATCTGTGAAAGGAATGGGTAGGTGACATTTTGGCTCAGGCCCTTTCTTCAGACTGAGAAGGGTCCCTACGCAAAGCATTGCCTGGCCATTCCCTGCACTGATGCTGCCTGATGCACTGAGTTGCTCCAGCAGTACATGGGTTGACTAAAGTTCTGGAGGACCCAGCGGGTCAGGCAGCTTCTGAGTGAGCATCTACTCCATCAGTCTGAAGAAGAGTCCCAATCCAAAACGTCATCTGCCCATTCCCACCACAGATGCTACCTGACCCGTTGAGTTTTTCCGGCACTCTGTTTCTTTGCTCAAAATTACTGCATCTGAAGTTCCTTAAGTCTGGTTTAGTTCAGTTCATTGTCGCGTGTACCGAGGTACAGTGAAAAAGCTTTTCAATGCGTACTCTCCAGTCAGCAGAAAGACTATACATGATTATAATCAAGCCGTGGATGATTACAATCAATCACAGTGTACAGGTACAGAATAAAGGGAATAATTTTGTTAACTGGGAGTTCTTGAGAAGAGTGCGTGAATGGGAATAGCAGGTTTACAATCAAAGAAGGTCCACTTTAGTAGGTCACTAATGCCCATTACTTAATCTCAGGGATGAGGGAGCTCTCTCCAGAGAGGGTAGCAGGTAGAGCAGGTTGAAGCAGTCTCTGCATCCCAAATAAGGGAGGAAATGATCAGATGAAGATTGTGGTTCTTGATCAACATCCAGCGACATCCAAAGAAAGTTAAAGGAAGACCTTTCTTTCTTAGTGTGGGTGTCAGGGGTTATGGGGAGAAGGCAGGGGAATGGGGCTGAGATGGAAAGATAGATCACCCGTGATTGAATGGTGGAGTAGACTTAATGGGCTGAATGGCCTAATTCTGCTCCTATAATTTATGGCCCGGTGAGCCTTTGATAGGTTCAAATCCCTTTGAACATTAATAATTCACAACCAGTTAAAATTTGCTGAGCATTTTCTGTTCTGGATTGTACCACTATTAAAATATGGCATTGGTGAGTAATGGGGGTTAGTTTGTTTTATTTTAAATGTAACTAGACCAAGTTGGGCCCAAACCTCTCCTGCATTGGTGCAGCACCCTCTCACCCCCCCCCCCCCCTCCTCTCTCCCCACCCCCCCCCCATCCCCTCCCCCCCACTGCATCCCTCTCAACCCCCCTTCTCCTCCCCCCTCCCTCCACCCCCTCCCTCCCACCCTACTCCCTCCCTCCCTAGGAGATAGATTTAAACTTTAAAATGTGAATAACTTAAAAAATATAACACCGATTTCAATGAAACTTCTTCCATTAGCACCAATGGGACGACGGTGAGTAAGGTGGGCCTAAAATTGTTGCGCTATCGTGCACCAATTTTGGCTGTAGTTCAGGAACAAACAAACAAACGAGAGTTCTAGTATATAGATGATTATGTTTTAACTAAATCATAGTTAAGAGGGCGAATGCGAATTGCTGTTGTGCGCGGCTGATGCTGTGACGGTCCATGCAGTGACAGGCTTTGTTCCCCTCTTCCTCACGCAGCGTGTAACTGTGACTCGCTCGGTGCGGTCCGGGACGACTGTGAGCAGATGACGGGACTGTGTTCCTGCAAAGCCGGCATCAGCGGAATGAAGTGCAACCAGTGTCCCGATGGCACGGAACTGGGCCCCAACGGCTGTGATCAAGGTGACGGCACTGGCTAACGCAGAGAGGAAATCCCCGCTCGGCACCACGGCCGACGTGTTTGTCACATATGGAGTCATATAGTCACACGTCGGGGAAACAGGCCCTTCGGCCCAACTTGGCCCCCACCGCTCTCTGTGTCAAAAAACCTGCCCCGCGCTTCTCCTTTAAACATTCCCTCTCTCACCTTATAGATATGCCATCCAGTGTTGGATATCTCCACCCTGGGGAAAAGGTTCTGACTCTTTACCCCCAAAGATACTAGAGGAACAAGATGGACCACTCCGTTGAAATCCCCTATACTGAACTGTAGTACGCAAAGGAGCGCAACGTCTGCCATTTTAGTAGGCAAAACCCGCCGCTCGCAGTGTAATCAGTGTTTTGGGGGAACAGTATGTGTGATGATACCATTAAAATGCAGAATATATCTCATCTATCAATTCACAGATTTTTGTTATTTTTCTTTTTAAATGTTTCTGCAGGTTTCTGCCTGCTAAAATAGCACCGTGACATACTACGGTTTTTAGGGTTGAGTGGTCTATCTCGCTCCTCTAGTATCTTTGCTTTACCCTATCTGTATGAATCTATATGTAGAATCAACATGCTCCGTCTGCAGTAGTCCCACCTGCCTTCATTTGGCCCAATTTCCTCAAGTCCTATCTTATCCATGTACCTGTCCAAATGTTTTCTAAACATTGTGACAGTACATGCCTCAACTACCTCCTCCGGCAGTTCGTTCCATACACCTACCGACCTTTTATGTAAAGAAAGTTACCCCTCAAATTCCTATTAAATCTTCCCCCCCTCACCTTAAACCTATGTCCTCCGGTTCTTGATTCCCCTACTCTGGGTAAAAGACTGTGCATTTACCCTATCTAATCCTCTCATGATCCTATACTCCTCTCTAAAATCACCCGTCATCCTCCTGTGCTCCAAGGAATAAAATCCTAGTCTGCTCAACCTTTCCCTCAAAGTCAGACCCTCGAGTCCTGGCAACATCCTCGTAAATCTTCTCTGCACCCTTTCCAGCTTAAGAACCTGCGTGAATAACCATGGATGAAAATGTAGGTGGTCTGGTTAGCAAGTTTGCAGATGGATTGGAAATTGGCGGAGCTGCCATAGCAAAGAAGGTTGTCAAAGGATACAGTAGGATCGAGCCAGGCTGGAAATTTGGGTGGAGAAATGACAGATGCAGTTTAGTCTGGACAAGTTTGAGTTGTTGCAATCCCCTTGTTGAATTCAAGGGGAGGGTATAATGCAAGTGGCAGTCTGAGCTTCGATGCGCAGAGAGAACTTGAGGTACAAGTCTCGAGCACCTTGAAAGTGTACGGTACACCTGCCTTCATCGGTCGAGGTTTAGTTTAGAGATACAGCATGGAAACAGGCCCTTCGGCCCACCATGTCCCTTGTTGCTGATTAACTACCATAACCAAGTAACAGACCATCTGGCGGTCACTCCGTGAAGCAACGAGTTGTTTTCAGGTTTAAAGTTATTTTTGACAGCTAAAAATGCATTTTTGTTAATGCAAGCTAAAAATGGAGTATCATTGCACAAGTGTCGGTCGGACCAATTGCTTGTCAATGTCAATGGGCTCTCGCAGTGTAACCAGTGTTCTCAATGAGACAACGATGTCTGATTACTCTGGGGACACTCCTCATAACGAGAGTAGACTGGAAGTAAAATAATGAGAGACCAAGACAGGGCGGGCCATCATAGCCTTTTCCCCAGGGTAGATGTGTGTGTGTGAGACCAGAGGGCATAGATTTAAGGTGAGAGGGGGGAAAGGTTAAAGGAGATAGGAGATGTGCGGGACACGTTTTTTACACAGAGAGTGGTGGGTGTCTGAAACGCACGGCCAAAGGAAATGGTAGAAACAGTTGCAAAAGCAGCATTTATGAGGCATTTGGACAGACACGTGAACAGGTAAGGAATCGAGAGATATGGAATATGAGCAGGCAGGTGGGATTAGTTTAGATCGGCATCATGGTCGGTGTGTTTCAATGCCGTACAGTTCTGTGTTCCAGGTTCTATGTTCTTAGCCAGGATGGTTTCAGTACTCTGTGTGAGTGACCGCTGGGTTAATTTACTGCTCAATGATAAAAATCTTGGTGAGACTCAGAATGTGAATGAAGGGCGCTGAATAAGTTGCACTTCTACCTTTTCACAGATCCATCTGCATCCAGAACGTGTGCTGATCTTGTGTGTCAGTACGGAGCAACTTGTGTACAGGGTATTGGCCGAGCAGATTGTAAATGCCCTGCCCCCATCTGCCCAAAACATAAACAGGTTAAGGTAAGATCATCCCACCACATCCAGAGAGCAGTGGTGAACGACTATCTACCTCTTTGGTGACCCCCGGACTATCCTTGATCGGACTTTGCTGGCTTTACCGTGCACTAAACGTTATTCCCTTATCATGTACCTATACACTGTAGATGGATCGATTGTAACTGTGTATTAAGTTTGAGAATAAGGGGTAGGCCATTTAGAACGGAGATGAGGAAAAACCGTTTCACTCGGAGAGTTGTAAATCTGTGGAATTCTCTGCCTCATGAGGCAGTGGAGGCCAATTCTCTGGATGTCTTCAAGAGAGAGCTAGATAGAGCTCTTAATGATAGCGGAGTCAGGGGGTATGGGGAGAGGGCAGGAACGGGGTACTGATTGTGAATGGTCAGCCATGATCACATTGAATGGCGGTGCTGGCTCAATAAACAATAGGTGCAGGAGGAGGCCATTCTGCCCTTCGAGCCAGCACCACCATTCAATGTGATCATGGCTGATCATTCTCAATCAGTACCCCATTCCTGCCTTCTCCCCATACCCCCTGACTCCGCTATCCCTAAGAGCTCTATCTAGCTCTCTCTTGAAAGCACTCAGAGAATTGGCCTCCACTGCCTTCTGAGGCAGAGAATTCCACAGATTTACAACTCTCTGACTGTAAAAGTTTTTCTTCATCTCCATCACTGGGCCAAAATTCAGGATCTCCCGCCCTGACGACATTGTGGAAGCACACACACCCACCAATGGTGCGATCATGGTGGGAACAGCACCATCATGGACCAGTCTCACCCCGGTCACTCCATCTTCTCCCCCCTACACAAATGCAGAAAGACTTTTGCCCACGTTTCACGCTCTCAAATTGAATACAAAATGCGACCATTCTATGATCACCACTATCTCAGGGGTCCAACTCTGAGGTTAATTATTCAACATGTCTCGTTCACCATTACCAGGCACTTTGTAGTTGGCTCCATAACAAACTGTCCTGAATACATTCCTTGCATTTGTTGATGTAGCTATCCTTGCCAACTTGATTACCCCAACCTGCAGCAAGATGAGAATCTCTCATGGTGATTGCACTGTTCTTATTGCATGTCCATATTATATGTTGATTTATACTCTTTACTGCGGTGACTACTCTTTGGCGGTCTATAAACCACAGTGTCGAGAAGAAAAATGTAAAGGACTTGCAGAGACAAATATCCACACACAGGATAGTAAAGATATCACTGCTACATTGGCAGCACTCCAAAGCTCTCTGGTTTGACATGACATTCATTTAATGGGCTGGTAGAGCAGCTGCCTCACGGCACCAGAAACCCGAGTTCGATCCCAACCTCGGGTGCTGTCTGTGTGGCGTTTGCACGTTCTGCCTGTGGCCTCATGGGTTTCCTTCGGGTGCCCCGGCTTCCTCCCACATCCCAAAAACATGCGGCTGGAATCTGGAGCAACACAAAGTGGCTGAGGAACTCAGTAGGTCAGGCAGCATCTGTGGAGGAATGAATACATGACATTCGGGTCGGAGTTGTTTGGGTGTCACTGTATATAATGACCAAAAGCTAAAGCACCAGCGGCAGGGAGAACATTAGCTTCTATCACAAGGCAATATAAACTCATTTGTACATGACGTCAATCTGACCCCAGCTGGAGTATTGTATTGAAGATTACTGCTTATATATGAAAGCACACATTGGCCTTGGAAGAAGTATTGTGCAGTTTCACCAGAATACTACCAAGGCTTAAGTAATTCAATCTGGAGGACAAGATGCATGAAACTAGCTAGGTTTCCCTTGAGTTTTCAAAATTGATAAATATCAAAAGTAGATTTTAAGAAAGATAACAAATGCTTTAGGCTAAACATTTAATTGATTGATTGAAAGGTACAGCATGGAAACTGGACGTGTATATATATATATATATATATATATATACACAGATATATATGTGTATATGTATACACACATATATACACACACTGAGCTTTTTGTTATTGTTTATTGTCCACAGAGTATTAGGTGTCCATAGAGTATTATGTTTATATATCTGTACAAAGTATATATATATATATAAGAAAATAACTGCAGATGCTGGTACAAATCGATTTATTCACAAAATGCTGGAGTAACTCAGCAGGTCAGGCAGCATCTCGGGAGAGAAGGAATGGGTGACATTTCGGGTCGAGACCCTTCTTCCGATCTACTCCAGCATTTTGTGAATATATATATATATATATACACACACACACACACACACACACATATATATATATATATATATGAGTTGGAAAGAACTGCAGATGCTGGTTTAAATCGAAGATAGACACAAAATGCTGGAGTAACTCAGCGGGTCAGACAGCATCTCTGGAGAAAAGGAAGGAATGGGTGACGTTTCTGGTCGAGACCCTTCTTCAGACTTCAGAGATGCTGCCTATCCCGCTGAATTACTCCAGCATTTTGTGTCTACCTTCTATATATATACTGAAGCATTGGAGGCTGTAGCGTTTAATAGCCTGATGGCTGCAGGGGAGAAGCTGTTCCCGAACCTGGACGTTACAATGTTCAGGCTCCTATATCTTCTTCCTGATGGCAGGAGTGAAATGAAAGTGTTCAAATTTCACCGTATCTGTAATTAATTTAGCCTGCTGGAGCCCGAGTTGTCTTCTCATTTCAACGGCAACTCCAAGGGTAGGCAATAAAAGCTGATGATGTTCATCTCCAGTGACCGAATAAAAAACCTGGTTTTCATAAAATTGTTTCTCTATTCTGCTGTAGGATGTGGATTAGTTGGAAAATGTCCTGCCTGGTTTAGCTAGCTTTCTGTAGACTTTGGTATCAATCAATAGAAACCCCAGGTGGATGGTTGGAATTCGGTGCAAGCAATCGTGATCCCACTGGATCTTGGAACACAGGAGAGATTGTGCTTTGACCGTTCCCTGTTCTGGTATTTTATGTGCGCTGCTGGTGATGTTATGCTGATGACGATGTGTGTGAACTTTGCTCTTTCACCTCCTTGCACCTTGCCAGGTCTGCGGCTCGGACGGAATAGCCTACGCAAATGAGTGCCAGCTCAAAACTATCGCGTGTCGCCAGGGCACAACGATCACCATTGCACATCAAGGCCCTTGCCAAGGTAAGGCCATTAATCGAGCATGGTATGTTTAAGAACTCATTGCCACAGAGGGCTGTGGAGGCCAAGTCAGTGGATATTTTTACGGCAGAGATAGACAAATTGTTGATTAGAACGGGCGTCAAGGATTATGGGGAGAAGGCAAGAAAATGGGATTTGGAGGCAGAGATCAGCCATGATTGAATGGTGGATTAGACTAGATGGGCCGAATGGCCTAATTCTACTCCTATAACTTGTGAACATGTAATTTATAGAGATACAGCATGGACACAGGCCCTTCGGCCCACCGAATCCAAGCCAACCATTGATCCCTTGTTCACACAGATTCTATGTTATCCCACTTTTTCATCCATTCCCTACACTCAATTTTTCTGAGGCCAATTAACCCATGCCATTTTGGGATGTGGGAGGAAACAAGCACCCGGAGGAAACCCATGCAATCACAGGGGAGAACTTGTGAACTCCACACAGACAGCACCCGAGGTCAGGTTCGATCCCGGGTGCCTAGTGCTGTGAGGCAGCGGCTCGACCAGCTGGGCCACCGTGCTTGCATGGTATTTTAATTGAACTGTGAAAGGATCTGAGAGGAAGCACTGTGGAAAAGTGGTTGCCATGGAAATGTGGATCTTCCTTTGTGCATTTATTTCCCAAGTGGGCAGACAAGGACTTGCAAAGCTGAAAGGCTTTCTCCTAACAATGGGGTCACGGTTGTGGGGCATGTAGAATTCAGAGCGAAGCCATTCTGTGGTAGGAAAAGAACCAGGAAAGTGATATTACTGATTAATGCTTCACTCCTGAGTGGAATCATTTGATATTCTGCAGGTTTTATGCAGTTTTTCCAAAAGTATTTGTTCTCTTGAGTTTGTCACCTAACAGACTTTGCTCTTTCCATTGAAGATGTAGTTTCTTCATCCCCCGTTAATAAAACCGTCCCTACAGCACCTGGGCAGTGATCTGGAGTTCAGATTCACGGTTCATTACGTGACAGAGAAAGCACTATTGAACTATTGAACTACTCCTTTAAACCTGTGTAGGAAAATAACTGCAGATGCTGGTACAAATCGAAGGTATCACAAAATGCCGGAGTAACTCAGCGGGTCAGGCAGCATCTCAGGAGCGAGGGAATGGGTGACGTTTCGGGTCGAGACCCTTCTTCAGACTGATGTCAGGGGAGGGGGAGATGAGAATGTGGTAAGAACAGCGTGGGCGTTGGATGATGTTAGCTGACTCTTTCAGGCAGCGCTTCCTATAGACTTCCTATTGATGGTGGGAAGGTCAGTATCCTTGAGGAACTGGCGAATGGCCGCCATTTTCTTCAGTCTTCTTTGTTCCCGAGCATCCGAGGAACTGAATAGACTCTGTACCCTCATCTGTAGCGCTAATGATTAAAGATAGACACAAAAAGCTGGAGTAACTCAGTGAGTCAGGCAGCATCTCTGGAGAAAAGGAATAGGTGATGTTTCAGGTCGAGACCCTTCTTCAGACTGAGACTGGGGGCTAATGATTACATACGGTGCAACTACACTTATACCAAAACATCTTGTCAACTGTGGAAATTTGTCCTCTTGGGCATTTCTTCGGGTCCTGAGCTATTTCCTCCAGTTGTTTTGAGCACAACATCTGCTGAGTTATTCAATGAATGGTGTGCAGGACATTGCTGGAGAGAATGCCCAGTGAATTCCACCAGCTGCCTTCTGGCCGTCTCCCGCCTGTGAATTAAGATGTTGTCATTTCCTCCTTGTCCCTTCTGAGACGTGCTGCCGGGGCTAATGAATCTCATCTGCAGCTGTTTGCCCGGGAATTTGAATTGGGAGTGCATTCCAAAGCTAAAATGTGTCCTGGGTTTGGAAAGCCTTCGCGACCATGTCAGTGGAAGTCCACATGCTTCGCAGCCGACATCGGAAATATATCATGCACGCTCAGGAATGCGTTCCCAGCACGCTCAATGCCTTGTGCAGATGTCCCTTCACTGACCTCGGGCGGCACGGCGGTGCAGCGGTAGAGTTGCTGCCTCACAGTGCCAGAGACCCGGGTTCCATCCTGACTCCTGGTGCTTATCTGTATGGTGTTCGCACGTTCTCCCCGTGACTTGCACTTGGGTTTTCTCCGGGTGCTCCGGTTTCCTCCCACACTCCAAAGACGTGCAGGTTTGTAGATTAATTGGCTTTGGTAAAAATTTTAATTGTCCCTCGTGTGTCGGATAGTGCTCGTGTACGGGGTGATCGTTGGTCAGTGGGGACCCGGTGGGCCGAAGGGCCTGTTCCAACACTATAACTTTCAACCAAAGTAAAGGACTGCAGATTGTCCGAAGGGCAGCAGCCCCATGGGAGTACCCACAGCTCCAGTGGCCCAGACACTGACCCTTGTCAAGTGTGGCCATGGAGGCAGCAGCCCCATGGCGTACCACAGCTCCAGTGGCCCAGACACTGACCCTTGTCAAGTGTGGCCATGGAGGCAGCAGCCCCAGGGCGTACCCACAGCTCCAGTGGCCCAGACACTGACCCTTGTCAAGTGTGGCCATGGAGGAGGGGGCCACATCCTTCTGTCCTCCACGCATTATAGTTATCGATGCAGCAAACCATTCCTTGTGTCTTTATAAGGCAGAGGTAGATAGATTCTTGATTAGTACGGGTGTCAGAGGTTCTGGGGAGAAGGCAGGAGAATGGGATGAGGAGGGAGAGAATGATCAGCCCTGATTGATTGGCAGAATAGACTTGATGGGCCGAGTGGCCTAATTCTTCTCCTATCGCATGACCTTATAACCTCCTTGTTTTGATGGTCACATTTGTGTAAGCAGCAGGAGGTGTAGTTATTGTTGCTTTTAGGCTGGCCTGTCTTTTCCCCTGTTCTGAGAGCCTTTACACGGGCCAGTGACTGTGATATTGGTGTATAATCCTTTATTGATTGGTGACCATCTACACCACTGCACCTCATATGAACGGCATTAAGTGTGACAAATGTTACTGTTTACCAGAATGCTGCCTGGATTAGAGGGTTTTAGCTGTGAGGAGAGATCGGTCACGCTTGGATTGTTTTGCTCTGGAGCATCAGAGGCTGTGGGGAGACCTGATAGAAGTATATGAATCTTATATAAATGACTGAATATAAGCATAAATGACTGGTTAGCACGCAACAGAAACTTTTCACTGTACCCCGGTGCACGTGACAATAAACTCAACTGTAAAATGGTGAGAGGCATAAATAGGGCTGATGGTTTCAACCTTTTTCCCAGAGTGGAGATGGCAAAGTCTAGAGGACAGAGCTATAAGCTGAGAAGTTTAAAGGAGAGATGTGCAGGGCAAACTTGCCCCTGGTGGGTGCCAGGGGTGATGATGGAGACAGCTACGACAGTGGTATTTAAGGGGCACTAGGACTGGCACATGCAAATGCAGGGGAAGGGGTCGGGATATGGATCACATGAAGGCAGATGAGATTAGTTCCACGTGGCAACGTGTTTGGTGTGGACGTTGTAGGCTGCAGGGCCTGTTCCTGTGCTGTACTGTTGCTGTACAGTGAAGAAAGCAAATGGTATGTTAGCATTCATAGCAAGAGGATTTGAGTATAGGAGCAGGGAGGTTCTGCTGCAGTTGTACAGGGCCTTGGTGAGACCGCACCTGGAGTATTGTGTACAGTTTTAGTCTCCTAATCTGAGGAAAGACATTCTAGCCTTAGAGGGAGTACAGAGAAGGTTCACCAGATTGATCCCTGGGATGGCAGGACTTTCATATGAAGAAAGACTGGATAGACTAGGCTTATACTCGCTGGAATTTAGAAGACTGAGGGGGGATCTTATAGAAACATATAAAATTCTTAAGGGGCTGGAGAGGCTAGATGCGGGAAGATTGTTCCCGATGTTGGGGAAGTCCAGAACCAGGGGTCACAGCTTAAGGATAAGGGAGAAGTCTTTTAGGACCGAGATGAGAAAACATTTCTTCACACAGAGAGTGGTGAGTCTGCGGAACTCTCTGCCACAGAAGGTAGTTGAGGCCAGTTCATTGGCTATATTTAAGAGGGAGTTAGATGTGGCCCTTGTGGCTAAAGGGATCAGGGGGTATGGAGAGAAGGCAGGTACAGGTTACTGAGCTGGATGATCAGCCATGATCATATTGAATGGCGGTGCAGGCTCGAAAGGCCGAATGGCCTACTCCTGCACCTATTTTCTATGTTTCTATGTGTGATTCACTGAATATTACACCAGGCTCAGCAAAACTGAAGGAAATAATTGTGTATCCAAGGCAACTGTTGTGAAATGTCGGCTTATAAAATACAGTTGCATCAAAATAAAATGATTATATTCACAATCATTATTACATTATGGTCAGCAGATATGTGTTGTTGGTGCCATGAAAACTGATTTGAATCTCTCCTGTGGAATAGTCAATAGAAGAACTCTCTAATATGACTCAGTGCCACATAGTAACACCCAGTTCACATGTTTGGTAGAAACAAGGAACTGCGACTGCTACTTTACAAAAGAAGACACAAACTGCTGGAGTAACTCAACAGACCAGGGAACATCTCCGGAGAATGTGAATAAATGACATTTCGGGTCGGGACATCCGAATAAGAGTCCCAACATGAAACGGGGCCTATCCATGTTCTCCAGAGATGCTGCCTGACCCA
Organism: Rhinoraja longicauda; assembly: GCF_053455715.1. Classification (NCBI taxonomy): domain Eukaryota; kingdom Metazoa; phylum Chordata; class Chondrichthyes; order Rajiformes; family Arhynchobatidae; genus Rhinoraja; species Rhinoraja longicauda. Next base: position 10,354,006 of record NC_135982.1, read on the forward strand.
TTCAGTTACTCCAGCACGTTGTGTCTTTTTTTCAACAATCACTTGCCTGACTTTTTGGATCGGGACTCTTCACCAGGCTGATAACACGGGAAGGGTGAAAGAGAGCTGTACGAGAGGGTAGGGGCAGAACAAAGCCTGGCAGGTAATAGGCCGACACAGGCGATGAGGATTATTCGATCGATAGATGGCTGCACAAAGGTCAGGGATGAAAGGACAGAAGATTTGAGACTAAAGGATTGAAGAATGATGAATTGCGAAGCTAGAGGAAGGAATGCAGATGGAAGAGGGGGGGGGGGGGGGTTGAGGAATAGGTGGGACACAAGGGAGGAGGAGAGAGATTATGTGGGGGAAGAAGGGAAAGGTCTTTGTCGTTTGGGTCTGTAGGTCTTTGTTTTTTTTTCTCTGATTTCGGTCAAGGCATAAACTGGGGTTTCTTGGTTTGCTCCTACATCCACAGGAGGGTGTGCTCTAGGCAGCAATACCAACACAACATTTCACAAAGCATCACTTGGGCAGAGTGACAGAGGGGCCAGTGAGGGCCAGTCGAACGCAACCATGCCATTTGTTGAGGACATTAGCGAGCAAAATAATAGATGCTTTGGAGATGTGCGTGCATGTCCCTCTGCTGTCCTGGGAGCTTTTACATGGGCTGCTGGCTACTTCATTGATGTATGATTGCAAAATAATTTCAAACCATCTGCTCCTCTATACTTCCTATTCCCTGCATTAAATATTCAGCTTCATGGAGTTAAAAACCAAACGTTGGAAGATTTACGCTTGCATAAGTTAAATATTCTCACGGAATGATAAAATCCTGAAACAGATTCAATCCCAAAGATGTGCAGGTTTGTAGGATCATTGGCTTCTGTGAATGACCCCGAGTGTGTAGGATGTGAAAGTGAGATAACGTAGAACTAGTCTCCGGGTGATCTGTGTAAGAAAATAACTGCAGATGCTGGTACATATCGAAGGTATTTATTCACAGAGTGCTGGAGTAACTCAGCAGGTCAGGCAGCATCTCAGGAGAGAAGGAATGGGTGACGTTTCGGGTCGAGACCCTTCTTCAGACTGATGAGGGTCTGAAGAAGGGTCTCGACCCGAAACATCACCCATTCCTTCTCTCCTGAGATGCTGCCTGACCTACTGAGTTACTCCAGCACTCTGTGAATAAATACCTCTGGGTGATCAGTGGTCTGCATGGTCTCAGTGGTCAGTTTCCATGGTTTTTCTCTAAACCAAACTGAAGAGCTCTGTGCAGTCATGACTTTAAAACACTTACGGCTCTTTTAAACAAAACACAAAGTGCTGGAGTAACTCAGCAAGTCAGGCAGCATCTGCGGACAGAAATAGACAGACGACATTTCGGATTGTGACCCTTTGTCACTGCTCTTTTAAGAAGGGTTGCCCAGGCAGTGGATCTGATGCTTAAGTCTGTAGAAGGGTCTTGATCCGAAAAACGTCCAGAGATGTTGCCTTTCCCACTGCGTTACTCCAGCATTTAGTGTCTATCTCAAGTGTAACATGTTGTATTTTGCTTGCTGCTCTAAGTATACCTCTGTAACTCAATGGAAACCATCTTATGCCCCTCTACAGGAGCCACACCATTCACCAGCAATGACGGTCAGACAACCCCATGGCCAAATGCATCCCCAGCACCACTCACACCTTCCCCGGAAGGAGATACCAGCCTGCCCATCCGGATTGAGAAGATGGACTCAGTAAACCTCGAAGCAAAGATTCCTCCCTTTCCCACCGCGTGGCCCACCCACACGATGAGGCCGCGGCTCCAACTGAAGACGCCCATGGTTACCGGAGGACCTGCCGTCACGGGCTACCCTGCCACCGCCCGGCCCGCGACCCCGCAGGTTCCCTCCGAGCCCCCCGATCTATCGGGCAGCGGGGACTTCAGCGGGGACACCGATCTGGAAGCGAGCGGCGATCTGGAAGCGAGCGGAGGGGAAGCTTTGGGTAACGTGATCTCAGTACCTTTAGTGAAATGAGTCAGGTGGGCCCGAGGGCCCTTGATCATAATACACTTCGGAGTGTGTCCCGGAATTATTGCATTGAATTGAATACGTTATTGTCACATGTGACAAGCCACAGAGAAATTCCTTGCCTGAATACCCAATGCAAATAGCTGCTCATAAAGGGGGCTTGCACAGTTACATATTCCCCCCCACGCCGGGTCCTCCATTGTTCTTCCCCTCCCCCCCCCCCTCACTGTGGTCCTCCCACGCCGGGTCCTCCATTGTTCTTCCCCCCCCTCACTGGGGTCCCCCCACTCCACTGTTCTTCCCCCCCCTCCCTCACCGCGGTCCTCCCACGCCGGGTCCTCCATTGTTCTTCTCCCCCCCCCCCCCCCCCTCACTGCAGTCCCCCCACACCAGTTCCTCCATTGTTCTTCCCCCCCCCCCCCCCCCTCACTGCGGTCCCCCCACACCGGGTCCTCCACTGTTCTTCCCCCCCCCTCACTGCGGTCCCCCCACGCCGGGTCCTCCATTGTTCTTCCCCCTCACTGTGGTCCCCCCCACACCGGGTCCTCCATTGTTCTTAACCCCCCCCACTCCCTCACTGTGGTCCCCCCCACACCGGGTCCTCCACTGTTCTTCCCCCCCCTCACTGTGGTCCCCCCCACACCGGGTCCTCCATTGTTCCCCCCCCCCCTCACTGCGGTCCCCCCACACCGGGTCCTCCATTGTTCTTCCCCCCCCCCCCCCTCCCTCACTGTGGTACCCCCCACACCGGGTCCTCCACTGTTCTTTCCCCCCCCCCTCACTGTGGTCCCCCCACGCCGGGTCCTCCTTTGTTTCTCCCCTCGGCAGCGGCGTCCTCACTTCCACCGTGCCAATATCAAGCGTCACACTGACCTCTCCATTACCGCTGCCGCGTCCTCTCGGTGGCACCGACCCAGGCCCCGGCCGCAGGCTCCGTCGACCCAGGCACGGATGGCCGCGGGCTTCGTCGACCCTCGAGGCTCCACCTCCAACTCACGAGGCTCCAGCCCGCGAGGCACCGGCCTTGGCTTCTCGGCGGCACCTCCGGATGGGGCCGAAGCACCTCAGGGCGGCGGTAGAGTAGCTGCCTCACAGCGCCAGAGGCCCAGGTTCGATCCTGACTACTGGTGCTATCTGTATGGAGTTTGCATGTTCTCCCCGTGGCCTGAGTGGGTTTTCTCTGGGATCTTCGGTTTCCTCCCACACTCCCAAGACTTACAGGGGTTTGTCAGTTAATTGGCTTGGTATGAATGTAAATTGTCCCAAGTGTATGTGGGATAGTATTAACGTGTGGGGATCGCTGGTCGGTGCGGCGTCTCTGTGGGCTGAAGGGCCTGTTTCCGCGTTGTATCTCTAAATTAAACTAAACATAAGGGGGAGGTTAATCAACTGGAGTCAGCTTTTGGAGGAAAGGTTTGATTTAGTGCTACCATGTAATTTATTTCCTGTTATGTATTGGCCGGAGCAATAACAACATGGAGTAAGTATTTCTTCAGTAATTTACTCATTAACCTCCGACAATATTTACCACTCTAACTTACATAAAATGGCCGCAGCCTAACCAACTGAGTTCCCGCGCGAATCCAGCCTCACCGTCCTCTGGATTGGACGGTGTTCCCAATCTACCGCGCCCGCACCCGTGATGTTCCCGGCTGGCAGGAATGCCGGCACGCGTGTGCGTAGGATGCCAGTGCACACGCGTGTTAAGTTGCCGGCGCGCGTACGCAGCGGTTAACCGTTCGAGACGGTTCATTTCTCAGTTACAAAAGAGAACTACAAATTCATCAAAATGGCGAATCGGCAGCTTGCGCAACGTCGAGCAATTTCCTCGGAAAAAAACAAAACAAAAATCAGGGAAAGACCCAAGCCAACTTAGAGCGGGGATAATTTTATGGAAATTCTTCTCAGAACTCATGCGGGATTTAAACTAGCTCGGGGGAAATGATCTGTGCTTTTAGCACTGATTCGGAAGACGGAAGTTGGACTTGTGAGCTTGGCAACTTTCTGCAGGCACAGCCGTGTAACTTCACGTTGCCTGTAAACTATTTCGGAAAATTTGCACAACAAAGTTTTTCAGTACATTGGAAAGTATCTTGGTACATCTAACAATGGTAGATCAATACTAATACCAGTAGTGAATAGCAAGTCAAAGCCCGATGGCGCATATTTCATATTTCCAATACAACACAGAAAGAGGCTATCTTGCCCGTAGATTCTCTGCCGACTCACATTAATTTTCCCTGTAGCCAATCCTCCACATATTCACTTTGATTCAACCAGTCGCCGGCATACAGGCCTCAATTTGCAGTGGCCAATTAATGTGCCGGCTGACCACCTTTGAGGTGTGGGAAGTCACGGGGAGAACGTGTACACTCCACACTGGCAGTGCTGGAGGTCAAGATTGAAATGAAACCCGTCTCTGCCGCTGTTCCTGATGTTCTTGTCCAACCACCCACTGAACTGGAGACTCCAGTTGGCAGATTCTCAATGAAAGTACCTTCATATTCCATGGTATGCAGAGGCTTTGGAGAGGGTGCGGAAGAGGTTTACCGGGTAGATGCCTGAATTAGAGGCTCCAAGGAGAGGTTGGACAGGTTTGGATTGTTTTCTCCGGAGCGTCGGAGGTTGAGGAGAGACCCGATAGAATTATATGAAATTATGAGAGGCTGAGATAGGGCAGAACCTTTTTCCCTGAGTGGAAATGTCAAAGACTGGAGGGCACAGCTTTAAAGTCAGAGGGGGGAAAGTTTAAAGGAGATATAGGGGGCATGATATTTTTACACTCAGAGGGGTGGGTGTCCAGAATGTGCTGCCAGGGGTGGTGGTGGAAACGGGTGTCAGAGGTTATGGGGAGAAGGCAGGAGAATGGGGCTGAGAGGGAAAGATAGATCGGCCATGATTGATTGGCGGAGTAGACTTGATGGGCCGAATGGCCTAATTCTGCTCCCATCGCTTATGATCTTATGAAATGCAATAGTGACGTTCAAAAGGCTTTTAGATGGGCACATGGAGGCAGACACATCCCAGAGATGTGCGTGTTTGTAGGTTAATTGCCCCCCAGTGTGTAGGGAGTGGATGCAAAAGTGGGTTAGCGTCGAACTAGTGCTAAAGGGTGATTGATGGTCGGCGTGGACTCGTTGAGCCGAAGGGCCTGTTTCCATGCATTATCTTTCAATCAATTCAATCAATCAATAAAGTGCTTTGCTGCAAATTGTATGAGCAATGTAACATTCATTAAGTACAATATTTATCAAGCAGGCAGATGCAATTAAATAATTCATGCCTTACATCGAGTTTATCTGTTCGTCTCTCTGGCAGTTAGAATTGTGCCATGTTCTTTATTTGCAGCGAGGGGATTGAAATAAAATATAATTTAGCAATGTTGTGAAAATTAAATGAGTGAATGCAAATTGATGCATTTGGCATGTGGTGACTTCATGACTTTACAGAAGGTTATCAGGTGTCAGGGTAATATTTTTGGCATGCTATCTCATTTACAAGCACTACATAAAAAATCACTCCAAATCTGATTTGTTTAAAATGCTCCAAATTGGAGATTAAACTGGTGAATTTCAAACACCTCATTATTTATTTGCAATGCTCGGAAACGAGCTATCTCTCCCAGCAGAAAACGATGTGCTGGATGAACTCTTGGTTAGTTCAGGTATCAGAGGTTGTGGGGAGAATGGGGTTGGGAGGGAGAGATTGAATGGCGGAGTAGGCTTGATGGGCCGAATGGCCTAATTCCACTCTGATTCCTTGTGACCTAACTCGGCAGGACGGATAGCATCTACAGAGGGAATAGACGGACGATGTTTCGGGTCGGGACCTTTCCTCAGTCTGAGACTTGTCCATCAGTCCTGACCCAAAACATCATCCATCCACATCCGACCCCAGATGCTGTCTGACCCATTGAGACCCTTCGGCATTTAAGTGTCTCCAGTTACTTGTCTCGTCTTGCTTTTTTGGTTTGAAGTTCCCTTCCCCATTATCACTCCAGCATTTGGCCAATGTGTTACGGTACCAATTCACCCTCACAGACAGAGATACGAGGAACTATGTATCTGGAACCTTGAGCAAAACACAAAGCTCTGGCAGAACTCAGCAGATCAGGCAACATCTGTGGTGGGAACTGACTGATGACGTTTTGGGTCGGGACCCTTCTTCAGACCGATTGGAGGAAAGGGGTGGGGGGGGGGGGTGGAGGGGAGAAAGCTGGAAAAGGGAGGTGAGAGCGGGATAAAGCCTGGCAAGCAACAGGTGCATACAGGTGAAGGGGGGTTGGAGGGAGGGAGGGAGGGAGGGGATAATGGAGGTGTAAGTGACAAAGAAAGGCTAGAGGTGAAAAGATGATAAAGTGGTATCAGATGAGGAGAGGAGGAATGAAATGCAAAGCCAGAGGGAGAGATATGGGTGGGAGGGTTCAGTCTTTGTCCCTTATTCCATCCCTCTCCTGTATCCACCTATCACTTGTCAGGCTTAGTCCTGCCCCCACCTCTTTTGCAGCCTTTTCCCTGTAATCAGCCTGAGGGAGAGTCCCACTCTGAAACGTCGCCCGTCCCTTCCCTCCACAGATGCTGTCCGACCCGCCGAAGTACTCCAGCACGTTGTTTCTTTTTCCCACTTTAAAGATTATTGACAAAAATACGTTTGTGTGATTTGTGCTAAATGCAGAGTTGCCATCTCAGCCTCAGCATAAACCTCACACTCGAGAACATAACATGAAACCAAGGAGCACGGGTGCCAATTCTGCCCATTGTCCCTCCTGTGCCATTCAGTGAGATCGCGGTCTTTCACTACAGAGCCACTTTCCTGCACTAATCCATATCCCCTGATACCATTAAAGGTTGAAGGCATCGAGTTTTTGCTGTAAATACACTCCGCAAGCTAGAATTAGTGGGCGGCACAGTGGCGCAGCGGTAGAGTTGCTGCCTTACAGCGCCAGAGACTGGGTTCCATCCTGACTATGGGTGCTGTCTGTACGGAGTCTGTACATTCTCCCTATGACCAAGTGGGTTTTCTCGGGGTGCTCCCACACTCCAGAGCCATACAAGTTTGTAGGTAAATTGGCTTTGGTAAAATTGTAACTGGTGTGCGGGATAGAGCAAGTACATGGGGTGATCGCTGGTCGGCCTGGACTCTAAAGTAAAGTGAAATAAAGTAAAGCATACTCAGTTTCCACCAAAGATACTAGAGGAACAAGATAGACCACTCGACCCTAAAAACCGGAGTACGTCACGGCGCCATTTTAGTAGGCAGAAACTTGCAGAAACATTTAAAAAGAAAAAGAACAAAAATCTGTGAATTGATAGATGAGATATATTCTGCATTTTAATGGTATCATCACACATACTGTTCCCCCAGAACACTGATCACACTACGAGAGGCATAGCGAACGGCGGGTTTTGCCTACTAAAATGGCGGACGTTACGCTCCTTTGCGTACTACACTTCAGTATAGGTGATTTCAATGCAGTGGTCCATCTTGTTCCTCTAGTATCTTTGGTATCCACAGTCCTCTTGGGTAGAGAATTCCAAGGTTTGCGTGTCTCTTGGGTGAAGGAGTTTCTCATTATCGCTGTCCAGAATGGCGTGAGCCCTGACTGTGAGACTGTGATCCCGGGATCCAAATACCGCAGCCAGGTGAAACATTATCCCTGCATCCACCATGACAAGCCCCATAAGCATTCAATGAAGTCAGCTCTCATTCTTAATTTTACAAAGTAATCAAGTCTGAGACAAGTAAATCAGACCTTGTCATGGTTTATAACATCACTTTATCAACAACATAACTGGAACATGGAACAGTACAGCAGAGCAACAGGCCCGTACAGCCCACAATGTCTGCACTGAACTTGATGCCAAGATTAGCTGATCACATCTGCCTGCACAGGATCCATACCCCTCCATCCCCTGCATATCCAAGTGCCTATCTAAAAGCAAATGAAACGCCACGATCGTATCTGCCTCCATCACCATCCCTGGTGGTACCCACCACTCTCTGTCACACCTCCTTTAAACGTTGCCCCTTCTTGCTCCATATGCAATTTCCCACAATAACTGGGCTGTCACTTGTGTTCAGTGTGATGTCAGATCCCTCATGTTCATAAGTTCATAAGTTGTAGGAGCAGAATCAGGCCATTCAGCCCATCAAGTCTACTCCGCCATTCAGCCCATCAAGTCTACTCCGCCATTCAATCGTGACTGATCTATCTTTCCCTCTCAACTCCATTCTCCTGCCTTCCCCCCATAACCCCTGATACCCGTACTAATCTAGAATCTATCAATCTCCACCTTAAAAATATAATTGACTTGGCCTCCACAGCCTTCTGTGGCAATGAATTCCATAGATTCACCACCCTCTGATTAAAGAAATTCTTCCTCATCTCCTTTCTAAAGGTACGTCCTTTTATTTAGAGGCTTCTCATCTGCTCCACATCCACTCTATCCAGGCCTTTCACATTTAGTTTAGTTTAGAGATACAGCGCGGAAACAGGCCCTTCGGCCCACCAAGTCCGCACCGACCAACGATCCCCGCACATTAACACTATCCTACACACACGGGGGACAATTTTACACCAAGCCAATTAATATACAAACCCGTACGTCTTTGGAGTGTGAGAGGAAACCGAAGATCTCGGAGAAAACCCACGCCGTCACAGGGAGAAAGTACAAACTCCGTACAGACTGCGCCCATAGTCAGGGTCAAACCCGGGTCTACTGGCACTGTCAGGCAGCAACTCTACCGTTCAGCATTGGTGGATATTACTGTCGGGATCGGACCCGGGATCTCCGGAGTTACAAGCATTGTAAGGCGGCAATTCTACCGCTGTGCCACCGGGCCGCCCTGCAGACCACTAGTTGACTTGATGGACATGTAAGTTAAGGTCTGGCGATTAAGTGCACTTTGCAGGTGACTTAGATTACCTTTTGTCATTCTCTAGATTTCAATGAATCCTCGACCATTACTCCAACTCCTGTCCCAGTAGAAAGATCAACGTGTGACAATACAGAGTATGGCTGTTGTCCTGACGGGAAGATACCATCCAGCGATGGTGATGGAAGCAACTGCCCACGTAAGTGCCTTTAAAAAATGCAGGGAGTGGACGTCAGATTTCATCAGCATTTGCCTGTAGATGGTTTCCTCTGTGGAGTTTGTGACACTGTCATGCGTTGAGTTTGTCTTGCCTATACCTGCACTTATCAATAAAGCCTAAACTCTGGCTTCTACACAGAAATCTTCTGCTCTGGCAACTTAAATATTGATTCTTACATAGAACGTATGATGAATTTTTGGGTTTTGCACGCAATTAATCCAAGGGGTGCAGGTTTATCATTGTCTTTTTAACTGCACTTGTTAAAAAAGAAATTGACTGAGTTAACTTTACACATTTGAGAGAATGTTGCAGTGTTACAGTATAGCACAATCATTGATTGACATCCCTGATATTTTCCCCATGATATTCAGATGTTGTTGCAGTTTTAAATTGCGTCCCGAGCAAAATTTTTATTTTTTTATTTCTCCAAATTACCTCGGCAATCTACAACCCCTAAATGTCAGCTTGAAATTGACAAAGATTCAGCACATACACGCTGGCATGGAAGTAGAAACATAAATGTTTATCATATTTTGTAAACTTCGAATTAACTGCAGACAAATGGGTTTGGACATTTATCTTCCTCCAAACTCTCAATCAAAAACAGAAGCAAATGGTGGCATTCTTGTCCGTTAGAAAGAATTGACTCAATCAGGGGATGTGTTCATTCTGATGTGAGCATGCAGTGTGTGGTTGCCACTGATGCAAAATGCATTTTAATTTTAATGTGAAAGTGAACTGCTCTGGGAGTTTAATTTATTAATTCGTTTCCACCTGTCTCTTTTCTAATAATTCTTTCTCTTTGTCTACTTAACTTCTTGCCAACCTCAATAGTTTGGAGCTCTGGAGAAAAACCTATGGTAACATCTGGTATTTATGCGCGAGAACCCAACCAAAACGTACATTTACACCAATTCCAAGTGTCCTCTGAACTACTAATTCAAAGACTCTCATCCTACTAACCCGAGACTGGCACTACCAACCATCCACCTCCAAGTCGGGCGGTGATATAACCGCGTTTATCATTGTGAATTAGGGTGTGAATTAATGCCAGTTTACCCTCTTTTCTTTGCATTTAATAGCCACTGAGGTGTTCCTGGGAGTCCTCATTTTGGAAGAGGTTGAAGGTCAAGAACTTTTTTACACACCAGAGATGGATGACCCAAAATCTGAACTGTTTGGTGAAACTGCCCGAAGTATTGAGAGTGCTGTAAGTTGGCGGGCCCACCCCAATTCACGTCCTCGAATCTGCAGCAATATCAGGCAGGGGAGCATAGAACAGTACAGCACAGGAACAGGCCCTTCGGCCCACAGTGTCCATACCGAACGTGATGCCGAGTTAAACTAACAGTTCATAACAGGAGCAGAATTTAAGCCAATCGGCCCATCAAGCCTACTCCGCCATTCAATCATGGCTGATCAAGAATTTGTCCACCTCCGGCTTAAAAGTATCCATTGACTTGGCCTCCACAGCTGTCTGTGGCGATGAATTCCACAGATTCACCACCCGCTGACTAAAGAAATTCCTTTGCATCTCCTGTCACCTTCCTGCACGTGATCCATGTCCCGCCATTCCCTACTATTCCATGGGTTATCTAAAAGCCACCACTCTGGCAGCATGTTCCAGGCACCCACCACTCTCTGTGTTTAATAAAAAACTCGCCCCATGCATCTCCTGTAAACCTTGCCCCTCTGACCTTGAAGCAAGGCCATCTAGTCTCTGACATTTCCATCCGAGGGAAAAGGTTCGGACTGTCTATCCTATCAACGTATCTCATAATTACTTCTAACAGATCTCCCCTCTCCCTCTGAAGCTCCAGAGAAAACAATCCAAGTTGGTCCAACCTTTCCTTATAGCTAATATCCTCCAATCTCCTCTGATACAGGAAACAATGATAGGGTCATGGAGTCATATAGCTTGGAAACAGGCCCCTCGGAACAACCTGTCCATGCCAACTAAGATGCCCCGTCTAAGGTAGTCACATTTCCCTGTGTTTGGCCCATACCCCTCTAAATCATTCCTCTCCATGCATCTGTCCATGTGTCCTTTAAATTGGACATGACATCCTCCACTGCACGGCTCGAAGGCAAGGCTCACAAAGTTTATAATTGGGAACCTTGCACAGTAGAGTCGTTGGTTATTTCTGACAAGTGTGATGAATCATGTTTGTTTTCAGCCGAGTTTGTGTTGCTTCTAGCAACTGATCGTTTAACCATGTGTTCCACAATCTCAACCTCATCCAGCTGAATGAACTCCTGGGGAACTCGAATGTCAAGAAGGATTTCAAGAGCGTCCGTGTACGCAGCCTGGGCCCCAATAACTCTTTGCGGACCATTATTGAAGTCCATTTTGATCCAAGTGAGTGCTAACCTCTCACCCAAGTCCACCTCGAACACAACAGCGAGATTGGTTTACTGCGGCTGCATTCTTCTTCACTGAGCTTTGAAATTGCACTGTGAGTTCTCTGTTTTGTAATCTTTTCAGGAACAACCTACACTTCCCGTGATGTGCAAAGAGCTTTGCTTCAACAAGTGAAGCAGTCCAAGAAGAAATCTATTGTTGTGAAGAAACCGGAACAGGAAAATATCAAGATCGTCAACTTTGGTAAATTGCTTTCTGTTCTCATAGAGACAGAGGTTTGTACAGACGTTCATAAGCTCATGAGCGATAGGAGCAGAATTAGGCCATTCGGCCCATCGTGTACTCCACCGTTCAATCATGGCTGATCTATTTTTCACTCTTAACCCCATTCTCCTGCCTACTTCCCGTAACCCCTGACACACATACTAATCAAGAATCTATCTATCTATGCCGTAAAGATATCCATTAATGGCCTCCATAGCCAGGAATGGACTCTTCAGCCCACCGGACCCACACTGAGCTTTTTATCCATCCACACTGATGTCATTTGCCCCCTACTCTACCTTGCCTACTCGTGTCTGTCTAAATGTTTCTTAAAAACATCAATTTCCAGCACCGCATTTCAGAGATCAACCACACTCTGGGTAGAAGACTTACGTTTCAGATCCCCTTTAAAGCTCCTTCCTTTTTGTTCATTTAGTTTCGTTTAGAGATTAAAAATAGGCCCTTTCGGCCTACCAAGTCTGCGCAGACCAGCGATCCAACACTAGCTTTATCACACACACTAGGGACGGTTTTACAGTTTTACTGAAGCCAATTAACCTAAAATGCTGACTACGGGTGCTGCCAATGTGGAGTTTATACGTTCTCCCTGGGTGCTCCAGATTCCTCCCACATTCCAAAGACGTGCAGGTTTGTAGGTTAATTGGCTTCTGCAAATATCCCCTTGTGTGTTGGATAGAACTAGTGTGCAGATGATCACTAGTCAGTGCAGACTCGACGGCCAAAGGGCCTGTTTCCACGCTATATCTCTAAAACGATTTAATTGTCGTATATACTGGTAATGGAGCAAGAAGGTCTCACTTGCAGCAGCATAACAGGTCTGCAAACACAATACATAATAAAGAAAAATATAACGGATTAATCACCGCAGAATTAATCTTCTTTACAGGTAATGAATACGAATTATTTCATAATGAATTGGAAATTAACTTGTCGACTGTGATAATGTTTCTTTTCTGTTGATCTGTCTGTTACGTGCCATGTAAAAGGATTTGCAACCTTTCCTTTAATCATGATGTTTTAAATGGATACTCCACCGAGCGTTCCATGCATCAGACCTCAGTATCACAGCTCACTGGTTGGTTAATATCTCTAATCAGCAGCCTATCTCACTTGTGTAGGATGGAACGGCAGATCTATGCTGGTTTAAACCAAAGACAGACTTCACTTCCAATTTCCATCCTGCCCTTGAATATACCTGGACTATCTCCGACATCTCCCTCCCGTTTCTGGACCTCACCATCTCCATCACAGGAGACAGACTAGTGACTAACATCTACTATAAACCCACTGACTCGCACAGCTATCTGGACTACACTTCTTCCCACCCGGTCTCCTGCAAAAAGTCTATCCCCTACTCCCAATTCCTCCGTCTACACCGCATCTGCGCCCGGGATGAGGTGTTTCACACTAGGGCATCAGAGATGTCCTCATTCTTCAGGAAACGGGGCTTCCCCTTTTCCGCTCTTGTTCCCCCTCCCCCCACTCGCAACAAGGACAGAATCCCCCTCGTTCTCACCTTCCACCCCATCAGCCAGCGTATCCAACAAATCATCCGCCAACATTTCCGTCACCTACAACGGGACCCCACCACTGGCCATATCTTCCCATCCTCTCCCCTTTCTGCGTTCCGCAGAGACCATTCCCTCCGTAACTCCCTGGTCCACTCATCCCTTCCTACCCAAACCACCCCATCCCCGGGCACTTTCCCCTGCAACCGCACGAGATGCAACACCTGTCCCTTTACCTCCCCCCTCAACTCCATCCAAGGACCCAAACAATCTTTCCAGATGAGACAGAGGTTCACTTACACCTCCTCCAACCTCATCCATTGCATCCGCTGCTCCAGATGTCAACTTATTTACATCGGCGAAACCAAGCGCAGGCTCTGCGATCGCTTCGCTCAACACCTTCACTCAGTCAGCATTAACCAATCTGATCTCCCGGTGGCTGAGCACTTCAACTCCCCCTCTCATTCCCAGTCTGACCTTTCTGTCATGGGCCTCCTCCAGTGCCATAGTGAGTCCCACCGGAAATTGGAGGAACACCACCTCATAGTTCGCCTGGGCGGCTTGCAGCTCAGTGATATGAACATTGACTTCTCTAACTTTAGATAGTTCCTCTGTCCCTCTCTTCCCCTCCTCCTTCCCAGTTCTCCCTCTATCTTCCTGTCTCCACCTATTCCTTCCTTTGTCCCGCCCTCCTGACATCAGTCTGAAGAAGGGTCTCGACCCGAAACGTCGCCCATTCCTTCTCTCCTGAGATGCTGCCTGACCTGCTGAGTTACTCCAGCATTTTGTGAATAAATACCTTAGACAGATTCTGGAGTAAGTCAGCGGGTCAGGCAGCATCTCCGGAGAGAAGGAATGGGTGGGTGACGTTTCGGGTCGAGACCCTTCCTCAGAATATCTCACTCCACGCTCTGCGTGTGACAAGTTCATTGTGCTGAAGACGGACACAAAATGCTGGAGTAACTCACCCGGGGGGCAGGCAGCATCTCTGGAGAAAAGGAATAGGTGAATCCAGTATTGACCTGCTGAGTCATTCCAGCATCTTGTATCTGTCGTTGGTCCAAACCAGCATCTGCTGTTCCTTCATGCACAAGTTCATTGTGCTATTGTGCAGACGCTCCATGTGTTATTAGAATGGGAAACACCACTCCAGCCGCTCCCAGCTGTCCACTGCATCTATTTGTTTAAAGTTCTCTCAAAAGTCAAGGATTGGCGGCTGGACAGGGCAGACTGAAAGAGTCACCCATGCCACCCTCTAGTGGTGGACTGACAAACTGCTGTGGTCTACTGTCCAATGTGTGTGCAAAACTCCGAGTTTGCAAATGCCCACTTGAAATAACTAGATATTAAAACTTAGTTCCAACACCACTCAGTCCTGCAGAAAGAATACCCGCCTTGAAGCCCTTCAGCATTAGATATGAATGATACTTCATACTTTATTTTCACATGTAGCAAGTCAGTGATATTCATTGTTTTGCACACCCAATGTATGGTCATAAGGTTATAAGTGAAAGGAGCAGAATGAGGCCATTCGGCCCACCAAGTCTACTCTGCCATTCAATCATGGCTGATCTATCTCTCCCTCCTAGCCCAATTCTCCTGCCTCCCCCCCACAAACCCTGACACCCGTATTAATCAAGAATATATCTATCTCTGCTTTAAAAATATCCATTGACTTGACCTCCACGGCTTTCTGTGGGTGTGTATGCAAAGAGTCACCACATAAAAGGCGCTGACAAAGTTACAAAGTATCCCGCGCCAGGTTCACCTTTGTTCTCCCCCCCCCACCCTCCTCCTCCCTCATAGCCCCCCCCCCCCATGCCGAGTCCCCCAGCGGGTATCCTGGAAGTCCCCTTGCCCAGTGCCGAGGTGCCACACAAGTGGATTTAATGAAGTGCCTGGTCTCTCCCTTTAGACAATAGACAATAGGTGCAGAAGTAGGCCATTCAGCCCTTCGAGCCAGCACCGCCATTCAATGCGATCATGGCTGATCACTCTCAATCAGTACCCCGTTCCTGCCTTCTCCCCAATCCCCCTCACTCCGCTATCCTTAAGAGCTCTATCCAGCTCTCTCTTGAAAGCATCCAACGAACTGGCCTCCACTGCCTTCTGAGGCAGAGAATTCCACACCTTCACCACTCTCTGACTGAAAAGGTTCTTCCTCATCTCCGTTCTAAATGGCCTACCCCTTATTCTTAAACTGTGGCCCCTTGTTCTGGACTCCCCCAACATTGGGAATATGTTTCCTGCCTCTAATGTGTCCAATCCCCTAATTATCTTATACGTTTCAATAAGATCCCCTCTCATCCTTCTAAATTCCAGTGTATACAAGCCTAATTGCTCCAGCCTTTCAACATACGACAGTCCCGCCATTCCGGGAATCAACCTAGTGAACCTACGCTGCACGCCCTCAATAGCAAGAATATCCTTCCTCAAATTTGGAGACCAAAACTGCACACAGTACTCCAGGTGCGGTCTCACCAGGGCCCGGTACAACTGTAGAAGGACCTCTTTGCTCCTATACTCAACTCCTCTTGTTACGAAGGCCAACATTCCATTGGCTTTCTTCACTGCCTGCTGTACCTGCATGCTTCCTTTCAGTGACTGATGCACTAGGACACCCAGATCTCGTTGAACATCCCCTCTTCCTAACTTGACACCATTCAGATAATAATCTGCCTTTCTATTCTTACTTCCAAAGTGAATAACCTCACACTTATCTACATTAAACTGCATCTGCCATGTATCCGCCCACTCACACAACCTGTCCAAGTCACCCTGCAGCCTTATTGCATCTTCCTCACAATTCACACTACCCCCCAGCTTAGTATCATCTGCAAATTTGCTAATGGTACTTTTAGAGTGTTCCATCTTGGCTCTGCATCCTCCTTGTAGACGGGCACCCCTGGATTAGTGCAGCGGGGATCAACACAGTCTGGGCATCTGGTGATGACAAATCTCTTGAGGGTGCAGCACCCAGATAGGACTGGGTCCACTCATGTAGGGAGAGTGATTTCACAAGCCGCGGATGTCTGTGTTACTTAAAGGAATGCCGGAAGGGATTGACTGCCTGGGTCCATCCCCCATGGAGATCGGAGCGTGCATTCACTTAGTTCCCTTCCAAATCGTAACAACTACCTTGATCGGGGGACGCTCCAGTCTTTGGACGATGGACTGTTTCATTATCTTTTGTAAATGCCGTTAAAATATGGCGACAGGTTGCAAGAATTTAACTGTGCAGTGGCATAAAGTGACAATAAAGAACCATTGGACTATTGAACACACCTCTTCACACCTGCGATAAATGACTGGTCCTCCATCCACCCTCTGCTCCACTGTGCTGCCCAATGAATAATGTGGCCTCCAGATTTTAGACTTTGGAAATGCAGCTCACAAACAGGCCCTTCGGCCCATCGGCCCGCCATCACCCTGTGCACTAGCACTATCCTACACTATGATTTTCAATTTTATCGAAGCCAATTAACCTACAAACCTGTAAGTCTTTTGGAGTGTGGGCGGAAATCAGAGCACCCGGAGAATACCCACGCAATCACAAGGAGAACGTACAAACTCTGTGCAAATGGAAGATGTAAGAATTTGAATCCAGTCATTTGTTGCAATGCCCAGATCTGACTTGCTACATACATTCCTTCCATTAGGTTGTGTGGATATGTTTTTTTGATTATATGATTTTGTGTGGATATGATTTTTTCAGCTGATCAGGTTACCGTGAAGCACGTTGAAACACTTGCCTACAGTGAAGGTAATTTGTGAGTGAGAGTTGTTGGAATGATGGATGTGTGGAATTGCAATTATGTTCAGTAACCGCGAGTTGTGTGGGTTTTCCGCTGCAGATTGGGCCCCAGTTCTGTTTACAACGACCAGCACCACCACCGCTGCCACCACCATGCCCGTAACCACGGCGACCGCTCTGGCCACACTGCCGCCGGCCCTGACCAGACGACCCCCTCCCGCCACCACCCGACGGCCAAAAACACTCCCGCACGAGAGGTGGCCCTCCACCACCCCGAGACCCGCCACCACCAGGAGGCCCCCCTACTCCATAAAGGCCGAGGCCAAGCCCCCCAAGCCTTGCGACTCCCAGCCATGTCTCCACGGCGGCACCTGTGAAGATAACGGGAAGGAGTATACGTGCAGCTGCCCAGCCGGCAAAGGAGGAGCCGTGTGTGAACGAAGTAAGGACGAGAGAATGGCGCAGGAAGGAACTGCAGAGGCCGGTTTAAACCAAAAGATAGACACAGAATGCCTGGAGTAACTCAGCGGGACGGGCAGCATCTCTGGAGAGAAGGGATGAATGGGTGGCGTTTCAGGTCGAGGCAACATCAGGGGGGAGGGAGATAGCTACATAAGGAAGTGTGAAGGTGTGAATGGCCTCCGGGTTTTAATTAATGCATGAAAACAAAAGAACTAAAGACATTTGGAATGTTGCGTTCAGTATCGGTCGCCCTGCCAAGCTGTTGGAAGCAGATCGACACAAACAGCTGGAGTAACTCAGTGGATCGGACAGCACCTCTGGAGAAAAGGAATAGGTGACGTTTTGGGTTGACTCAACCCTAAACATCGCCTATTCCTTTTCTCCAGAGATGCTGTCTGACCCGCTGAGTTACTCCAGCTTTTTGTGTCTATCTTCGGTTTAAACCAACATCTGCAGTTCCTTCCGACACCCTCTAGGAAGGATGTCATTGAGCTAAAAAGAGGATTTACAAGGATGTTGCCAGAACTCAAGGGCTTGAACTATAGGGAGAGGTTGGGCAGGCTAGGACTATATTCCTTGGAGCGCAGGAGCCTGAGGGATGATCTCAGAGGATAGAAGATGGCAGGTCATGTTACAGTTGGACTGGACATTGGTGAGGCCATATTTGGAGTAGTGTGTTCAGTTTTGTTCTTCTGGTTATTTTTTAGATTTAGAGATACAGCGCAGAAGCAGGCCCTTCGGCCCACCGGGTCCGCGCCGCCCAGCGATCCCCGCACACACTAACACTATCCAACACCCACCAGGGACAATTTTTTACATTTGCCAAGCCAATTAACCTACAAACCTGTACTTCTTTGGAGTGTGGGAGGAAACCGAAGATCTCGGAGAAAACCCACGCAGGTCACGGAGTTATAGGAAAGATGTAATTAAGCTGGAAAGAGTGCAGAGAAGATTTAGAGGATGTTGCCAGGAATCAAGGGCCTGAGCCTTCGGGAGAGGTTGGACAGCCTAGGATTTTCCCTCCTTCCATATAATAATAATGACTCTAAAACTCTTTTACATTCTTTTTGCAAGTTAGAGTATAGAATAGCTGAATATATTTATTCAACTTGATAATTCTACATTACTGTAAAAAAAATAGATGTTCTCAGACAAATAAAATCCTTGTCACTTTAAGTGCCATACTTTACTATTACTTTTAATTTTTCATTGGAATGCACATCGCTGAATCACAATGGGTCAGGCAGCATCTCTGGAGAACATGGTTAGATGATGTTTCGGGTCGGGACACTTCTTCCGACATAAGAATATTGGTATCTCCTGTGTATTCATATTTAGTGGTAGATTGTATATGGATAGGATAGTTTTGGAGGGATATAGACGAAAGGCGGGCAAGTGGGACGAGTGTAGCTGGGACATGTTTTGCCGGTGTGGGCAAGTTGGGCCAAAGGGCCTGTTTCCAAGCTGTATCACTCTTTGACTCTATTGTTGATTTTGATGTTGCTAGTTAACTAGTTAACCAACCCATTGTTAAACCAATCACACTAGTTCTATTGTTGTCAGAGTAATATTACTAGTTCATCAAATTATTGTAAGTTTTTGTATGAATGTACTTTCGTTCAGAAAAGACGCTCCCTGCTTGTACTTGCACTCTGCTAAGTTGTTGTTTTTATTGTGAGCAGCGATCGTGTACTATCTACCCGAGTTTGGTGGCAAATCTTACTTGGCGTTCAAGACGATGAAGGCTTACTACACAGTGCGTATCAGTCTGGAATTCCGTACGTCCGACCTAAATGGATTACTTTTGTACAATGGGCAGAAAAAGGGCAAAGACTTCATTTCCCTCGCCCTCGTGAGGGGTTACATGGAACTCAGGTAAGGCAGGCATTCGTTGTCAACAGAAGTCCACTACCCACCACAATCTTGTACTTTCAGTGACGTTTGGTCAAAGTAAAATGAATGAAGAATGGTGGCACGGTGATAGAACTACTACCTCACAGCGCCAGAGACCTGGGTTCAAACCTGACCTCAGGTGCTGTGTACGTGGAGTTTGCACATTCTCCCTTTGACTGCGTGGGTTTCCTCTGGGTGCTCCAGTTTCCTCCCATGTCCCAAAGACATGCGGGTTTACGGATCAATTGTCCTCTGTATATTAATGTGTAATGAGTGGATGAGAAGGTGGGATAACATAGAACTAGTCTGAACGGGTGACCAATGGTCGGCGTGGATTCGGTGGGCCGAAGGGCCTGTTTCCATGATCAATTAATCAATCAATCAATGGCTATGTTCTCCCATTATAAAGATTATATTGTATTTAAACATAAACCCTGACTGGCATATTTTTAGGACATTGAACATTTGCAAATTTACATTTCCAATGAAGAGGTCAATTAAATTTACTCGTCCACGTGAGGCTGTTTCATTTTCTTGAGATAATACGATAAAACGTGAATGTAATTTTTTTTAATCCCTAAAGCTGTGTTCCATACTTACCCAAGCACCAGATCTTACCTAGTCCAAAATAGTTATTCAACACAGCGGATAATAAATGTTTACACCAGTCTCCCAGAGGGCGTAACATCTGGATTGTTGAAAGAAACAGCTGGATGGTGTTATGCGAGATTAATTGAGTCTCAACAGGCTGAATAAACTTTCCTTGCTCTAACCTTCCTTTGAATTAATTCTTGAATGTATTTATTCCCTGCAGCGTTCACCTCCTGTGTTACCGGACACACACCCACCCACCAGTCCCCAACCTTCACTACCTCCTGCTAGTAAATTTGGCAGGGGGTTGTTCCATTAGCAAAGCTCCCTCTACGTTCTTCACTACCCCCGCTTTACAGGGATAAAGCAGTGCGTTGGTTCAGTAACATGCAACTTAAAGTAACGATCCAGATGCATGAATGAGCACCTGGGGAATTTACATTAGAATAATTCAACACAGACGGCTGTGGAGGCCAAGTCAATGGATATTTTTTACGGC
The DNA here is from genome assembly GCF_053455715.1 of Rhinoraja longicauda. Classification (NCBI taxonomy): domain Eukaryota; kingdom Metazoa; phylum Chordata; class Chondrichthyes; order Rajiformes; family Arhynchobatidae; genus Rhinoraja; species Rhinoraja longicauda. The sequence continues at coordinate 10,374,450 of NC_135982.1, forward strand.
AGAGATAGATAGACTTTTGATTAGTACGGGTGTCAGGGGTTTCGGGGAGAAGGCAGGGGAATGGGGTTAGATCGATCAGCCATGATTGATTGGCGGAGTAGACTTGATGGGCCAAATGGCCTAATTCTGCTCCTGTCACTTCTGAACAAATGAATCTGAAGGGGGGTTTTTTCTACAAAAATTAGCAGTTCTCAGTAACAGTAACCGAGACACGGGCAGCTGCCATTAAAACCCAGGTAGTACATCAGTGTTGTTCAGGGATGGATCCTCAGCCTCCTTGGCCAAAGAGGCCCGCAGACTTTAAACTCTCGTTGACTCTTAATTTCTTCCATAGTTGAGCGATAAATCCTGGCATTGTCAGTGATGTTTACATCCCGTGAATGAGTAAAAGCACCATTCCAAGAGTCAAGAGTTATTAATTGTGATGTGTGCCATCAACAGAAGAATTAAATTCTTAGTTGCTGCCATAATAGGATAATAAAATCATGAGAGGAATAGATCGGGTAAATGCAGAGTCTCTTACCCAGAGAAGGGGAATCGAGAATCAGAGGACATAGGTTTATGGTGGGGGGGGGGGGAGATATAATAGGAACCTGATTAGGTACCTCCACATGTGTGGAGCAAACCGGAGCACCCGGAGGAAACCCACATGTCTCGATCAAAGTTTCCTCTGCAAAACCCCAGCAGACACAAGCCTAGGCCCTCCTTCCTTTCCTTATTAACCTCCCTCCCAATTTCAGGTATCAGTTCAGTCAACAGATAGACTCTAAGTGCTGGAGTAACTCAGCTGGTCAGGCAGCACCTCTGGAGAAAATGGAGAGGTGACGTTTCGGGTCAGGACCCTTCTTTAGGCTGATTATAGTGGGGGGTGGGGGGGGGGGTATGGGAGGGGGCAGGGGGACTGGAAGCAAGAAAATGCCAAAACAGATCAGGGCTTGGCAACAGATGACATCAGGCAGAGAGGCTCCCTGATAGGGTGATTGTTGGCTGGGGATGGTGTGATCACAAGAGGGATAGACAATAGACAATAAACAATAGGTGCAGGAGGAGGCCATTCGGCCCTTCGAGCCAGCACCGCCATTCAATGTGATCATGGCTGATCATTCTCAATCAGTAACCCGTTCCTGCCTTCTCCCCATACCCCCTGACTCCGCTATCCTTAAGAGCTCTATCTAGCTCTTATTGCATCATCGTGAACTGTGGAACTGTTTAACCAACGTTTAATGGAGCAAGTGGGGAGAGGGGTGGAGAGCATTTGTATAAGTCATCTAACATCGCATCAGTTCGGTCAACCTTGTCCGAATCGCTGTGTGAATCGGCTCTCCATCCTGAAACACAAGTTAGGTTGATAATTGAACTTGAAGCAACACTGAAGCGCCAAATGATTTGTCCAACGTCCCGGGTTTTCAACACTCCTGTAGACCTGGTCCACCTTAAGAAACCAACTTTGTCCTCATTCCACTATCCTGCATAGAATTTACGTGCTTAAACAATCCACAAGAATGCAGAAATATTCCATTGGTTTAGTGAGCCGTGTCTGCACTTCCATTTGCGGGTTTCAGCTCAGTTGGATTTGCACACGTTGCTTGAACATACCTTCAGGAGTAAACGGTAGGAATCTTCTAGAAGCTCTCCAGAAGTTTCAACGAGGAGCGACTGGAAGTTGAGGATATGTCCATCTCCATTGAAGTTCAAAGGATCACAGTCTTGGAAGGGGAGCTGTTTATTTAGAGACTGGAGCACATGATTTACTTAGCAGTGTACAATGATAGGACAGGTTTGGAGGGATATGGGCCAAACGCGGGCAGGTGGGACCAGTGTAGCTGCGACATTGGTGGCCAGTGTGGGCAAGTAGCGCTGAAGGGCCTGTTTCCACACTGTATCACACTATGACTCTATGTGGATAGAAAACAACTTTGTGACGCCATCAATTGGATGCCACATTAATCCAATGTGCTATCTGCCCCCGACAGTGAAGAGGAATAGAGGTCTTCTTGCCCATGCATTGTCATTGTAACTCGGTGAGAGTTTGTTGTGAGAAATTATAGTCAGAGAGTCTGAAGAAGGGTCTCAACCCGAAACGTCACCCATTCCTCCTCTCCAGAGATGCTCCCTGTCCCGCTGAGTTGCTCCAGCTTTTCGTCTCTGTCTTTGTGTTATAGAGTTATACTGCATGGAAAAAGGCCATTCAACCCAACGCTCTTGCAGACCAAAATGCCATCTGCACAAGTCCCATCTGCCCACGTTTGGCCCATATCCCTCTAAACCTTTCCTATCTATGCACCATGTGTTTGTTTAGTTTAGTTTAGAGTTGCAGCATGGAAACAGGCCATTTGGCCCACCGAATCCATGCTGGCCAGCGATCATCAGTACACTAGTTCTATCCTACAAACTAGGGACAATTTTACGGAAGCCAATTAGCCTATAAACCTGCACGTCTTTGGAGCCTTAGAGGAAACTCCGGAGCACCCGGAGAAAACCCACGCAGTCACAGGGAGAACGTACAAAATCTGGACAGACAGCACTCGTGGTCAGGATTGAACCCGGGTCTCTGACGCTGTAAGGCAGCAACTCTACCGCTACACCACCGTGCCGATCTTTTGTCATGTTGTATCTAAAGGAAATCGATTTAGAAACATAGAAACATAGAAAATAGGTGCAGGAGTAGGCCATTCGGCCCTTCGAGCCTGCACCGCCATTCAATATGATCATGGCTGATCATTCAGCTCAGTAGCCTGTACCTGCCTTCTCTCCATACCCCCTGATCCCTTTAGCAAAAAGGGCCACATCTAACTCCCTCTTAAATATAGCCAATGAACTGGCCTCAACTACCTTCTGTGGCAGGGAATTCCACAGACTCACCACTCTCTGTGTGAAGAAATGTTTTCTCATCTCGGTCCTAAAAGACTTCCCCCTTATCCTTAAGCTGTGACCCCTGGTTCTGGACTCCCCCAACATCGGGAACAACCTTGAAGGTAAAACTTGTAACGAGACATAAACTGTGACAAATTAGTAAATTTAGTTTAGAAATACAGCATGAAAACAGGCCCCTCAGCCCACACCCCGGCCAACCATCGATTCACACTAGTTCTATGTCATCCCACTTTCGTGTCCACTCCCTACACACTAGGAGCAATTTACAGAGGCTATTTAACCTACAAACCCGCACGCCTTTGGGATGTGCGAGGAAACCGGAGCACCCGGAGGAAACCCACGCGGTCAGAGGGCCAACGTGTAAACTCCACACAGACAGCACCCGAGGTCAGGATCGAACCCGGGTCTCTGGCGCCGTGAGGCAGCAGCTCTGCCACTGTGCCGCCCCATTCATCAGGAGAAACCAGTGGGGGAAACGTGAAGGGCTGTGACGCAGAATGATTCTACATTTCCAAATCACTTCCAGTTCTTGGCTTGGTCACTTTGTTTTTTGTCCCCTCTCAATCCCTCAAGGTTTAACACCGGCTCTGGGACAGGTATCATCACCAGCAGAAGAATGATACAGCCTGGGAACTGGCACCAAGTGGCCGTGAACCGTAACCGGCGCAGCGGCATGCTCTCCGTGGACGGTGAGCCGCACGTGAATGGAGGCAGTCCGGCCGGAACTGACGGGCTTAATCTGGACACCGATCTGTTCCTGGGTGGTGCCCCTGAGGATGAAATGACACTGTGAGTGCGCTTCTTAAAGATCTTTCCACGGTGGCTCTCCCCTATGTCCACAGTGTCTAGACCTCAACGCATGTGGCATGCTCGCGTGTCCGTTCTGCAGCATCTTGTGCGTCTCAAACGACATCTTTGATCACCAATGGGTGACGTTTTGGGTCGAGGCCCTTCTTCAAACTAGCAGTCTGAAGAAGGGTCTCGACCCGAAACGTCACCCATTCCTTCTCTCCTGAGATGCTGCCTGACCTGCTGAGTTACTCCAGCATTTTGTGAATAAATACCTTCGATTTGTACCAGCATCTGCAGTTATTTTCTTATACTACTCTTTGATCACCGATGATAGACACAAAGTGTCTTGAGTAATTCAGCAGGTCAGGCAGCATCTCTGGAGAAAAAGTATGGGTGATGTTGCGGGTCGGGATCATTCTTCAGACTGGACTGGTATCCAAGAAGGGTTCCGTCCCGAAATGTCACCCATATTTTTTTCCTCCAGAGATGCTGCCTGACCCGCTGAGTTACTCCAGCACTTTGTATGTATCTTTGGTATAAACCAGCTTCTGCAGTTCCTTGTTTCTCCAGTTTCACATCCATCACTGTTGAGATTAGTTGCTTGTTCCAGGATTATTTAATTGCCAGGTGCCATGGTGAGATTCAAACTCACGTCCCCAGACATGGGCCTGTGAATGGAGATGCAACTATTGTGCTACAATCCACGCACACAGTGTGTTTTGGTGTGGTGAAATGGTGTACCTGCACTTCCAGACTGTTTTAAAATGTAGATTTCCAAAATTTTGAAATCTTTGCTATTGCTTTGTCCCAAGCCCACTTTTCTTTGTGTAGAAAGGAACTGCAGATGATGCTTTATATTGAAGATAGACACAAAATGTTGGACTTACTCCAGCACTTTGTGTCTTCTTTTGTAAACCAGCATCTGCAGATCCTTGATTCTGTAAATCGCTTGGAGAATGGAGAACCGCAATCACATGCAGATTTCACTGCCTCTAACTAAAAGGCCCATCGAAGCATTCATTGCACATATTTGCAATGAGAACAATTTTTACTTTTGTTTAGTTTAGAAATATAGCGTGGAACAGGCAGCATCTCTGGAGAGAAGGAATGGGCGTTGTTTCGGGTCGAGAAGTCTTGAGTCTGAAGAAGGGTCTCGACCTGAAACGCCATCCATCCTTTCTCTCCAGAGATGCTGCCTGACCCGTTGAGTTACTCGAGCATTTTGTGCCCACCTCCCGTTTATAGCTTTCTGCCCCTGGCTCAAGAAGGGTCCCGACCCGAAAAGTCGTCTGTCCATTTACTCCACAGATGCAGCCTGACCCGCTGAGTTACTCCAGCACTAGATTGTGTTGATCGCTTACCTGACCACATCGCTGTAGGTTTTACTGAAGGTGCCGTTTGTGTTTCCAGTGTTACAGAGAGAACGGGAGCCACCAAGGGACTGCAAGGATGTATCCGACTGCTGGACGTCAATGATCTGGTCTACGACCTCCAGGAGAAGGGCAATGATGTCTTGTACGGCAGTGGGGTGGGAGAGTGTGGAAACAACCCCTGTAATCCCAATCCCTGCAAGAACAACGGCAGGTGCCACGTGAAGGAGGCAGAGATGTTCCACTGCGAATGTGTCAGCGAGTTTTCAGGTAACCACCTTGGCAATTTAGTTTAGTTTAGTTGAGAGATACAGCGCGGAAACAGGCCCATTGGCCCACCAAATCCGCACCAACCAGCGATCCCCGCACGTTAACACTATCCTACACACACCAGGGACAATTTACGTTTACTCCAAGCGAATTAACCTACAAGCCTGTATTCCTTTGGAGTGTGAGAGGAAACCGAATATCTTGGAGAAAACCCACGTAGTCATGGGGAGAACGTACAAGCTCCGTACAGAGTGCACCCGTAGTTGGGATCGAACCCGGGTCTTCGGCGCTAAAAGCGCTGTAAGACAGCAACTCTACCACTGCGCCACCGTGCTGCCCCAATTGGTGCCCATTCTAAGGTTAATTGTGAAAGTTAATCAGGACAGGTTTAATGTCACTGGATATAGGTTCCCTGCTGTAGGCTTAAGGAGTTTCAGAGCATCTGTGGTTAGTCTTTTTAATCATAATCATAATAGTACTTTATTAGCCAAGTATGTTTTGCAACATAGGAGGAATTTGATTAACCATACAGTCATACCAATAAAGAGCAACAAGACACCCAATCAAATTTTTGACATGAACACCCTCCACAGCGACTCCCCATATTCTTCACTGTGATGGAAGGCAAAAAAAGTTCAATCTCTCCCCTTCTTTGTTCTCCCGCGGTCGGGGCACTCGAACCTTCCGTTGTCGGGGCGATCTTGGCTCCCGCAACCGGCGGTCGAGCCCTCCACGTCGGGGCGATCAAGCTCCCGCATCGGGGGGGGGGGGGGATCTCAGCTCCCCCTCGCCGACGATCGGACCTGGGTTGGGTGGGGCTGGTCGAACCTTCTGCGACTTGGAGCTTCCCGACATCAGTCTCTACCCAAGACTGCGAGCTCCTCGATGGTGAAAACCGCAGGCCGCAGTTGGAGCGCCGATCCCAGACAAGGGATCGCAGGCTCCGATGGTAAGTCCATGGCCCTGTGGTGGGACTCAAAGTCAGTCCCGAGCAAGGCCACCAGCTCCATGATATTAGGCCGCAGAGCGACCGGAGATACGATCCGGAAAAGAATGGCATCTCCGGCAAGGTAAGAGATTGAAGAAAGTTTCCCCCAACCCCCTCCCCACTCCCCACATAAAACAAACCAGAGAACATTAACACATACTTTTAAAACACACTAAAAACAACAAATAAGACTAAATGACAGACAGACTATTGACTAGGATGCCATCGCTTAAACCCTTAAAGCTGTGAGTTTTCCACCAGAGCATCATATCAACTGGAAACAGAACCTTCTGTCCCACTCGTCTATGCCAACTAAGGTGTCCCATCCAATCTAGTCCCATTTGTCAGCACCTAGCCCACCTACCTCTAAACCTTTCCTATCCAGCTATTCCCCTCATGATTTTATACACATCAAAAATCATCCCTCAGCCTCCTAAGCTCCAAGGAAAAAAGTACTATCCTTCCCAACCTCCCTGTAGGTCAGGCACTTGAACCCTGGCAACATCCTGGAGTTCTCTGCACACTTTCCTGCTTAAAAATGGCGGCACGGTGGCGTAGCGGTAGACCTACTGCCTCACGGCGCCAGAGACCCGGGTTCAATCCTGACTACGGGTGCTGTCTTTACGGAGTTTGTACGTTCTCCCCGTGATCGGCGTGGGTTTTCTCCCAAATTCCAAAGACGTACAGGTTTGCAGGTTAATTGGCTAGGTATAAATGTAAAATTGTCCGGTGTGTGTAAGGTGGTGTCAATGTGCAGGGATCGCTGGTCGGTGCGAACTTGGTGGGCCGAAGGGCCTGTTTCTGCACTGTACCTCTAACCTGACACTAAAAAATAAAGCTTACTGGCACCTTTCCTATAGCAGGGTGACCAAAACTGAATGCAATACTCCCAAGTGCAGCCTCACTAACGTGTAGAATAACGCAGTGTCCCAGGCTCCCACTGTAATGACATCCACCATCTGTATCTCAAGACAACTGCATGAAATGGGCCTCACGTGTTCTAATCTGTCTGGCCAACTTGATATCAATTACGTGGCTGCTGCCATGAGGAGCCACGTGCAATAGAGGCAGGGAACGGATGAAGCGGGAGGGGAGGTACAGGTACAATGGAAAATCCTGCTTTGAGATATAGAATATCTCTTTCCCTCATATTGAATTCAGCAGAAACCTCATTAATCGAAGAGCGGGGAGATTGTGGAGCTCAATCCCATATTGTATTGAGGCATTGAAGGGTCTGCTGGAGGAGGAGGTGAGGGGAAGGGAACTGAGGGTCATGATGATAGATTTAGATGAGCAAAGATGAGAGAAGGCACTAATGGTGCATAAACACCAGCATTAACCAGTTGGGCCGAATAGCGTTTTTTTAGCACTGTCTGTAATTTGTAATCCAATGCATTAACCTCTCTGTGTTTACCAGTCTGCGTACTGTACAGATTTCAATTACAGGGCGATATTGGAAGGTGATTAACTATGTCCAACATTTACAACTTTTCAGGCCCAACCTGCGCTGATGAGCATAACCCATGTGACCCCAATCCGTGCCACAAGTCGGCCACTTGCCTGGTGCTGCCCGAAGGCGGAGCGAAGTGCGAATGCCCGATGGGACGTGAAGGGGAGTTCTGTGAAAGAGGTATGGCACAAACCCGGACTCTGCAAACCCAGCAAATGAACGATCACCGACGCAGCCCCACATAATCATCCTCAGTGGAGCTGAGTGAGCGGAGATCAATCAGAACACATGTGCGGGAATGGACTGCGGAAGGTGGTTTGCACCGAAGACAGACACAAAATGCTAGAGTGGCTCAGCGGGACAGGCTGCATCTCTGGAGAGAAGGATTAGGGTTGGAACCCTTCTTCCTTTGAAACGTCACCTATTCCTTCTCTCCTGACCCACTGAGTCACTCCAGCATTTTGTGCCTGTCTTTAATCAGAACTTAACCAGTTCGTCTAGGTTTGATCATTTGACTAGAAATTGGTGTGTAATCAAATTTCTCCCTTTCCCTTCCCCTATTCCCTTCCATCCATATTCCTTCCTCTGGCGGTAAAATTTGCACATCTTCTATCCTTATTTCCTTATGTCACATATTGTTTTCATCTCTGGCCATTGTCCAACCACCTATCTATCAAAACACCCGCTCGCCCGTATCCACCTATCACTTCCCAGGCTTTGTCCCGCCCCCAACTATCTCCCAGCTTTCTCCCGCCTTCCCCCCACTACAATCTGTCTGAAGAAGGGTCCCGACCTGAAACGTCACCAATCCATGTTCTCCTGAGATGCTGCCTCACCCGTTGAGTTACTCCAGCACTCTGTGTAATAATTTATTTGTCAATTTTAAAAGGACGTCTGACAATTCTGTGATTTTGACTTATTTTTGAGATTTGTATAGTTGTGAAAATGTAAATAACTGCACCTAAAGCGACCAATATTACTGAGTTTGAAGAAGGGTCCCAACCCAAAATATCGTGTTGTCCATTTCCTCCACAGATGCTGCCTGACCCGCTGAGTCTCCCCAGCACTTTGTGTTTTGCTCAGAGTTCCAGCATCTGCAGTTCCTAGTGTCTCCAACGTAACGTATCATTGGAGAAGCTCCATTTAACTTATGGTGGTCCTTGGGATCTGCAGGTTACAAAGGAAAAAGACCTGAAATCTCCTCACCACTCAGTTTAACGGAGAAATAGTTTTACCGTGAATGGCTGACCAAATATGTCAAGATCAGGGTGGACACAAGGTGCTGGAGTAACTCAGGGGGTCAGACAGCATCTCTGGAGAAAAGGAATAGGTGACGTTTTTGGTCAGAACCCTTCTTCAGACCACTTCTTTCAGATGTGCAAAGGGTGCCAATATTCACTGAAGTGATGTGTGTTAGAGTCTGCCTCTAAACTGTTGAGTGGTATTGCAGAACCTAATTGCTAACAATCAAGAGGCCTGAGATTGAAATGTATCATATCACCATTGCCGCACAATGGGGACCTCTTTCCTTTGGAGAATGGAGCTGTGGAGACTGAAACTGCCCTGCACCTCCTCCAACCTCATCTATTGTATCCGCTGTTCCAGATGTCAACTTCTCTACATCGGCGAGACCAAACGCAGGCTCGGCGATCGTTTCGCTGAACACCTTCGCTCAGTCCGCCTTAACCAACCTGATCTCCCGGTGGCTCAGCACTTCAACTCCCCTTCCCACTCCCAGTCTGACCTTTCTGTCATGGGCTTCCTCCATTGTCATAGTGAGACCCAGCGCAAATTGGAGGAATAGCATCTCATATTTCGCTTGGGCAGTTTACACCCCAGCGGTATGAACATTGGCTTTTCTAACTTCAGATAGCTTCTCTGTCCCTCTCTTTCCCCTCCCCCTTCCCAGTTCTCCCACTGTCTTCCTGTCTCCTACTACATCCTTTCTCTGCCACGCCCTCTCCCCTGACATCAGTCTGAAGAAGGGTCTCGATCCGAAACGTCATCCATTCCTTCTCTCCTGAGATGCTACCTGACCCGCTGAGTTACTCTAGCATTTTGTGTCTACCCTGAATCTAAATCACCTCAGTTTAGACTTGGTTTGTGTCTGGTTGGCTGTTCAGGAGACAGTGGGCTAAAGCACTTGAAAAATAAATTAGGTGTCAAACAAGGGTTTTGGAGATTAACTGTTCTTAGGGTCAGATTAGATCAGTTTATTGTCATATATACCATGCACCCTGTTGGATATGACAATAGATATTGCTTGTATATCCATTTTTTGAAATTGTACTTCTATCTTAATTCTTATGTTGTTAAGATAGAGTTGGTTACATGAGAAAGAGCAAAAAGGGAAGACATGAACGGCTTCCTAGTCACACAGGATCAGTCTGAAGAAGAGTCTCGACCCGAAACGTTACCCAATCCTTCTCTCCTGAGGTGCTGCCTGACCCACTGAGTTACTCCAGCATTTTGTGTCTACCAGTGCCGGAGACCCTGGTTTGAGCCTGACCTCAGGTGCTGTCTATGAGGAGTTTGCACGTTCTACCTGTGACCGAATGGGTTTCCCCCCAAGTGCTCCAGTTTCCTTCCACAAAATACATGACTGCTGTAAATTGTCCCTAGTGTGAGTAGTAGAATCCGGGAAGGGAGTTGCTGAGAAAAAAATGAGATTAAAAAATGGGAATAATCTGGATTAGTGTAAAGGGTGGGCACAGACTCGGTGGGCTGAGGGACCTCTCTTCAAGCTGTATATCTGCACGGTCGAGAAATATCAGGGAGCTATTGCTAACCTTTTTGTGTTTCCTGGTGTAGATGCATTAACGAATTTTGCTGTTCAATACTTCACCAATAAGTGGTGCTCCAAGTTCATGCACTGAGGTTTCATTCAGTGCTCATAGTTACTGCTGTTGCTCCAATAAACCTGATGGTGCGCTCATAAGACATAGGAGCAGAATTAGGCCATTCGGCCTATCGGGTCTACTCTGCAACGGAACCTGGGTGTGCTTGTACATCAGTCACTGAAAGTAAGCATAGCAGGTACAGCAGGCAGCGAAGAAAGCTAATGGCATGTTGGCTTTTATTGCAAGAGGATTTGAGTTTTGGAGCAAGGAGGTCCTGCTGCAGTTGGACAGGGCCCTGGTGAGACCACGCCTGGAGTACTGTGTGCAATTTTGGTCTCCCAATTTGAGGAATGACATTATTGCTATTGAGGGGGTGCTGCGTAGGTTCACCAGGTAAATTCCCGGGATGGTGGGACTGACTTTTGTTGAAAGAATGGGTCGACTGGGTTTGTATTCACTGGAATTTAGAAGGATGAGAGGAGATCTCATAGAAACATATAAAATTCGTAAAGGATTGGACAGGCTAGATGCAGGAAAAATGTTCCCGATGTTGCAGGAGTCCAGAACCGGGGTCACAGTTTAAGAATAATGGGTAGGCCATTTAGGACTGAGATGAGGAAAAACGTTTTTACCCAGAGAGTTGTGAATCTGTGGAATTCTCTGCCACAGAATGCAGTGGAGGCCAATTCACTTGATGTTTTCAAGAGATAATTAGATTTAGCTCTTAGGGCTAAAGGAATCAAGGGATATGGGAAAAAAGCAGGAGTACAGATTTTAGATGATCAGCCATGATCATAATGAATGGCGGTACTGGCTCGAAGGGCCGAATGGCCTACTCCTGCACCGATTTTTCTATGTTTCAATCATGGCTGATCTATTTTTCCCTCTCAACCCTATTCTCCTGCCTTCTCCCCGCAATCTTTAAATACCATTACTAATGAAGAACTTATTCATCTCCACTTTAAAAATACCCAATGATTTGGCCTCCACCGCAGTCTGGCAGTGGATTCCACAGATTCACCACCCTCAGGCTAAATGGTGGAGGGTTTTCGTGGTTGATGGTTAGTGTGGAGGTGGGCGTTGCTGGTATTGGGTGGGTGAGTGGAGATAATGGGAGTGGTGCAGCAGATTTCTTGATCTGAAACCAACTCTGCACTGAAGTATGTATAGAAAGGAACTGCAGATGCTGCTTTATACCAAAGATAGACACAAAGTGCTGGAGTAACTCTGCGGGCCAGGCAGCCATCTCTGGAGAAAAAGGATGGATAACGTTTCGGGTCGGGGCACTTCTTCTGACTGAAAGTAGAGGGGAGCAAAGTGGAGGTAAGGAAAGGGTAGTAGAAGGCAGGGCCGGCAACAGATGACCAAGGAAGGGTGGAGCCCATAATGGCCCATTGTTGGATGAGGAGGAGATGATGACGAAGTACTGACACATGTCGCTCCAGGTCGGGGAGCCAGGAGCCTCGGGCTTCTGTGCCTACGTTGAATTATGCCCCGGTTTGCAAGGCTTTCCGCGATGAGAGGCAGACGCTGAAACTCTGCAGTTCCTATGGAGAGCAGGAGAGAGAAACACGCAACCGTTAACAAAAAAGCAAACGTAACACATGAAGTAGTTTGAAACCATTTGTTCTCCTTCCGCTCCACGCTTCTTTGAAACGATTATTCTGGGAATCTACTCTAAATTGCATTTGGCAAGCTGTATCAGGGCTGCTCAACCTATTCAAGACTCTCCCCAGAGAACGCTAAGTGCTACGGCATTGACAAAGGTTCGAATAAATGTGTGTTGGATTCTAGCCCTCAGCAGAGCAAAAGCTAAATGAATAAATGCCGCGATTTTATTTCATTTGCCGCATTTTCATTGAGCAACTTTATGGTTCAGAATGTGTAGGAAGGAACTGCAGATGCTGGTTTACACCAAAGATAGACACAAAATGCTGGAGTAACTCAGCGGGTCGGGCAGCCTCTCTGGATTGAAGGGTGGGTGACGTTTTGGGTTGAGACCCTTCTAATGGTTACGAATATTCTACATGGTTTTAACGAAACCTTGTAAAGTGTGTAACTGCTCAGAGTTTTATTTAATGCTAATGTGTTTGATTTATACATTTTATAACTGTGTGTGAAATCTGTTCCCATGCGTCATGCAATGATTTAGAAGCTTATACAATACAATACAATACAATACAATACAATATATCTTTATTGTCATTGTACCCAGGGGTACAACGACAATTCTGGTGCTCTGCGTCAGAACACGGAACAGTACAGTGCAAACACAGGCCCTTCGGCCCATTATGACCATGCTGAACATATTGCCAAGATAGACTAATCTCATCTGCCTGTGCATTATCCATATCCCTTGATCCCTGCATTTCAATGTGCCTATCCAAAAGCTTCTTAAACACCACTATTGTACCTGCCTCTGCCGCCACCCCTGGCAGTACATTCCAGGCGTCCACCACCCCTGCACATCTTACCCCGTACACCTCCTTTAAACTTTTCTCCTCGCATCTTAAAGCTATGCCCTCTACTCTTTGCCATTTTTCCCCTGGGAGAAAGGATATGACTGTCTAACCCACCTGTACATTCAAACAATGAGAGTGGTTTGACAAAACTGAAGATAGCTCTTTCACTTGCTCTCCCGACCACCACTCCTGAACTGCGGGGGTTAATTCCGCTGGGGCACTTTCCCAAGAAAACTTGTTTCCAGAGAGTGGGGAATGTCGGCTGATCTGTTTGGACAAAGTGTAAGAATAGAGGGTGATGGAACAGAAACAGAAGAGTAGCTAGAAAGAGAAAGAAATGTGCTGAAACGCAAACTATTTGGATGCTCAAGATTGGAGTGTTGAGCTCCTCGGCCACTCAATCGGCATCTGTGGAAAGAGAAACAGAGTCTTAACACTGCGTCACTGCCCCTCCATCTTAGCTGGGCAGTTTTCACACAAATGGGGATTATCTGAAATTGTTGAGCCAATGTCAAGTCTTTTGGGCTGTTACGTTTTACGGTGGGAGAAGAGGTTGGTTCTGTTCCTTGAGATTATGTTGGGCTTGGAAGGAAAGGTGCAAGAGACCAAAGACAGAACAGAATGGATTGGATTGAGATTTATAATGACTAGGTTGACCCCTGGATTTGTGTGTGGGGGGGGAGGAGGAAAGTTCGAGTAAATGCATCTAAATTCTCTGGAAATTAGACGGCCCGGTGGTGCAGAGGTCGAGTTGCTGCCTCACAGCGCCAAAAGCCAGGGTTCAATCCCGACTACGGGTGCTGCTTGTAAGGTTTCTACGTTCTCCCTGTGACTGCTTGGGTTTTCTTTGGATGTTCTGGTCTCCTCCCACATCCCAAAGATGTGCAGATTTGTAGGTTAATTGGTAGTGTAACACAGAGGGGGGGGGCAGCGAGAGAGCATGTTGCTGAACTCTCGTCGAACAGAGGAGGACACAGAGGGGGAGTAGGTTAATTGGCCTCTGTAAATGATCCCGAGTGCAGAGGATAGAACTTGTTAGATGTCGGCTTGGTCTCGGTGGGCCAAAGGGTCTGTTTCCATGCTGTACCTCTAAAATAAACAAAACATAGAACATAGAAAAGTACAGCACGTGAACAGGCCCTTCGGCCCACAATGTCTGTGAAGAACACAATGCCGAGCGAGGTAAACTAACCTCATCTGCCTGCATGTGAGTCATATCACTCCATTCCCTGCACACCCCTGTGCCTATCAAAAAATCTCTGAAATGCCACTATTGTATATGCCTCCACCAACACCCCTGGTTCCCTGCACTCACCTCCCTCCATTTTTAAAAAACCTGTCCTGCACATCTCTTTTGAGGGATCAAAACAACTAATGGTTCAGTGGTGCTCTTGTTACACCCGCCAAGTGCTAACACAGTGAAATTATTTTTCATACATACAGTCCAGTAGAGTATTGCCATATCCCCGATCCTCGATAAGCAAGTGTACAGGAATAATCAACTGAGCCACATGCAAGAGGTGCCACGTTTTGCCGCCATTTACAAAGTCCACGCTCTAGTTCTTATGAGCGGTGCCTGTTCCAGGCAAGTCCCAGGCTGTTGTGGGCCTCCAGCCATCTCCTTCCTTGGACGCCACATCTCTCTCCTCCCGTCCGCCTTTGCTCGCCAGGGGCTGGCCTCTAGTGCGCAGTAGGCCAGACAATAGACAATAGGTGCAGGAGGAGGCCATTCGGCCCTTCGAGCCAGCACCGCCATTCAATGTGATCATGGCTGATCATTCTCAATCAGTACCCCGTTCCTGCCTTGTCCCCATACCCCCTGACTCCGCTATCCTTAAGAGCTCTATCTAGCTCTCTCTTGAATGCATTCAGAGAATTGGCCTCCACTGCCTTCTGAGGCAGAGAATTCCACAGATTCACAACTCTCTGACTGAAAAAGTTTTTCCTCATCTCAGTTCTAAATGGCCTACCCCTTATTCTTAAACTGTGGCCCCTTGTTCTGGACTCCCCCGACATTGGGAACATGTTTCCTGCCTCTAACGTGTCCAACCCCTTAAAAATCTTATACGTTTCGATAAGATCCCCTCTCATCCTTCTAAGACCTTCCTCTCCTCTCCTCTCCTCTCCTACGGGCCTTGCCCCACCCCCTCCATGTCCGTCAACGTTAGCTCCCTCCTCCCGGTCACTGGTCTCCAATCAATCGGATTAAACCATGATTAATATATATCAGATTAACAATGAGAGGTTAAAACCAATAATAGTTGTAGGGGTCTTTAGAGAAACAGCGTGGAAACAGGCCCTTCGGCCAATCGAGTCTGTGCTGGCCTGTGGCTCTATCCTACACACTGGAGACAATTTACATTTACAGAAGCCAATTAACCTACACACCTGTATATTTTTGGAGTGTGGGAGGAAACTGGAGCACCCGGAGAAAACCCACGCAGTCACAGGCAGTACGTACAAACTCCGTACAGACAGCACCCGTGGTCAGGATTCAACCCTGGTCTCTGGCGCTGTAAGGCAGCAATTTTACCACTGCGCCACTGTGTCACCCAAGACTCGGTCTTGTAAGGGTAGATACAGTTTTCCGTGTTTGGGGAATCTACAACTGGAGTCCTTTGTCTCAGATCCAAGGCTCATTCACTCTGGGTTCATATTTTGGTGACATTGTATTTACAAATACCTCTTCTGTTTCAGAAGCTGAGCATGACCAGGGCAAGGCCTTCATCCCGGAGTTCAATGGACTTTCATACCTGGAAATGAATGGGATTCACACATTTGCCAGTGGCCTACTGTGAGTTTACTCTGTGTCAACTGTTCGATCTGACCGACCAGCACTCTGTGCATACACGCACACCGCTAAACCTCCCCCCACCAACCTTCTCAACCACTTCTCTTACAGAAACCCAATTTCCAAATTGGATACTTCTCAAAATGGATTGTTTTGCTTTGGCAAACACTGAATCTGTTCAGATGACAAGGAATGGCAGGTTTAGGTGTTTAGTTTATTTTAGTTTAGAGATACAGCGCGGAAACAGTCCCTTTGGCCCACAGGGACAATTTCCACATTTACCAAGCCAATTTACGTACATACCTGGACGTCTTTGGAGCGTGGAAGGAAACCGAAGGTCTTGTAGAAAAACCCACGCGGGTCTCGGGGAGAACGTACAAACTCCGTACAGACAGCACCCGTAGTCAGGATCGAATCCGGGTCTCTGGCGCTGCATTCTCTGTAAGGCAGCAACTCTACCGCTGCGCCACCGTGATCGCCGATGTAGGGACATGGTAAATGGTGAGGGAAAATACAAAAATTGCAAAGGATCATTCACTCGTTAGGAGCAGCAACTGTGCGCAGATGTGATGCTCTGGTGAATACTGAATGGAAAAATAGCTTCAATGATCAAATTCTCAGCTCAGTGAAAAGTCATCAGAACTCAAATGCTCCGGTTCTTATCAGTGGCCGCTCAGGTGGAAATAAAAGACTAAAAGGCTTTCAATCTTAAAATACTTCATCTTAAACAGAAAAACTAAGGCGGTGAGGATACATTTGCCCAGTCCATTAGTGAGGCAGCAAGCAGCTCTTTGAAGCTGAGTTACTAAATGAGTGTCATGTATCAGAATTGCTATGATCACTGTGGGCGGCCACGGTGGCGCAGCGGTAGAGTTGCTGCCTTACAGAGCTTGTAGTACCGGAGACCCGAGTTCGATCCCAACCACGGGTGGTGTCTTTACGGTCTTTGTACGTTCTCCCCGTGACCTGCGTGGGTTTTCTCCAAGATCCTCAGTTTCCTCCCACTCTCCAAAGACGTACAGGTATGTCGGTTAATTGGCTCGGTGTATGTGTAAATTGTCCCTATGTAGGTATGTAGGATAGTGTTAATGTGCAGGGATCGCTGGTCGGTGCGGACTCGGTGGGCCGAAGGGCCTGTTTCCGCGCTGTATCTCTAAACTAAACTATACTGCTACATGCATTGTTTTCAAGGGAGAGTTGGAGTTTTCAAGAGAGAATCAGTTTTGAAGAGAGAGTTAGAGTTTTCAAGAGAGTTTTCAAGAGAGAGTTAGATTTAGCTCTTAGGGCTAAGGGAATCAAGGGATATGGGGAAAAAGCCAGAACAGGCTACTGATTTTGGATGATCAGCCATGATCATATTGAATGGCGGTGCTGCCTCGAAGGGCCGAATGGCCTACTCCTGCCCCTATTTTCCATGTTTCTATGAACTGCTAGGGAGAAGGTCAAGAGAGTTTAATCATAATGTACTGGCAGTTGCATCTTAACAGGCCCATTTTACACAACAAAACATAAATACACATATAATAATCAATAACACAGTCAATTAATCACAGTAATACTAGGTAGCATAGTGGTGCAGAACCAAAGCCCACATGGTCCACAGAAGATCACAGTTACTAAGATAGTGGTTATTCTTGTGTAGGAATGAACTGCAGATGCTGGTTTAAACCAAAGATAGGCCCAAAAAGCTGGAGTAACTCGGCGGGATCGGCAGCGTCTCTGGAGAGAAGGAATGGGTGACGTTTCGGGTCGAGACCCTTCTTCATTCTCGATCCGAAACGTCACCCATTCCTTCTCTCCAGAGGTGCTGCCTGTCCTGCTGAGTTACTCCAGCATTTTGTGTCTATCTGTAGTAATTGGTGTTGTGCAGTGCTTATGAGCCAGACAGTTGCTGGGAAGAAGCTCTTCTTAAACCTGGCGGAAATGGTTTTCAGGCTCCTGTACCTTCCTCACGATGGTAGGTGTGAGATGAGAGCGAGGAAGTGTTGAGAACATAATATGGCGCAATGGGAACTCGCATCTGCCCAGTGTGTGACTTTAAATAATCTTTACCTGGTCAAAATAATGTTCGGGTTCTCCAGACTTAATACTTGAACATGTGTTCATCTGCAGCGATATAATAAAAAGGAACTGCAGATACATGATTTATACCAAAGATAAGCGCAAAATGCTGGAGTAACTCAGCAGGTCAGGCAGTATCTCTGGAGAAAATGGATTGGTGACGTGTTTCGGTCAGGATCCTTCTTCAGACGGATTCTTCTTCAGACAGAAGAAGGGTCCTCACCCAAAAGGTCACCCATCCATTTTCTCCAGAGATGCTGCCTGACCCACTGAGTAACCCCGGCATTTTGTTTCTATCTTCATTTGCAACAAACTGGCTTAAACAAACTTTGGAACTGGAAATTTGATGTGATCTGTGCTCCAACTATTCCAATTATAAGAGGACGGAGCTCAAGTTTATCGGCTGTTGGAGCCTTAGATTGATTAGTTGGAGGCCAATGCTTCCAAAGTTACCTATCTTTTAGGAAAATAAATTAAATTTCTTGATCTAACCTCAGTATTCTTTGGATACTGAGTTATTGAAAGATTAGAGCCATAAACTCATTACAGTCTTGTTGGAGGCCATTTGGCCCATCAAGCAATCCTATTGATCCTATTCCCTGTTCTCGCCCTGTAACACGACGAGTTTGTTTCCCACTTGCTGATTCATTTGCTTTTTGAAATCATTGATCACATCCATTTCCACCACCAAGATGCCCCCGTGCTTCAGTTGGTCGAGCTGCTGCCTCAGTGCCAGAGACCCAGGTTCGATCCTGACCTTGGGACCTGCTTGAGGAGTTTGCACGTTCCCCTGTGACTGCATGGGTTTCCTCCGGGTTCTCCAGTTTCTTACCACATCCCAAAGAAGTGTGAGTTTGTAGGTTAATTGGCCTCTGTGAAATTGCCACAAATTTGGTTGAGAAAGTTGGGATAAAAATGGACCACTATGAACGGGTGTTCAATGGTTGGTGTGGACTTGGTGATGTGGACTTGGTGATGTGGACTTGGTGGTGTGGACTTGGTGATGTGGACTTGGTGATGTGGACTTGGTGGTGTGGACTTGGTGATGTGGACTTGGTGATGTGGACTTGGTGATGTGGACTTGGTGGTGTGGACTTGGTGATGTGGACTTGGTGATCTGAAGTGCTGGTACTATGCTGTATCACTAAACTAAACCAAACCTTCACAGTCTTAGTTTAGAGATACCATGTGGAAACAGGTCCTTCGGCCCACCGAGTCCGCACTGACCAATGATTCCCATACACTAGCACTATCCAACACACTAGGGACAATTTACAATTTTTACCGGAGCCAATTAATGTACAAACCTGTACGTCTTTGGAGTGTGGGAGGAAACCGGAGCACCCGGGAAAAACCCACGTGGTCACGGGGTGAACCTACAAACTCCATACAGACAGCACTTGTAGTCAGGATTGAACCCGGGTCCCTGGCGCTGTAAGGCAGTAACTCTACCGCTGTGCCACCATGCCACCCAGTCAGTGTGTTCTAGCTCATTACCATTCCCTGTTTAAAAGTAGTTCTTCATAGCAATTGTAAATTGTGTAGGATAGTGTTAATGTGCGGGGATCGCTGGCCGGCACGGACTAGGTGGGCCGAAGGGCCTGTTTTTGCGCTGTAACTTCTAAACTAACCTAAAGTGTGAGGTTCCAAAGGGAGGACCTGATGCGTGTGGGTGGGAAACGTTTGCATTTACTAACATGCTGCTTGATTACAGTCAGAAGCTGTCGATGGAGGTAATCTTCTTGGCCAAGGGTGGCAATGGAATGATCTTTTACAATGGACAGAAGACTGATGGCCGGGGAGACTTCGTGTCACTAAATCTGCGTGATGGCTACTTGGAGTTTAAATATGACCTTGGCAAAGGACCTGCAGTGATCAGGTAATAACCCCCCCCCCCCCCCCCAAAGATCGTCATGGAGTCATAGAGTCATATAGTGTGGAAGCAGGCCCTTCGGCCCAACTTGCCCACACTGGCCAACATGTCCCAGCTACACTAGTCCCACCTGCCTGCGTTTGGTCCATATCCCTCCAAACTTGTCTTATCTTGTCCTACCTGCCTAACTATTTCTTAAACTTTGGGATAGTCCCAGCCTCAACTACCTCCTCTGGCAGCTTGTTCCATACACTCACCACCCTTTGAAAAAGTTACACCTCAGATTCCTATGAATTTTATTCCCTTTCACCTTGAATCTCTGGTCCTCGATTCCCCCACTCTGGGCAAGAGATTCTGTGCATCTACCCAATCTATTCCTCTCATGATCTTATACACCTCTATAAGATCACCCCTCATTCTCATGCGCTCCAAGGAATAGAGACCTCACCTACTCAACCTCTCCCTATAGCTCAGATCCTCTAGTCCTGGCAACATCCTCGTAAATCTTCTCTGAACCCTTTCAAGCTTGACAATATCTTTCCAAAAACATGGTGCCCAGAACTGAACACAATACTCTAAATGCGGTCTCACCAACGTCTTATACAACTGCAACATGGCCTCCCAACTTCTATACCCATTCTCACTTATATACTCTCCTGATTTACCTTCACACCAAAGAAGCTATGAAATGGCAGAAATATCTAATTACTTAAGACCACTGCTCTTTTGTTATGGTATAATTGCCGGCACTTGAAAAAGTTAAGTGTGTTGTTTTGTTTTCCTGGCATGTGACAAACATGTATCAAACATGTATCAAATCATGACCTCTTGTCACGTATGTCGATCGTCACCTTAGGTTTAGGTTTATTATTGTCATGTGTACCGAGGTACAGTGAAAAGCGTTTTTCCCTTTAGCACATATCTGTACACTGTGGCCGGCTTGATTGTAATCATGTACTGCCTATCCGCTGACTGGTAAAGAATCTGCGTGGTCAAAAAGGCTTTTCACTGTACCTCGGTACGTGTGACAATAAACTAAACTAATCTAAACCAAATCACATGCTGTACGTTGCAGTTAAATCCAATGCAATGAATTAATAGGACAGATCCTTGATGAATTCATGGTTTCCCAGGAAGCCTCCCCTGTCAAATATGCCCACAGTTCCCTGCAAAATAAACTTCCAGAGTGCGCAGTTTGTAAATCAGCATGATGTGCACAATTCTGTGGTGGAGTGTAATGTTACTGGTGCAATGTTTTGTTTCCAATTATAAAAGCCTTTGGAGAGTAATGGCCTGAAACTATTTTATATCATTTTCTTCTCTCAAAATAGGAGTAAGGAACGTATCCCACTCAACGTATGGAATGTGGTTACCGTTGAAAGGACTGGCCGGAAAGGATTAATGAAAATTAACAAGGGTGAATCCCTCTCTGGTGAATCTCCGGTGGGTGAAATGAAATCCTCCTCTTGTCAATTCCAATTGCTTCAGGTTTCCGTTGCTCAGACTACTCTCACTTTGTTCTCTGGACCTGCGATGTTCCTTTTGTTCATCAGTGGGTTCTGAATAGATTGTCTTAAGGTCTAGCTTTAAGGAGAGATGGGCAACGTTTAAAGGAGTTGTGCAGGGCCATTTTTTTACCTTACTCAGTAGATTCTGGGCACTCATCGTGGGAGCTACGTATAATATCTGTTGACAGGTGCACCACAAAGATGAGGGCGGATCGAAACGTACCGAATAAATGGAAGGCCTTGGTAAAGTGGACGTTGGGAGGATGTTTCCAGTAGTGGGAGAGTCTAGGACCAAAGGGCACAGCCTCAGAATAAAATGGAGATGAGTAGGAATTTCTTTAGCCTGAAGGTGGTGAATCTGTGGAATTCATTGCCAGACGGTGATGGAGGCCAATTAATCGGGCATTTTTAAAGTGGAGATTTTGATTAGCAGCGGCATCGAAAGTTATGGGGAGAAGGCGGGAGAATGGGGTGTAGAGGGAGAAATAGATTAGTCATGATCGGATGGCAGAGCAGACTTGATGGGCCGAATGGCCTAATTCTGCTTCTATGTCTGATGGCCTTGTGGTAAAAGCATCTGAATACTGGCAACTGGGTAAAACTGAGGACACGGGATCTTGTGAACAAGTTGTGTTTGGGAAGTTGCTGATGTGGAGCAGAATCTTCCCAAAGTAATTGTCTCGTTCATGTATTTTGACTGTCGGGAGAGAGATGGTTGGAATTAGTGCAGTTGTTTTCCAGTTGGGTTTGGGGGAGGAGGGAAGAGCAATGGTGCAAGAAGGGAAAGATGATCATCAGACGAGGAGTGAAATTTAACCCATGACAGTCCTGCGCGGCTCAAATGCTATTTACCATTAGCTTGGCAGTTTTTGTGGTGTGCTGACCAATGAAGCTTAGTATTTTTAATCAACTACTTGCATAAAATTATAGCTCAGAGTTAAATGCGAAATACACCATTTAATGTTTTTATGGGCTGAAATGTTAATGCTCGTTTCCTGAAATATTGCCTGTCATTTCCTTAATATGCTTCTCCCACTTTCTTTCGTGGGAGTGTTATTTATATCGTGTTTCGGTATAACACTGTTTGGTTTAACATGCGTTCTTGCCTTGTTTCTGACTGATTCCCTTTTTCTCTCTTGTGTTTTGTTTTGTATTTATTCTGATCCGCTTTCTGGATTTCAGAAATCACGCAAGGTAACGAAAAGAAAAAAAAAGCAAATCAAAAAGATCACAACCTCTCTCTCCCATTCTGAGCTCATCCAATTCCATTGTTAAACGTTGTGGTAGTTGTAGTTCATCTTGTTCTGTGTTGTAGAATCTCCTCAGAATTCAAGAGTGTGCAAGGAATGGTGGGATTATGTATCATGGCGTCACACAATGACTCAGCAGTAGAATTGCTGCCTGAGACCCGAGATCGATCCTGACTACGGGCGCTGCTTGTACGGAGTTTGTACATTCTCCCTGTGACAGCGAGGGTTTTCTCCGGCTTTCCTTCCACATCCCCAAAACGTGCCGGTTTCTAGGTTAATCAGCTTCTGTAAATCGTCTCGAGTGTGCAGGATAGAACAATGGGTCGGCACGGGCTCGGTGGGCCGAAGGACCTGTTTCTACACTGTATCTCTAAATGAAACTAAGCTCATGTGCAGGCAGAGGAGATTATTTTATCTTGGCATCATGTTTGGCACAGACCTAGTGGGCCGATGGGCCCGTGGTTCCTGTCCCCTACTGTTTTATATTCCATGGAGCACTACTCATCCCAGTTTGAGCCCTGAGGCCTGTACATACCTGACGGCTGGAACTTTAAAAATCCTTCAGTGTCACTTTAATAAGAACATTTATATTTGGACTCCGGTCCAGCCATGAGTTAGATCCTATTTTGTTTCGACAAGTTGGAGCAAGCCGCTGACTCGATCTGTCACAGGATTCTGCACAGGGACACCAGCTGTTCGCTTGTACTTTTAAGAGTACAGTTTTGGGAAGAATTTGTTTGGGCACCCAGGGATAAACCTTTGACCGTGCATCTAATTGACTAGCAGTGAACCACCTCATTTAATTTAACGTATTAATAGCTCACTATTAATCCATTTCATAAATGTCCTCTTTTTTTTAGAAAGCTCGTCGAGAAATTCATCAAATAGTGAAGGAAGCATGTTAAACTGTGCCTCTGGAATTCATTCCATGCAAGTCAATGGATGATTTTCAGAGGCAATAAGCAATGACTTAATGCATGTTCAACTGGTTACCAAGAATGAGTTACCAGCCACCTCTGTCTGACTAAGATACCGGGCTTTACCACCACTGATCAAACCTTGTGCTGAAATAACGGGTGTAGAGTTTCCTTATAAAGGGGAATTAAATCTTAGAAAGGTGGCACAATGGGGCAGCGGGCAGACCCTCTGCTTCTCAGTTCCAGGGAACCCGGGTTAGAGACCCGGATCCTGACCTCAGGTGCTGTCTGTGTGGAGTTCGCACATTCTACCTATGACTGCGTGGGTTCCCTCCGAGTGCTCCGGTTTCCTCCCCACATCCCAACGACGTGCGGCCTTGTAAGTTAATTGGCCTCCGTAAAAATAAAATTGACTCTAATGTGTAGGCAGTGGATGGGAAAGTGGGATAACATGGAACTAGTGTGAATGAGTGATCGATGGCCAGCATGGAATTGCTGGGCCGAAAGGCCTGTGTTCATGCTGTTTCTCTAAACTAAACTAAATCTGCTCTGTAATCAGGAAGGGAGCTTCGTTCGTGCAGTTTTAGTCGAAGGGATTTCTGTGCAGCTGATCTTTAATCGAAGGTTCTTTGAAGGCACGAACCTTGGGATTTCATTTGAAAAGCTTCACCTTCTCCCTTTCTTCCTTTTCAGTTCTCATCACCAGCCCTGCATACCTCATCTAGTGCATTATTTCATTATTACAGCTTTACATTGCTCATAACCACACTCAACTTTAAAGTCAACCTGTCACATTCAGCACAATTAATGTTATCTCTATTAAATGTGACTCTGGAGAGCAAAGCTCTTGGTGTCTAATGTAGCAAACCAGCATTTTAATTTTGACGAAAAGCTATGAGAATTAAATTGCATTGTTGAAGTGACAGGCTGACTTTTAGCTGAAATATTATGCCACATTTTGCTGTTAGCTTCATCCTTGATGTGCACTTATTTGAACAAATAGCTTCTCAGTAAGTCTGTGTAATGAAAGATTAAATGTTCTTCATCCCAAGGCCCCACACACAGCATTGAACCTGAAGGAGGCCTTGTACGTTGGAGGAGCGCCGGATTTCAATAAATTTGCCCGCGCGGCTGCAATCACCTCTGGCTTCTCTGGAGCAATTCAAAAGGTAAGTATAATTGGAACCATCAGCGACTTTATTGAGTTGGCCTTAAACAGGAATTGGGGATGGAGAACTGAATAAAAATGATTGATGGTTAATTAACCTCGAGTTCCTTGTTCACTAGAGCCTAATCTTTGTATTTCTGCTGATGATTATTCCGCTTTTCAATTTATGAGACCACTCTTTGGTTGTAACCAGAAAATAATTAGGGCCCACTCCCTGATTACTTTCAGAAATGAGCCCTGAACTTTTACAAAGAGATGGATGAAAAGGTTGGACTGTAATTTCTCTCCCACGTTTAATACAGTTGTTCTGAAAGACTGGAGTTCCTCTTCTCACTCCATATTGTACTCCCACAAACTCACTTGCTTGCACGTCAGTTATTCCATTGAGCTCATGGCGGCCTTTAAAGTGGTGGGACGTACAGTGGGCAGCACAAAGCTTTGTAGATGTCATCACTGCACAAAGTCCACTGAGAAGATAAGCAAAGCAACGTTGACATTCTAGGTCAACGACCCCAGTATCAAGGCTCCGATCGCACTCAATGTGGTGTTGATGGGCCAGTTCCGATGGGGCAAACCCAATGTGGACCTCCACAGCGAGGATTCCGAACTCCGTCACAGCAAGAGGGAAAATAAATCACCTCAAAGATATTCTCCTTCAAAAAGAAGTCACTTTGAAAATCTGTAACAACCTCCCAGGCCCACTGACTGTTCAAAATAGAAAATGCAGGCAAATTGGACGAGCTAAGGAGGGGTGTCTTGGTCGGCATTGACGGGTTGGGTCAAAGGACATGTTTCTGTTGTGTACGAATGACTTAGTGACTCTAGAGAAGGAAAATTTGGAACGCTGGGCATCATTCATAGGAACATGTGGACCATCTCCTACCTCACCCTCCAGCTGCCTAGTCGCCCGGCCCCCCCACCCCCCCCCCCCCCCGGCCCCCACCCCAAAGCTGTGGCAGAGTCTGCATGTCCCACATTGAACTTCTCTAGAACCCGCAGAACATGAGTGGAAGCCAGTCCATCCCAGGAGGATGCAATGGAATCCATCCCAGCAGCCTTGCAAGAGACGTGATCAGAGAAAGGGTTATGGGTCCAAGGACCTTGCAGTTTGTACTAAGCTGGTCCCTAGATCCAAGACCATTGAACCCAAGGCATGTAACCTACAAAATCTGGGATATAAAAAATTCCATCCCTAATAGCAACCTAAAGGCATAAGAAACAAATAGTTCATCAACGTCCTTCATGGAAGGAAATCTACCTGATTGTGGAGGTAACTCCATGCCATCTGTGTGGTTGAACTGGATTAAAATGCCTCTGGATTTCACAGGCAGTTAGGAATGGCTTTGTCATCAATGTCCACATTCTTGTCAATGAACGAACATCATGAAGAGATGAAGTGAGCTCCAACCTCTACTCAACAGCCCACTCAATCAGCAGGCCATTACAAGGCTTTGACGGAAGTAAACCAGATTCATTCAGGCAGGGGTCACATAAAAGGGGCAAAACTGTGGAGAAAGAAACAGAGGTAACATTTCGGGCTGGTGACCCTGCGTGAGAACTTTAAAATTTAGTGCAAGGTCTTCTCTGAGTTGAAGATAGACACAAAATGCTGGAGTAACCCTGCGGGACAGGTAGCATCTCTGGAGAGGAGAAATGGGTGACGTTTCGGGTCGAGACCCTTCTTCAGACATGAGTTGAGTTTGAGGAACATTTCTTCACTCAACGAACAATAACATGGAGAACACACATGCCAAACCTCCTCGTTAGAAGTCAGTTGACCATTTCAAAACTTTATTGGGAAATTGGAGTAAATATTATCAGACCAGTTTGGGCAGGAGAAGTGCAAATCACTTGGTTTATTTATTTATTCTTTCATGGGTTCATTCTGGTTTCACTGCCTGGGCTTGGCCCATTCTTAACTGCAAAGTAGAAGCTGGGGGTGAGCCATCTCCTTTGAATGGGAGTTTGAGGATTTTACCCGACAATGGAGAATGACCACAAATAGTTCATCTGTGGAATCGTTGCGACGGAGGGCTGTGGAGGCCAAGTCAGTGGGTATTTTTAAGGCAGAGATAGACAGATTCTTAACTAGAACGGGTGTCAAGGGTTATGGGGAGAATGCAGGAAAATGGAATGAGGAGGCAGAGATCAGCCATGATTGAATGGCAGAGTGGACTCGATGGGCCGAATGGCCTAATTCTACTCCTATAACTTGTGAAATATACTTCCAAATCAGGGTGGTGTTTGATTAGAGGAGAACCATCAGACAGTGTGGTGACCCATGTGCCCTTGGCCCTCGCCCTCCCTGATAGTCCTGAGGTAGACTCAAAATGGTGCAGCATCTCTGGAGAAAAAGGATGCGTGGCCTTTCGGGTCGGAACCCTTCTTCATAGAGTTTGGGAGCTAGTTATTCAGTGGTTCCATCCACTACTACGCACGAGGGTAGCACCGGGATTCAGTAGTTTCATGGGATTTGCCATTATGAAAACTAAATGGCCTCACTGTCACGATTTGTATTTTCGTGTCTGCCTCTTGTTTTTGTAACACGGCAAACTTGTAATGTCTTTTTTTTTCTCTCTCTCTCTGTTTGTCTCCCAGCTTTCCATCAAATCCATTCCCCTGCTTAAAAAAGTCAATATCCGGAAGGCCATGGAGATCTCCAACTATCGCTCGCACCCCTGCACAAAGAAACTGAATCCCTGTCAGAACGGTGGCGTCTGCAGCCCTAGGCTCAGAGAGTACGACTGCATGTGTCAGCGCAGCTTCTCGGGGACCCAGTGCGAGAAAGGTAAAGTGATCCATGTTTCCCGAGAAGATCTGAGAGTTGTAGAGTTGTACAGTCATGGAGTCCTGTCCTATGGCTCACTGAGACTGCAGCAAACATCAAGCACTCTAATCCCACACCAATCTCAATGCATTCCCCTCATATTAGTTTTTTTTTAATTATTTTTAGAGATAGAGCATCGAAACAGGCCCTTTAACCCCTCACGTCAACCATTGTTCACCCGTTCGTACTAGTTCCATGTTATCCCACTTTCTCATCCACTCCCCAGACACGAGGGGCAATGCGCAGAGGCCAATTAACCGACAAACCCGCACATCTTTGGGATGTGGGAGGAAACCGGAGCACCCGGAGGCACCCAAGCAGTCACGTGGAACGTGAAAACTCCACACAGATAGCACCCGAGGCCGGGATAGAACCCGCATCTCTGGAGCTGTGAGGCAACAGCTCTACCAGCTGTGCCACTGTTCCACCCTGATCCATGTCTCCTGTGAAGATCTTGGAAGTTATAGAGTTGTGTGGCCAGAGGCACAGGCTCTGTGGCCCATTGAGTCTGAACGAACCATCAAGCACGCCAATCCTGCACCAGTCCCATCTCATCCTCCCCACATTCCAATCACCTCTTCACAGTCTCCACTCACCTACACTCCAGGGGCTATTATTTACAGTGGGTAATTAACTGACCTAGCCCCACTCTTTGGGAAGTGGGAGGAACCCACGACAGCTGAGGGTATCCCCCATGGTCACAAGAAGGGTGTTCAAACTCCACACAGACAGAGGCCAAGTCAGTGGAGTGGATATATTTAAGGCAGAGATAGATAGATTCTTGATTAGTGCGGGTGTCAGAGGTTATGGGGAGAAGGCGTGAGAATGGGGTTAGGAGGGAGAGATAGATCAGCCATGATTGAATGGCAGAGTAGACTTGATGTGCCGAATGGCCTAATTCTACGACTATTCCTTACCAGAGGTCAGGATTGAACCCTGGTCTTTGGAGCTTTGAGGCAGCAGCACGACCAGCTGTGCCACTGTGCTGCCCATCTATTTTTATCATTGCAAGTGACAATAGTTGCATTTTAACATGGTGACCACTTCACATCCATGGGCCCTGATGACTTTCAGTGTACTTGTGTATATGATGGGCCAAATGGCCAAACTCTGCTCCTAAAACTCATGAACTTTTGAACTAGCATCTGCTTGCCTGGACCCCACTCAGGCATGTTCCTGAGCAGGGAGTAATCTGTAACGGTCGGGAGCGGAGAGCAGAGCTGTTTTACTGCCCCTGTAACCCTGCCGCCTCCTCCACCCCCCAGTCCTGGGTGCTACATCGTAAACCGCCAACCATTCTGCTAATTCACTGCAGGAGGGCAATCGGATCTGGGACTTTCCGAGCTTGTGTGAGTCAGAGTCAGATGGGGCAATATTAATGATCAGGAAATTGCTGAAAGCAGACGTCATTAATATCTCTCCATTATGCTGAGGGAGACCTGTGGTGAATTTCATGCCCTGTGTTGAGTATGTTGATGGGGTGCAGATGTATAAACAGCTTTTCTATTCATATGCATCCTGTGTGTCCTGCCATCTCTTTGTCCCACCTCTATTGAAAAGCTGAATTCTTTACAAGCGGGGGTGGTTTGTGCTATGTCCAAGAGTTATTTTAACCACATCTTATTTATGGTCCTCTCGTTACCAAGTTTACGAGTTGATTAGATTTTAATTCATGCCTGGACATGACTGCAAGCTGTTGCTTTGGTGCCATGCTACTTTCAGGCACGGCTTGAAACACATGGTTGTGTAATGTAAGATTTGGGGGCTTTCTACCAGGGCTATATCAGAACAAGGCACCTGCAATGAATGGCGAATCAGTCAGGTTATCCTGCCTCCCTCAGCAGTGCACCTGACACTGAGAAGAGATCTCATTTAGAACGGAGATGAGGAAGAACTTTTTCAGTCAGAGAGTGGTGAAGGTGTGGAATTCTCTGCCTCAGAAGGCAGTGGAGGCCAGTTCGTTGGATGCTTTCAAGAGAGAGCTGGATAGAGCTCTTAAGGATAGCGGAGTGAGGGGGTATGGGGAGAAGGCAGGAACGGGGTACTGATTGAAAGTGATCAGCCATGATCGCATTGAATGGCGGTGCTGGCTCGAAGGGCTGAATGGCCTACTCCTGCACCTATTGTCTATTGTCTATCAGGAAGGCTATCAAGTGACAATATTTTCCTTCCTTTCTGTGGGGCACTGGTGAGATTGAAGCATTCAGTGGCGGCACGGTGGCGCAGCGGTAGAGTTGCTGCCTTACAGCGAATGCAGTGCCGGAGACTCAGGTTCGATCCTGACTACGGGTGCTGTACTGTACGGAGTTTGTACGTTCTCCCCGTGACCTGCGTGGGTTTTCTCCGAGATCTTCGGTTTCCTCCCACCCTCCAAAGACGTACAGGTTTGTAGGTTAATTGGCTGGGCAAATGTACCATACGTGAGCACAACAGGTAGTGCAAAAGACAAAGGAAACATTGTAGAATATAGGCATCACAAAATGCTGGAGTAGCTCGGCAGGTCAGGCAGCATCTAGGGGAGAGGGAATGGGTGACGTTTTGGGTCGAAACCCAATAAAGCGTTACAGCTGCAGAGAAAAATGGGTGAGGAAAGGTCGCATGGGCGAGACCTGGATCCACTGGAGCTCAGAAGATCTCCCAGGGTGACACGGTGGCGTAGCGGTAGAGTTGCTGCCTGACAGCGCCAGAGACCCAGGTTTGATCCCGACTATGGGTGCTGACTGTACGGAGTTTGCATGTTCTCCCCGTGACCGCATGGGTTTTCCCCGAGAACTTTGGTTTACTCCCACACTCCAAAGACATACAGGTTTGTAGGTTAATTGGCTTGGTATAAATGTAAATTGTCCCTGGTGTGTATAGGGTGGCGCTAATGTGCGGGGATCGCTGGGCGGTGCAAACTCGTCGGGTCGGGTCGAAGAACCTGTTACTGCGCTGCATCACTAAACTAAACTAAACTAAAGATCGAGAGGGAATTTGATTGATTCATGAGAGTCGACTGTCAGTACAGTTGATTGACCAGATCAGAAACAGGCTCAGGCAACAGGCAGCAGAGGAACAGGGCTGGTTCAAGATGATCCAGATCAATGTATGAAAGATTTATGAAGAAACAAGGAACCGCAGGTGCTAGTTTACAAAAAAAGACACAAAGTGTTGGAGTAACTCATTGGGTCAGGCCCTGGAGAACATGGATAGACAAAGTTTTGGGTCAGGACTGTTGACTGTCGGGTTCAAGCCTGTCTGAAGAAGGGTCTCGACCCAAAACGTCACCTATCCATATTCTCCAGTGATGCTGTCTGACCTGCTGAGTACTCCAGCTTTTTGTGTCTATCTTCGGTTTAAACCAGCATCTGCAGTTCCTTCCTACACATGTTCTCCATGGATGCTGCCTGACCTGCTGGGTTACTCCAACACTTTTGTGTCTTTTTTTTACGAGATTCATGGTATGCTGATAAATTGTCAATATTTGTTTTGTTCTGAATGTGAACATTAATGTAAAGTGCGGACCATTTTGTTTTCTCCATCCCTCCAGCACTCGAGGAGAAGTCAGCGGGTGAAAGTGAGTCTATCGCATTCAATGGGCGCACATTCATCGAGTACCATAACACAGTAATAAGGAGGTATGTCATGTTTTTCACATATGAATGATTTCCCGACACCAGGTCCTGTGCTTGACACAATCAAAAAAACTAAATGGATTTATGGATTCCCTCCTACATTCATCACTTGAGCAAGTAGGCAGCTTCCTATCTGCTTCATTACTGCAAACACATTGAGGTGATTCAGTTAATTTGTCACTCATCTGTGTTTTCCACCATTTCAAGAGTGTTTAATTGTCATTTGTAACGACAACTGAACTTCTTACTTGCAGCGGCATAACAGGACTGCAACACAATACACATCGATAATATATAATAAGCCAAAAATCTGTAACTTTCTTTGGGATAATACCAGTGCAAAAACCCCAAAAGTCTTTGGTGCAAGCAAAGATAGTCCATGGTTCATGGGTTAGTTTTAGGTGGCGTTCAAGAGCCGGATCATTGTTGGGAAGAAGCTATTCCTGACCCTGGTTTTCAGACTCCGAGACCTTCCCGATGGTTTGAGTGAAATGAGAACGTGGCCAGTGTGCAGCGGGTCTTTCATGATGCCAGCTGCCTTTTTGAGGCAGCGCCCACTAAAGATCCCTTTGATGGTGGGGAGATCAGTACCTGTGATGGACCGGGCAGTGTCCACCACTTTGTGTAATCTCCTCCGTTCCTGGGTGTTTGAGTTGCCACCACAGGGAACTGTTGCCATCGTGTGGGCGGCACGGTGGCGCAGCGGTAGAGTTGCTGCCTTACAGCGCTTGCAGCACTGGAGACCCTGGTTCAATCCCGACTACGGGTGCTGTCTATACGGAGTTTGTACGTTCCTCCCCATGACTGCTTGGGTTCTCTCCGAGATCTCCGGTTTCCTCCCACACTGCAAAGACGTACAGGTTTGTCGGGTAATTGGCTTGGTGAATGTGTAAATTGTCCCTAGTGCGTGTAGGATAGTGTTAATGTGTGGGGTGATCGCTGGTTGGTTAGGACTCGGTAAGCCACAGGGCCTGTTTCCATGCGGTATAAACTAAACTAAACAGACTGTGATGCAACCAGTCATCAGCTTTAACGATCAGAGGACATCCTCAGAAATAATTAAATCTAAGATGCACCTTCAGGCCTAAGTGAAACATTTCTTCCAAACTTATATTTGATTTATAGGACAAGCAGAATTGTGCGTCTTTGTCCTTGTTGGAGATGCCTCCTTTGGGGATTCAGAGCTTTATTCATGTGACCGGTCACATTCTGACCAACAATGAAAGACATGCAGTAACGTCTGCTCTGCAAGATTGTGCTGCATCCCCTTTGTGTTTTGTAAGGCTCGCGCTCCCTAGTGATAAGTTCAGATGTCAGTCGCGTCTGCCGGGCAAGGGAAGCCGGTGCTCTTCCAATGAAAACAGGCAGCCTTCTTCTTGCCTTCCCAAATGTGTTAATGTCAAAGTTTATTGTGTGTCACTTTTAAATGTTCCCATATAACTGTCCGGTCCAAATGTGAAGCATATTTATTGTTCGCCGTGATCTACCAAAAAGCATAAAGCTTTCCACTGTTGTCCGATCCAGTCGCTGGAAGTTTTCCAAAGTTGTGGCTCGTAGTCGCCATTTTTCATTGTGAGCTGTCTGTTTTGTCCCTCATGTGTCTCCTTGTTTTCTCTATCCAAGCCATCTCGCAAATGAGATCCCAGAGTAAGTATTAAGTCCTGATCATTTATGTTGCTCTTCCTCTCCGCATGTTTACATGACCGTCGTATCCAAAACTCCCGAGTGTCGGGGAATGTGTTAGAAGTGTGCATGGGCAGTGGGGTGGCTATACGGTACAATCATTCGCCAATGTTGCATAGACACAGGCCTGCCGTGGTTTACTTCCCATAAACTCTCACAGTGTGTGTGGTCTTGGATTTTATCCGTAGGAAGGAACTGCAGATGCTGATTTACACCGAAGATAGACAAAAAATGCTGGAGTGACTTCGCAGGTCAGGCAGCATCTCTGGAGAAATGGAATAGGTGATGTTTTGGGTTGTAGCCCTTCTTCAGACTCAGTCTGAAGAAGGGTTCTGACCTGATAATGAGTCTGAAGAAGGGCTCCAACCCGAAATGTCACCTATTCCTTTTCTCCAGAGGTGT
The DNA here is from genome assembly GCF_053455715.1 of Rhinoraja longicauda. Classification (NCBI taxonomy): domain Eukaryota; kingdom Metazoa; phylum Chordata; class Chondrichthyes; order Rajiformes; family Arhynchobatidae; genus Rhinoraja; species Rhinoraja longicauda. The sequence goes on from NC_135982.1 coordinate 10,407,590, forward strand.
TGCCTGACCTGCTGACTTACTCCGGCATTTTGTGTCGTTCTTGGATTTTATCTTCCTGTGTTGCAGGAACAATGGAGACAAACCCACTCCTCGCCCTTTCCCAATGTTTTTCAAATAAATTGAAAACATTCCCCGCTGAACCATTGCATCTTCCATCAGGTACCACTGCACAGTCCATATTTCAAGTGTGCCACATATGCATAACTCATGTCACCTTTTGTTCTTTTGCCGAATGCCTTAAGTTCTTGTCATCTTGTTCTCAGCTCTTCTGCCAGATGAGGCAGAGCTGAACATAGAACAGTACAGAACAGGGACAGGATATGTGGCCCATATCAAGTTATCAAGTTAAACTAACCTCTGCCTGCACATTCTCAGTATCCCCCCCCCCAACCATCTCCTGCATATCCATATAGAGGCATAGAGTCATACAGCAGGGAAATAGGCTCTTCGGCCCTACTTGCCCGTGCCAACCAAGAGTCCCCATTTACACGAGTCCCACCTGCCCACGTTTGCCCCGTATTCCTCTAAATGTTTCCTATCCATATACCTGTCTAAATGACTTTTAAATGGTGTTATAGTACCTGCCTCAACTACCTCCTCTGGCAGCTCGTTCCATATACCTACCACTCTTTGTGTGGACGGTGGATATGTCTATCCAAAAGCTTCCTCAATGCCAATATCGTATCTGCCTCCACCACCACCCCTGGCAACTCGTTCCAGGCACCTATCACTCTTGGTGCAAAAAAGCTTGCCCCAAACATCTCCTTTAAACATTGCCCCACTCACCTTAAAGCTATGCCCTTTAATCTTTGACGGATCCGTCCTGGGAAAAAGGTTCTGACTGTCTACCCTTTCTATGCAGGGAGAACATTGACAGTTTCTGCAGCTGCCCCATGAAACAAGTCTCTCATAGAGTCATACAGCATGCAAACAGGCACTTTGGCCCAACTTGCCCACGCCAACCAACTTGCCCTATCTACACTCATCCCACCTGCCTGAATTTGGCCCATTTCCCTTTAAACTTTTCCTATAGCTGTAGAAACTATCCAAATGTTTTTAAAATGTTTTTTAACCTGCCTCAACTACCTCCTCTGGCAGCTTGTTCCATGTAACCTACCATCCTTTGTGTGTAAAAAGTTGCCCCTCAGGTTCCTATTAAATCTTTTCCCCTCACCTTAAATCGACTGTATGTCCTCTGGTCTCTCATCTCTACAGCCATTAACAACCCTTTCCTAAAATGCACAGACCATAATTAGATGCCAGTGGCCAAAGAACTGTATTATAAAGGCTCATCATAAGTTTCCCTTTCTTCTCTCTACCTCTATTTATGACACCTGGTGGTCATGTTTACCCAGCTCCCTGGTCCTGCTTTGTGTTCTTATTTACTTGTTTTCTTCATATTATTTTGCTGTTCCTCATTCTACCCACCAAGATTTATCGCCGTTCCTTTTGCATTATATTTTATCTGCCTTCTGTCAGTTCCATTTGCCTGTCTAGGTCATCTTGAACATATTGAAGTCATTTCTTATTGCAGTAAGATGTGTCAGGGGCACAGGGGTTTTGTGGAACCAAATGTATCTCATTGGAAATTCTGGCATAATTCACCAGCATCTTACATCCACCTCCATAAGATCAGAGCAACATAAATCACACAGATCCTGCAGACAAAATAAAAGCATTTGTCATCATAGCTGCTGTGCCATCTTAGGTCTTCCAAGGCACTGCAGAAATCTATGAACCACCTGTGTTGTTGATTGAAGATGAAAATCTAAAAAGTGTAATACATATCAAGTAATGCTACCTCATATCTAGAAGTAATATATGACTTGTACTGTGAGGTGGACTTTGAAGTGCACTAGGAGGGTTCGTGAGTTCCAACTACATTAATGTGCATAGTATACCAGGAGCTTCAGGTCAAGGGTGTAGACTTCTTATGTAGCAGCAAGTCTAAGCACGGTGGCGCAGCGGTAGAGTTGCTGCCTTACAGCGAATGCAGCGCCGGAGACTCAGGTTCGATCCTGACTACGGGCGCCGTCTGTACAGAGTTTGTACGTTCTCCCCGTGACCTGCGTGGGTTTTCTCCGAGATCTTCGGTTTCCTCCCACACTCCAAAGACGTACAGGTATGTAGGTAAATTGGCTGGGTAAAATGTAAAAAAATAAATTAATTTTTTTAAATTTATTTAATTGTCCCTAGTGTGTGTAGGATAGTGTTAATGTGTGGGGATTGCTGGGCGGCGCGGACTCGGTGGGCCAAAGGGCCTGTTTCCGCGCTGTATCTCTAAAAAAAATTAATCTAACAGGAAGCCATCCCAACAGGCGGTGTCTCGCATAGATACAGATTATAGATTCATTATGTTTCATACCCACATGACATAATTACATATTGGGCAGCATGGTGGCGCAACGGCAGAGTTGTTGCCTTGCAGCGCTTTCGGTGCCAGAGACGTAGGTTCAATCCTGATTACGAATGCTGTCTGTACGGAGTTTGTACGTTCTCCCCGTGACCACGTGGGTTTTCTCCGAGATCTTCGGTTTCCTCCCACACTCCAAAGACATACAGGTTTGTAGGTTAATTGGCTTGGAATGAATGTAAATTGTCCCTAGTGTGTGTAGGATAGTGTTAATGTCTGGGATCGCTGGTCGGTGGCGACCCGGTGGGCCGAAGGGCCTGTTTCTGCACTGTATCACTAAACTAAATTAAACTAAATTACATATCATTAATATGCTCCAGTTCTGGAATGACTGTAATATTGATTTCCACTCTGGAACCCTTCTAACCCTACCACTGTCTCTGATCTCTACACTTTTTTTTAATGATTATGCAATAAGAATTAAAAACATGCTTCAACCCCCTAATTTATTTTAATTTTATTGTAATCCCGGAACTTTCCATGCTGAGGAGCAGATAAATGGCTCGGTTTCAAACCCCTCTGCTCAGGGAGGGAATGCAGGTAGTCCTCGTTGCCTCAGGCTTTAGTTCCACCAGGACACAAGTTCGATCCTGACCTCAGGTGCTGTCCATGTGGAGTTTGTACGTTCTCCTTGTGACTGAGTGGGTTTCCTTCCGGTGATCTGGTTTCCTCCAAAGACATGTGGGTTTGCAGGTTAATGGGCCTCTGTGACTTGCGCCAGATGTGAAGGGAGTGGATGCGAAAATGGGATAACATAAAGCAAGTGTGAACGTGTGTCTGTGTGGACTTTGTGGGCTCAAGGACCTGTTCCCATGCTGCATCTTAAAATAAAACCTCAGAAATATTTCAGGCAGCATGCTTATTTTCACGACTATACGTGCAGAGAAATGCATGTAACCTGTACTTACCCAATTATTCAGAGTTAGTCAGTCGCCCACATTAGGAAGTGGTGGGTATTTGGAGCGAGCTGCTGGAGGATGTTGGTGAGGCAGGTACTATCATATTTAAGAGGCATTTGGACAGGTACATAGATAGGATAGGTTTAGAGGGATATGGGCAAGTGCGGATATGTGGGGCATGTGGACTAGTGTAGATGGGGGCATGTTGGTTGGCTTGGGAAAGTTGGGCCGAAGGGCCTGTTTCCACGCTATCTGAGTGGAAAACACTATATTGAGATCTTTGGATGGAGCTGCAAAACCACAATGTGCATCGAGAATATACAACACAGTAGACAGCCATTTGATTTGCAACACAGTAGACAGCCATTTGGCCCAACACACCCATGTTGGTGTTGTTCCATTTCAGATTGCCACCGGGTAGCTGGGATAGTATTAATCCACACAGGAGGGGGAAGGGAGTCACAGAATCACACAGTGCCTACACTGTGGTCTGCCAATGTATTCATTATCCGATAAATCATGGTAACTCGAGAGTCCAGTCAGTCTGTGCTGATCGCAAGTGAGCTCATGGGTGAGCTTAATCCCACCAACTGTGTAGCCCTGCAGGTTACAGCAGTTTAGGTACGTGTCCAGGTACACTTTAAATGTGCTGGGAGTTCCATCGACTTTTCACACACTCAGTTCCAAATCCTCATCACCCAGTGGTGAAGGAGCTTTTCCTCATCTCCCATGTTCTGCCAGTTACTTTGAAGCTTGCTTCAGTTTAGTTTACCGACTAAGGAAACAGGCCCCTTGGCGCACCAAGTCCACGCCGACCATCAATCACCCGTTCACACTAGTTCTGTATTGTCCGCCTTTCGCATCCACTCCCTGCGCACGAGGGGCAATTTACAGAAGGCCAATTAACCGACAAGCCTGCACGCTTTGGGATGCGGGAGGAAACCAAAGCGCCCAGGGAAACCCACATGGTCATAGGGAAAACGTGCAAACTCCACACAACAGCACCTGACGTCAGGAGCCAACCTGGAACTCTAGCGCTGTGAGGCAGCAGCTCGCGGCACTGTGCCGCCCCTAGCTCTCCGTCCTTTATTTTCTCCTATTTACTTATTACGTTGGCCTCTCATAATTTTATCGACATATGAGGTCAAGTCTCCCCTCAGCCTCCTCTGTCTTACTCTTTCCCCCGAGCTGACATTTCCCAGTCCTGGCGAGACTCCCCTCCGCGCCTTCTCCAACGCTACCACGCATGCTCCATGCACAGGAGACAAGTAAGCTTGGCCTACTTGCGGTGTCTGGGGTTGAAACCTGATTGTTTTCCCTGTTAGGGACGGATGACAGGTGCACAGATGACAGGATAATGTCTCGGGTGCAAATCTGTCACCAGAGCTCTTTGCTTCTGGAATGCACTTTCAGATTATTGACAAACCATCTGCTTTTTCTTTCCATAATTACTGTCTTTTTATCCTCCACATTTTCTTGTCATCGTAAAATAGTATGGATTGAATAAGAAGGGGATAATGGAGAGCATTAACGCGGGATCCAAGAGTGCCTGCACTTTGTGCAACACTGACATTGCATTTGGTTTAGTTATGTGCCTCCCCCCCCCAGTGTTCTGCTGATCGACAGATCGCTCAAGCCACCAAGCCACAGAGAGTCAAAAGTGTTCAGATGTCAGATGCACTGGGAACTGAACAATGGCATTCTCACTTGCTGTAGCTTTACATGAAACAATACAATAATAAATATACAATAATCAATAGTACAATCTTTATCATCACAGCGAGAGCAGAATATAATAGTGTGATTCCAGCAATGAGTGGGTCAGCATATGCTGAGCGTTTGACAGCACTGGTCCTCCTCTCGCTGGAGTTGAGAAGGTTGAGGGGGGGACCTCATTGGAACTTACAGAATAATGAAAGGCAAAGATAGAGTGGATGTGGAGAGGATGTTTCCACTGGTTGGAGAGTCTAGGACCGGCGCTCATAGCTTCAGAATTAAAGGGCGCTCTTTTAGAAAGGAGATGAGGAGAAACATCTTTACTAAGGGGGTCGTTAATCTGTGGAACTCATTGCCACAGAGGGTTACGGAGGCCAAGTCAGTGGATTTTTCAAGGCAGAGATAGCCAAATTCTTGATTAGAATGGGTGTCAAGGTTTATGGGGAGAAGGCAGGAAAATGGGATTAGGGGGCAGAGATCACCCATGATTGAATGGCAGAGTGGACTCGATGGGCCCAATGGCCTAATTCTACTCCTATAACTTGTGAAGTTGTGAATCGAAGTACGTAACGCAGCCAAAGCAAAGTCCACAGTAGATCATGCGTAGGAAGGAACTGCAGATGCTGATTTATACCGAAAATCAGTCTGAAGAAGCGGTCCAACCCAAATCATTGCCTATTCCTTTTCTCCAGAGATGCTGCCTGACCCGTGGAGTTGCTCCAGCATTTTGTGTCTATCTTCCATAATAAATCATTGCTGATTTGAAAGGGTCGTGGTTCAAGAGCCCAATGGTTGGTAGAAAGAGGATGTTCTTGTACATGGGGGGGGGTCACAGTTTTCAGGCTCCTGTACCTTCTCTTCAATGGTAGCAGCGTGATGAGAGCGTGGCTCGGGTGGTGTGGGCCTGGTCTTTTGATACGATCTTCCCCCAGGAAGCCAGCTCCCTGCTGATCAGGGTCCCAGCATAACGCAGGGCCTTTCTACTCATCAGTGGCAGGTTCCATCCCCAGATCTGCTGGTTGATTGCTGGTTAAACCCTCTTCACTGTCTTACCAGCATTCAAGCTGTGTGAATTCTGTGCGAATGTCTGTGGTTCACAATATAATAAGTCACTGAAGAAAGTATCCTTTCACACGTACAGTTTGCAAAGCTAGTGAACCTTGTGGTGAATAACTATGTCTCACTGGCTATGGGTGGGAAAGTTTGATGCCACCACAGGGTATGAAAATGCAGGCGAAAATCCATCGACGTAAACCTTTAAGTTGTAGTTCAATGCTTCTCCACTCCCAATCCTAACCTTTGAGCTTCAGTACAACTCCACGTTGCCAAATGCTGTATACATCACTCACCACCTTAGTCGGTGTAAATCTGCTCGGATACATTGCTAAACATTGAAATGATTTGTTTCACTGAGCTGAGAGAAAGCTTTCCAAGTGCATTTCCACTCCATCTAGATGTCGTTCCCAGTGCTGCCAGTGTAGGTGTTGGCTCATTCTATTGACAATAGGTTTATTCACTGGAGTTTAGAAGGATGAGAGGGGATCTGATAGAAACATAGATGCAGGAAAAATGTTCTCAATGTTGGGCGAGTCCAGAACCAGGAGCCACAGTCTTAGAATAAAGGGGAGGCCATTTAAAACTGAGGTGAGAAGGAACTTTTTCATCCAGAGAGTTGTGAATTTGTGGAATTCTCTGCCACAGAGGGCAGTGGAGGCCAAATCACTGGATGGATTTAAGAGAGAGTTGGATAGAGCTCTAGGGGCTAGTGGAATCAAGGGATATGGGGAGAAGGCAGGCAAGTTATTGATGTGGACGATCAGCCATGATCACAATGAATGGCGGTGCTGGCTCGAAGGGCCGAATGGCCTCCCCCTGCACCTATTTTCTATGTCTCTATGTTTCTATATGTTTATTTTTCCAATTCGGTTTATTTTTCTCTCCCTTGATGATTCAATGAAACTTTATTGTCACACGTACCTCGGTACAGTGACACGCTTTGCTTTTGCGTGCAATACACAAAGTACGCAAAGAGTCGCCATGTATCTGGCGCCGACAAAGTTACCGAAAAATGTGAAATAGGTAAAATAGCCGACAAGTGTGTGGGCGTTCCACCCTTTGGGTCCCTGTCCATTGCCTGATTCTCTCCCTCCCAATGTCCAGCCTTACAGATAATTAATGAATGTAACCTGGTTGACTTGTGCTATCAAGTTAATTGACTGGGGAGATCACATAGACAACCCTTCCTCAATGTGCATTGGAATCATTGAAAATTCCACCTACCCAACTCACAAAACGAGCAACAGTTGTGCTGCTTCTTTGGGTTTCCATTAGGCCAACCTGAGGATGATGCACTGCAGATAGCTTACCCATTTCCACTTTTGCAATAATACTTCTCTCGCACCTTTCTAATTATTTACGTCAGGGTGGCTCTCACAACATCAAGAAAATTCGGGGAACCTTAATTGGTGATTCATTTTCTTGTGAAAGACATTTTTTTTTCCAGTCACGTATCATTTAAAACACACAGTAAATTCCATTTCCTTTTTATAGCTGCCTTTAGCAATGACCTGCACTCAATCCATGGCTGAGGGAGGTTGAAATGCACCCAATTTCCATTCATCTATTTTATTTCCCATACAAACGTAATTAGATGTTGGAAGATTGGAGAGTGACTGATGACTACTGTGTACTACTCTTTACTATAAACCTTCTTCAGCTTTATGTTGTACTAGACCAAGTAGACCCGTCGGGCCCAAACCTCTCCTGCATTGGTGCAGCACCCTCTCACCCCCCTCTCCTCTTCCCCTCCCTCCCCCTCCCTCCCCCTCCCCATCCCTCCCCCCTTCCCCTCGCCCCTTCCCCCCCCCACTCCATCCCCCTCAACCCCCCCTTATCCTCCCTCCTCCCCCCTCCCTCCATCCCCCTCCCTCCCTAGGAGATAGATTTAAACTTTAAAATGAGAATAACTTTAAAAATATAACACCGATTTCAATGAAACTTCTTCCATTAGCACCAAAGGAACGACAGTGCGTAAGGTGGGCCTAAAATTGTCGCGCAATCGTGTACCGTTTTGGCTGTAGTTCAGGAACAAACAAATGAGAGTTTTAGTATATAGATAACAGTATTTCCTGATTTATTACTTTTAATACTCAAAGCTAAGATGATCTCGACAAACTGGGTAGTCCTGATTTTTGGGGCTTTCATATCTATAATGTACAGCTTATTGGTTAACTAACGTATAGCCCGGGTTTCTACAAGTCTTTAAATTTCCCATAATGATGGAGCAGTCAAAAAGTATCTTCACTGCTACTTACTGCATGCCTGCATTTTTCTTTCTGCCCCCTAAGTCCTGAATTCATGGACTATCCCATGGAGCAGAGGTGAGTTTTCATGCTTACATTCACAGCTTTTGCCTGTTGCTGTCTTCCTGTGTGTGCTGGCTTTTGTTGTGATGTCTTGGGTCTAGTTATAAAGGAACTGAGAGAGAAATTGAACTTGCTGTACAAATCAATTTTTCCTGCCTGTTTGGATCTATGCTACCCACTGAATTCTCCGGATTTTCACAGAATTGCCGACAATTATGGAATTTGTGTCTTATTAATATCTTATTAATAATTATCAACTTTTCCAAGATTTACAGCAGGTTCCAGGCACTCAGTACTTACTCTCTGTGTGTGAAATAAAGCTTGTCCCGCACATCTCCTTTAAAATGTATCCCTCTCACCTCTCTGGTCCTATCTGCCATCATCCTCTGTAGATTTGGCTGTCACGGAACAGGATTAAGTGGGGTCCTAGGAGACACAAACAAATGTCCGCGTAAGATTTCTCACTGTAGAATGTCGCCCTATGGGTGAGGAACAGGTCGTCGCTCAAAACTAATGCAGGCCCCTGCACGCGGCCATTTTAACGTGCCTTTTCCGCAGCTAAAGAGGTCATAACGTCATGGGATAGGAGAAGAATTAGGCCGTTCAGCCCATTTATCTACTCCACCATTCAATCATGGCTGATCTATCTCTCCCTCCTAACCCCATTCTCCTGCCTTCTCCCCATAATCCCTGACACCCATAGTAATCAAAAATCTATCTCTGCTTTAAAAATATCCATTGACTTGGCCTCCACAGCCTTCTGCAGCAAAGAATTCCACAGATTCACCACCCTCTGACTAAAGAAATTCCTCCTCATCTCCTTCCTAAAGGGAACGTCCTTTAATTCTTGAGGCTATGAGCTCTGGCTTGTGTTTCCAATATTTCTTCTTCCATTCAACTCCAGAAACACAAAAACCTGTGGGAAAGAGTATAAAGTAAAAATATGTTTCAGTGGGTGAAACCAATTGGTATTTCTGACCTTATGTATTCTGTCAGTGTGAGAATTGAACCTGATGCTGGCTGGATGTATACGCCTCATTTATGCAGACTGCTAGGTTTGGAGATCCTGTCATACCCTGTACCTGTCATTAGAGACCGCACGACACATGTCTACTGGCAACTCAGCAGCTGTAGACTGTGAACAGTGGGATGAACCTTAAAATAAGAAATTTGCATTTTTCCATAAATACATAATTGCTTGGTGTGACGGTGATATGTAATCCAGGATCACGCTCCATGTTTGTTGGACTGTACAGCAGTTCTGATTGCTCTCAATTTCTTTGACATACAGACCTTACTATGATGGTGTGTTTGATGCTAATTGTTCTGTATCTTTGGAATTTGTGACTGTACAGCACAGGTAACCAGTACGGTCCATTAACCCTCTTACGTTCACGATCTTGGTTTGTATTTTCCTATACCACCCAAAAATCAGTCTGTATTCAACTATCCACAAGTTGTTGAATGCTCATTCTGAAGAAGGGCATAGACCCAAAATGTCACCTATTCCTTATTTCCAGAAATGCTGCCTGACCCGTTGAGTTACTCCAGCATGTTGTGTCTATTCACAGTAGAAGTTGAGATTAGATTCACCATGCTCACCAATGTTTCACTCCATTGAATTTTCCAATGAAGAGCCCATTGAAACAACTGGCCACCCAAAACATGTTAGTTTGCCTGACAGGTCATTGTCGATTCTTCGAATGTTCATCAAATCCAGATGTTCAAGGTGTGAGGCCTGAACACATTTATAGGATGAGCAGATTAGAATTAAGAAAATTATATCTCAGTCATGTTGTGTCTCATCATATGTCATAGAGTGATATAGTGTGGAAACAGGCCCTTCGGCCCAACTTGCCCACCGACCAACATGTCCCAGCTACACTCATCCCACTTGCCTGTATTGGGCCATATCCCTCCAAACCTGTCCTATCCATGTACCTGTCTGTTTCTTAAATGTTGGGGTAGTCCCAGCCTCAACTACCCCCTCTGGCAGCTTGTTCCATACACCCACCATCCTTTGTGTGAAAAAGTTACCCCTCAGATTCCTGTAAAATCTTTTCCCCTTCATCTTCAACCTATGCCCTCTAGTTCTTGATTCCCCTACTCTGGGCAAGAGATTCTATGCATCGACCCGATCTATTCCTCGGTATGTTTATATCTGGGGAGGTAGAATCATTGTACCAAGCAACACCGGCAGGTGGATGCTTGGAACGTGTAGCCAGGGGTAGTGGTGAAGGCAGATATGATAATGACATTTAAGAATTATTTGGCTAGCTACATGGATACTCAGGGAATGGAGGGGCATGGAGAGGAGATTAGTTAAAGTCGGCATCATGTTCGGCACAGACATTTTGGCCAAAAAGCCTGGTCCTGTGCTCTACTGTTCGAGGTTCAATGTCTCATCATAAGGCAAAGTCGTCACCTCAGGAACCGTGTGTGTAGGAAGGAACTGAAGATGCTGATTTAAACCAAAGATAGACCCAAAAAGATGGAGTAACTCAGCGGGTCAGACAGCATCTCTGGAGAAAAGGAATCGGTGCGGTTTCGGGTCTGAAGGAGGGACTCGACCCAAAACGTCAGCTATTTTCTCCAGAGATGCTGTTTGACCCGCTGAGTTACTCCAGCTTTTTGTATCTAACCTCAGGAACCAGTTTGGTGGACCATCGCTACACACCATCTCCAACAAGTACATTCTTTTTTAGGTGAAGAGACCAAATCTATGCACAGTGTTAGAGATGTGGACACACATAATTACATAGATAGTTGCGGTGATGTTGCCTCACGATGTATCTCCAGAGCTTCTGGAAATATTGTCACACTGATGTGCCTGTGCTCTTTAATCGCGACCTTCACTTTATTCACGTGTTCTGTTCCTAACATTATTAAAACTGACGAATGAACCAAGCAACTAAAATTCGGTACAAGTAATATCCAACTCTTGAATCTGATTAAAATTCCACCAATACTTCTTCCATTTAAGCAAATAAAAAAATAAAAAATTTGGACCACTGGGTGTATGGAAAATACTTTAGTTTTTCCAAGGATTTAACTTAAATTGCTAACAGCAATGTTTTAGTGTTACAGTGACAGAGGAGTTATTGGACCTTAGAGGTGATACCGTGTATTTATTGTGTTCTTCGTGTCAATTATAGATTGCGGTTCTGAGCTTGTTTCTTTAACAGATTTTTATTCTTGTTTTTTTTAGTGAGAAAGCGATACAAGTTAATTACTTTGAACTGAGCATCAAAACAGAAGCGACACAGGGACTGATTCTGTGGAGTGGGAAGATAGCCGAGAGATCAGACTACATTGCCCTGGCTGTTGTGGATGGGCTTGTGCAGATGACGTATGACCTTGGATCTAAACCAGTCGTCCTCCGCTCTACGATTCCAGTCAACACAAATCAGTGGGTTAGGATTAAAGCAAACAGGTAAACACGTCCAATGCATTTAATTGCATTGAGTAGGACTGAGCAGAGTTTACTGTTGAAACTCTTCCAGCAAAATGTTTAATCCATCTACATGGCCGATCTTTGTCTACTTGTTTGCACTTAAGCTAAATGTGGAAATGTAAAGGGCCTGTCCAACTTTAGGCGATTTTAAGGCGACTGCCGGCGACAGTTCGCCGGGTGTCGCGGGCCTGATCGTGTGGAGTCTTCCAAGAATCGTAGTGGATCTCAGCACGTCGCTGAGAAATCATCCGGAGTGAAATCTCTCGGCGACAGCTGGCTTGTCGGCAGGTATCGTTGCTTATTGCGGGCGCTGTCGCCTGCTGTCCCCAGGTTTGCTAGGTTCTCTTAGATGCATTTAGAAGCACATTATATTAAAATAAGTAAAGTCATTTCAAAATACCATAAAATGCATGTGTTTAACCAATTTATTTACCGTCAGGACATTTGACAGGTAGATTGGAGGCGACAGTCTGACGGTCAGGTAAACGTGGGAATTTCGCAATGTTTATGGCCATCAGCCATTACATTTAAAGTGGGCTCCCAACCCAGGTATGCAACCCAGAAACCAGATATGCATCTCCTGTACATTTTCAAAGAATACCCACACACTTTTCACAAAAATCCACTTAACCACTTTTAAAATTATTATTTTTAATATAGCTATTAGTAAACTGGAAGTAAATCCAGTTTATGCCTTGTTACAGTAATGCTTGGTTTTTAAGTAACCCATTCAAAATGTTATAGTTCAAAACTCTCAAGTACTTACCGACTTGTCAGTGATTTCAGCGAAAATGAGGACGCCGGAGAAGCATTGACAGCGTGGGAATTTTGCGATGTTTCCGAGAAGACGCTGTAATCTCGACCTGACTCGGCATTGTCATGGTCATTGTCGTCGGGTAAATGAAAAGTTCGGCGATCTGCTACGACTTTGACAGTCGCTGGAAGTCGCCTTAAAATCGCCTAAAGTGGGACAGGCCCTTAAGATGAATGTGTTTAAAATGTCCGTTTTTCCATGAATTCTGCGTTCATATAACCAGGACACAAAAGAAACTGCAGATGCTGGAACCTTGAGGAAAACACACAGTGCTGGAAGAACTCAGCAGGTCAGGCAGCATCTGTGGAGGGAATAGACAGGCGATGCTTCGAGTCAGTGTATTCCCTGCACAGATGCTGCCTGACCTATCGAGTTCCTCCAGCACTTTGTGTTTTGCTTTATATAACCATCCGTGTTCTCCGTGAAATGATCAAATTAAGTGCATCGGTGATCTGTTTTCAATGTGGATAATAACAGTCCATTATGAGAATCATTCCTGCTCATTCTAGTTCAGTAGCATCGGTTTATTTGTCATACCTTTCCTGGTTACCCAACAGAATACACCGATACGGGACTCTCCAAGTAGGAAATGAAGCCCCTGTGACTGGCTCTTCCCCCTTTGGTGCCACGCAGTTGGATACTGATGGAGCACTCTGGCTTGGTAAGTTGGGTACTTTAACATTGCCCGCAGTTCTCGGAGAAAAGGTTCAAAGGAAATGATTGGCAAGATATGTAGGCTTAAACAAGTCTGTCTACTGTTTCCAGTGTGTCTTTCAGTTGACTTTATGTTCCATAGTTCGAATGAGAGCAGATTTTTCAGCATGGTTTATGTGAATGAGTCGACATGTGAGAAGCACAGTGATGCAGCGGGTAGAGCTGCTGCCTCACAGTGCCAGAGACCCCAAGGGCACAGCATCCAAATAGAAGGACGTATGTTTAGAATGGAGATCAGGAGGAATTTCCATAGCCAGAGGGTGGTGAATCTGTGGAATTCATTGCCACACACAGCTGTGGAGACCAAGGGAAATGATGGGTCCCTTAAATGTGTATATTTTAATGCTAGGAGCATTGTAAGAAAGGTGGATGAGCTTAGAGCCTGGATTGACATCTGGAAGTATGATGTTGTGGCGATCAGTGAAACATGGTTGCAGGAGGGTTGCGATTGGCAATTAAATATTCCAGGATTTCATTGTTTCAGATGTGATAGAATCGGAGGGGCAAGAGGTGGGGGTGTTGCATTGCTTGTCAGGGAGGATATCACAGCAGTGCTTTGGCAGGACAGACTAGAAGGCTCGATTAGGGAGGCTGTTTGGGTGGAACTCAGAAATGAGAAAGGTTTAGCAACACTTACAGGGGTGTATTATAGACCGCCAAATAGGGAACGAGAATTGGAAGAGCAAATATGTAAGGAGATAGCAGATATTAGTAGTAAGCACAGAGTAGTGATTGTGGGTGATTTCAATTTTCCGTATATAGACTGGGAATCACATTCTGTTAAAGGGCTGGATGGTTTGGAGTTTGTAAAATGTGTGCAGGATAGTTTTTTGCAGCAATACGTAGAGGTACCTACCAGAGAAGGGGCAGTGTTGGAACTCCTGTTAGGAAATGAGACGGGTCAGGTGACGGAGGTATGTGTTGAGGAGCACTTTGGGTCTAGTGATCACAATGCCATTAGTTTCAATATAATTATGGAGAAGGTCAAATCTGGATCAAGGGTTGAGATTTTGGATTGGAGAAAGGCTAATTTTGAGGAGATGAGAAAGGATTTAAAAGGAGTGAAATGGAACTTTTTGTTTTATGAAAAGGATATAATAGAGAAATGGAGGATATTTAAAGGTGAAATTTTGAGAGTACAGAGTCTTTATGTCCCTGTTCGGTGGAAAGGAAAGAATAATAATTTGAAAGAGCCGTGGTTTTCCAGGGAAATTGGACACTTGGTTCGGAAAAAGAGGGAGATATACAATAAATATAAGCGGCAGGGAGTAAATGAGGTTCTTAAGGAATATAAAGAATGTAAAAGGAATCTTAAGAAGGAAATTAGAAAAGCGAAAAAAAGATATGAGGCTGCTTTGGCAAGTAATGTAAAAGTAAACCCCAAGGGGTTCTACAGATATGTCAATAGCAAAAGGATAGCGAGGGATAAAATTGGTCCATTAGAGAGTCAGAGTGGACAGCTATGTGCTGAGCCGGAAGAAATGGGGGAGATATTAAACAATTAATTTTCTTCGGTATTCACCGAGGAGAAGGATATTGAATTATGTGAGGTAAGCGAAACAAGTAGAGTAGTGATGGAAATTATGAGGATTAAAGAAGAGGAGGTACGGACACTTTTGAAAAATATAAAAGTGGATAAGTCTCCAGGTCCTGATAGGATATTCCCTAGGACATTGAGGGAAGTTAGTGCAGAAATAGCAGGGGCTATGACGGAAATATTTCAAACGTCATTAGAAACGGGGATGGTGCCGGAAGATTGGCGCATTGCGCATGTTGTGCCTTTGTTTAAAAAAGGTTCTAAAAGTAAACCTAGCAATTATAGACCTGTTAGTTTGACGTCTGTGGTGGGAAAATTAATGGAAAAGATACTTAGGGACAATATATATAATTATTTGGATAAACAAGGCCTGATTAGAAACAGTCAACATGGATTTGTGCCTGGAAGGTCATGTTTGACTAATCTTCTTGAATTTTTTGAAGAGGTTACCAGGGAAATTGATAAGGGTAAGGCTGTGGATGTTGTCTATATGGACTTCAGTAAGGCATTTGACAAGGTTCCACATGGAAGGTTGATTAAGAAGGTTAAATCGTTGGGTATTAATAGTGAGGTTGCAAGATGGATTCAACAATGGCTGAATGGGAGATACCAGAGGGTAATGGTTGACAATTGTATGTCAGGTTGGAGGCCAGTGTCTAGTGGAGTACCCCAAGGATCTGTGTTGGGTCCACTGTTGTTTTGTCATTTACATTAATGATCTGGATGATGGTGTGGCAAATTGGATTAGTAAATATGCAGATGATACTAAGATAGGTGGTGTAGTTAATAATGAAGTAGAGTTTCAAAGTCTACAGAGAGACTTGGGCCTTTTGGAAGTGTGGGCTGAAAGATGGCAGATGGAGTTTAATGCTGATAAGTGTGAGGTGCTGCATTTTGGTAGGACAAATCAAAATAGGACGTACAGGGTAAATGGTAGGGAATTGAGGAATGCAGTGGAACAGAGGGATCTGGGAATAACTGTGCATTGTTCCCTGAAGGTGGAATCTCATGTGGATAGGGTGGTGAAGAAGGCGTTTGGTATGCTTGCCTTTATAAATCAGAGCATCGAGTATAGAAGTTGGGATGTAATGTTAAAATTGTACAGGGCATTGGTGAGGCCGAATCTGGAGTATGGTGTGCAGTTCTGGTCGCCAAATTATAGGAAGGATGTCGACAAAATGGAGAGGGTACAGAGGAGATTTACTAGAATGTTGCCTGGGGTTCAGCACTTAAGCTACAGAGAGAGGTTGAGCAGGTTGGGTCTTTATTCTTTGGAGCGTAGAAGGTTGAGGGGGGACTTGATAGAGGTTTTTAAAATTTTGAGAGGGACGGACAGAGTTGACGTGGGTAGGCTTTTCCCTTTGAGAGTGGGGAAGATTCCAACAAGGGGACATAGCTTCAGAATTGAGGGACAAAAGTTTAGGGGTAACATGAGGGGTAACTTCTTTACTCAGAGGGTGGTGGCTGTATGGAATGGGCTTCCGGTGGAAGTGGTGGAGGCAGGCTCGATTTTATTATTTAAGAGTAAATTGGATAGGTATATGGATAAGAGGGGATTAGAGGGTTATGGTCTGAGTGCAGGTAGATGAGACTAGGTCAGGGAGAGTGGTCGGCGTGGACTGGTAGGGCCGAACGGGCCTGTTTCCGTGCTGTAGTTGTTATATGGTTATATGGTTATATGGATAGGTCCGTGATTAGTAAAGGCGTCAAAGGTTACGGGGGAAGGCAGGAGAGTGGGGTTGAGAGGGAAAGAGAGATCAGCCATGATCGAATGGTGGAACAGACTCGATGGGCTGAGTGACCTAATTTTGCTCCTATATCTTATGGTCCAAGATACAATCAGTCAATGGTGTAGAAGTTCTCTTTGAAGAAAGTCAGTGCAAACATTTCTCAATACCAATAACTCAGATTTCTTTATTTCATTGCTTCGTGACGTTTCTATTGCAGATGCACACATTTCAAAGTGTAGTTAACAATTAATATTACAAATATGATGACGAAATTATTTTCTTAGAGCTGCCAATGTGAAATATGTTCTTTCTGACGATCCTAGAGTTTTTAGGCTTCCTGAGCACAGAAAACAAAACGCATTCTCACATTGGCTTAGTAATGCATTAATCGGGATCCATATTGATCTGTATCATTAGAACGAAGAGTTCCTTGGCCTGTAATGCAATATTCCCATTAATACAGTGGGAACTGATTGAACAAAAGTGCTTGGATTAGAGATTTATATCCGTGCAAAGCTTTTAGTTTTATCGGACATGCTGTGCCCTAGTCTCACGGATAATTGCTCTTATTGTCTAGGCGGAATTGAGAAGCTGGCACATGGAAACAGATTACCGAAGGCCTACAGCACTGGTTTCATAGGCTGCATAAAGGACGTGGTCATTGATCGCCAAGAACTTCAGCTAGTGGAAGACGCCTTGAATAATCCCACAATATTACACTGTCCAGCCAAAAAATGAACAGGCTATGCCTACTGCTGTAATTATTTTCTATTTTTGTATACTTTTATTGCTTTTTATATTGAAAATGTTTTTGTTGCAGTATATCAAGCTAATCTCACAAGCAAACCAAATGATCTAAATGTCCTTGGCTACAATTACACTGTACACAGTTCAGTTGTACTTGAACCTGTGATATTTGGTGCTGGTGTTTCCTACTATCTTCATTGAATCATTTTGCTTCACACTCTGGTGGTTCAGCTCTTCTTAATGGTAACCGGTAGAGTTAAATGCCATTATGATTGCCACCTGCAGACCGAACATGACTAATGTGTTTACACAGATTTGACCCATTATATCAAATTGCCATACACGATTAATCTCCAGATGTTTTATTCCTTTACTTATAATAAATTGTGCCTTTTTTTTTGTTCCATTATGTACTTCTTTGAGAATTAGACACATTGCAAGACTGAACTAGCCAACGCTGAGTGTGTTTCTGGAAAGTGAGGACTAAAGCTGAGAAAATCTTTGAACAAAAGCAAATGCAGCTGTGAATAAGGAATTAAGTCTCCCCTTCGTTTTTCAGAAGTATCCATTTCAAAACTCAAACAGGCAGGCCCGTTCTAAATTAACTCTGGGTCTCTCACGTAGCTCAAAGTTTCTTACAATCATACTTCACAAAACAAGCTTTTAAATTAAACTGTTAACATCATTGTGCTTTTGTCTGAGACCAGGAAGTGAACACCATTGATTATCCTAATGGTTTGTGGAAGGATAATTTAGATTGGATCAAGTAATGCGATATTTTGTGAAGTTCGTTGGAGCCTCTTCATCACCCTAAGCTCCGAACGTCTGTCCACAACATGTTGTTCACAGTTTTTTGCTGCAATCCCACAGACTTTGAGGTAAACATTTACTGCTTTTCATTCACAGGCAAAGTGTGGAAGGAAGCCAACACAATTGACAAGAATTTGCTGTTCCATTTAACAATACTTTTATCTGTAATGACTGAATGTGTCCCAGCCACAGGAATAACCTCCCACTTGTGTTGCTCACTGTGTACAGTATATATAGTAAGGATAATACCTTTTGCTTAACACTTGTGAGATTGCATGTGGCCTAAACGCCTTGGACTGTGAGAAATATGCCTGTATGTTAAGGGTCATGAATAAAGACTGACGTTTTGTTGGGAATGACATGCAAGGGAAAGAAACAAAGAGCTTTGTCCCACACGTGGCATGCTACTGAGCGGCCCCATAATATAATTTCCTCCTTGGTGTTAATGTACTCCACCTGCAGACCGGGCCAAAGGAGAGAACCATGGCACTGGTTACTGCTGTAAACCTGTAACCACAGGTATTCTGAATTGGGAGAAATGAAAGGGATCGAGTTGGACGGAAACATTCCAAATGCCGTGTCTTGTCTTCAGAAATGTTTGTGAGAAACAGGGGAGGGGAGGGGTGGCCTCAGAAATGCCTTAAATGCCGAGTTGGCCGATCTTGTCGTGAACTTCACTGCGCGCACCTTGTGTTGTGCACTTACTTTTGTTTGGCGTTTTACTGCTGGTGTTTCAACTCTCGTGTAAAAAATTATTTGAGCCCTTTTTTTTTTTAAAGAAATAAATTGCTGGTTTTATTTATGTGTTTCCATACAATGTATTTTTTGGTACATGATCATTGTAAACTGCTGTAATTAATCTGTAAGGACAGTGCACAGTATGTGATCAGCATGTTGTAACCATTACTAACTTTATTACTCGTGTCCCTTGGCCAGTCGTCATTAAATAAAGTGTAAAACTTCCAAACACAATTGGTCCCCCTTTCTGTGTGGAAAGTGATTATCCAAGCTTTGTTCAAAATTTGATATTAGATTTGTGAGGTTCAACAATAGTAACGAAAGCAAATGCAAAACCCTGTGGGCACTGGAAGAATCTGAAAGTGCAGGAGTACTGAAGAGGTCGGGATGTGAACGAGTCACCAGAGACTCGGGTTCAATCCTGACTGCGGATGCTACCTGTGCAGACATTATACATTCTCCCTGCGACCGAGTGGGTTTTCTCCGGGTGCTCCGGTTCCTCCCACATTCCAAAGACATGCGGGTTTTAAGATTCATTGTCTTCTGTAAATTGCCCCTAGTGTACAGGATGTGAAATGAAATAATGTTGAACTCGTGTACGGGTGATTAATGGTCGTGTGGACTCGGCGTGGGGGGCCTGTTTCCACGCTGTATCTCCAACCTAAAACGTATCTGTGGAGCAGGAAACTGGAGTTATGGACACGCAAGGAACTGCAGATGCCGGTTCATAAAAGTAGGACACAAAGTACTGGAGTAACTCAGTGGGCCAGGCAGTATCTGTGGGGAACATGGATAGGTGACGTTTCAGGTCGTGACCCTTCTTCAGATTGATCATTCTCTGACTCTGAGCAAGATTTATACCTTGGAGATAGATCTCAACATTTTTGCATTGAAATATGTAATTTTCCATAGAATCAGGAAGTATTCTCTCTGTTCACTCTGCCTGTACAGAGAAAGATGTAGGCCGTTCAGCCCTTTGGGTCTGTCCTATTACTCAGTAACATTTTTTGCACTTTATCCTAATATCGCTCAATGTTTAAACATCTGACAAACTCTATATTGAATAAATGGAGAGACTGAACCTCCAGGGTATTTCCAGGTAGTGAAACCCAACAATTCGATCTGAGTGAAGAAATATCATCCTATTTCTCTCCTGAATTGCCATAGATACTCTAACTCCGATTCTGGATATCTCAACCTGGAGAAACATAACAGCATCTACTAGTCCAACCCTGTAGGACCACCTCTTGATCTTCAAAACTCTACTGAGTATAGGCTCAGTCTGCTTAAACTCCCCTCATGGGATAATTCCATCTCTCTTTCATGCCCATTCCAGGAATCAGACTGTGAACCTTTGTTGCATTCCCTCCATTGCAAGTTTATGCATTGCAAGTGAAGGTGACCAGACCTGTAAAGGATATTTCCAGATGTGATCTAACCCGTCAGAATCCTTTTTTTCCAGAGTGGAAATAACAAAGACTAGAGGGACACAAAGTACTTGATTAACTCAACGGATCAGGTAGCATTTCTGGATGAAAAGGATAGGTGACGTTTCAGGTCGGGACCCTTCTTGAGACTGGGAGCAGTCCCTGTCCTTTTTCTCAAGTCTGCAGAAGGGTCTTGACCCAAAACATCACCTATCCTTTTTCTCCGGAGATGCTGCCTGACCCGCTGAGTGCTCCAGCACTTTGTGTCTATCCTTGGTATCAACCAGCATCTGCAGTTCTCCTTTACTAGAAAGACTATAGGGCATAGCTTTAGGGTGAGAGGGGCAATGTTTAAAGAAGATGTGCGGGACAAGTAGGATGATGGGTGCCTGGAACATGCTGCCAAGGGTATTGGCAGAGGCAGTTATAATAATAATAATAATATTCATTTATTGTCATTGCAACGAGTACAACGAAATTAAAAAATAGCCAATCCTGACGGTGCGTACAACATATATGCAATAAATGCAAAAACAAATAAATACAATTATATTAAGTACAAGATTTTTTAACGGTGTTGCCTAGTGCAAAGGTAGTGTTCAGTTCTCGTATGGCCCTGGGGTAAAAACTGTTCTTAAGTCTGTTTGTTCGGGATTTGATCGACCTGAAACGTCGACCAGAGGGCAGATGAACAAACAGACGGTGGCCGGGGTGGGATGGGTCTTTTATTATTTTGCCTGCTCTACTGAGGCAGCGTAGGCTGAACAGGTGCTCCAGGGAGGGCAGTGAGCAGCCGATGATCTTCTGGGCCGTCGTGATGACCCTCTGAAGGGTCTTCCTGTCCTTTTCTGAGCAGCTGGCATACCATGTGGTTATACAGTATGCCAGCACACTCTCGATGGAGCAGCGATAGAAGGACAACATGAGCTTCTCCTGCAGGTTGGTTTTCCTGAGGATCCTCAGGAAGTGGAGTCTCTGCTGTGCCTTCTTTACTGTGGTGATGGTGTTGGTAGACCAGGTAAGATCCTCTGCGATGTGCGTACCCAGGAACCTGAAAGCGGGTACCCTTTCCACACAGACCCCATTGATGTAGAGTGGGTCGTATTCTACACTGGTTTTTCTAAAGTCAATTATAAGTTCCTTTGTTTTGGAGGAGTTCAGGACAAGATTGTTCACTGAACACCATGCTGCCAGCCTTTGGATTTCATCCCTATAGGCTGTCTCATCTCCTCCTGAGATGAGTCCAACCACAGTCGTGTCATCCGCGAACTTGATGATGGTGTTGGTGGGATGGGTGGGGGCGCAGTCGTGAGTGTAGAGGGAGTAAAGGATGGGGCTCAACACACAGCCCTGTGGTGAGCCGGTGCTCAGTGTAATGGTGGAGGAGAGGTGAGGGCCTATTTTGACGGTCTGGGGCGGTTGGTCAGGAAGTCCTTGATCCATTGGCAGATGGTTTGGGAAAATCCAAGGTCAGAAAGGTTGGTGACCAGTCTGCTCGGGATGACCGTGTTAAAGGCAGAGCTGAAGTCGAGGAAGAGCATCCTCACATAGCTCCCCTGAGTTACAGATAAAGGGGCTTTTAGATGGGCACATGGATATGCAGCAAGGGGAGGGATATGGATCATGAGTAGGCAGGGGTGATTAGTTCAATTTGGCATCATGTTTGGCATTGACATTGTGGGCTGAAGGGCCTGTTCCTGTGCTGTACTGTTCTATGTAACCACAGTTTCTAACAAGGTGCAATGTACTGAATATTTAAAGCACAATCTATTTACTTATTTATATTCTTCATCCAAACTGCGCAGTCCATTATTTGTAAACATTTTGCAGCAAAAGACCTGGCTAGAAATTAATTTGATCTGATTTTGGAGCGTTAAAATATTTCTATTAAATATTAAAATATTTAATGTTTCTATTAAAGTTGCAGAGCCGAAGAGCTAACAGTGTTATGTAAACACAATACTAAAACAATTATAAAGTATTTATTTTAGAGATACAGTGTGGGAAAAGGCCCTTCGGCCCACCGAGTCTGCACCAACAAACTGTCACCCCATACACTAGTTCTATCTTACACTCCAAGGACAATTTACAGAAGCCAATTAACCTACGTATCTGCTCGTCTTTGGAATATGGGTGGAAACCAGAGCACCCAGAGGAAACCCACAAGGTCACAGGGAGAACATACAAATTCCTATAAACAGCACTCATAGTCAGGATCAAACTCGGGTCTCTGGTGCTGTTGCAGCAACTCTACCGCTGCGTCACTGTGCCACCCATTGTATTGCTCAGCACTGACTAATTTTGTTCCCAGGGTAAAATACATTAGAGGGTGTTAAACCAAGTATGTGGAATGCGTGCAGTCACAAACCTACATAGTTGTACACAAAATAACCATGCAGGATAAAAGTGAACATTATGCCAGTAACATGCACCTATGAGTAACCTATATAACTGATGTATATGCTCCTCCTTGCACTGTTTCTGAGTCGATGACTACATTTACTCCTGTTCTAGAGTGAATGAATGGCTTTGTTTTATGGGAGCATTATCAGTGTTACAAAAACATTATAATGGAGGGAAATATATCAGTAAACATAATATAAGTGTTGGCATCTCTTTAATAAATCTGAGAGTGTATATCACTGCTATGTATAATTTACCGACATCCTAAATTACCAAACATCCCATGGTTAATCAGGTCGAGTTGTTGTGAGTGACCCAGACTTCAGACTGAAGATGGGTCTTGACCCAAAACGTCACCCATTCCTTCTCTCCAGAGATGCTGCCTGTCCAGCTGAGTTACTCAAGCTTTTTGTGTCTATCTTAGCCTACATGTGCAAGAAATAACTAATGTCTAACTATAACAGAGCTTGGTAGAGCCACTGTATTTCTAGTAAGATGGGGTTACGATGGGGATAAACCCATCGTAAATCGAACATATTGTAAGTTGAAAACCCATATCGCTAGCCTGGGAGAAGATCAAAATTGAAAATTCGAAGTAGGGTTTCTATTGAATGTGTATCGCTTTTGCACCATCGTAAAGTCGAAATATTGTAAGTAGAAGCATCGTACGTCGAGGAGCATCTGTACTACCTACCAACATAATGAATAGAATCATATAGTTGTACAGCATGGAAACAGGCCCTTCAGTTCACCATGTCCATGCCAACCAACTTGGCATATTTGGCTCATCGCGTTCTCTCTTTATTTGGTCCATAGACCTCTCAATCTACGCACATATCTATCCAAATGTCTTAAAAGACACAATTGTGTTTGCTTCTATAGCTTTCTCAAGCATCTTGCACCAGATACGGACTACCCTCTAAGTAAATAGGTTACCACTGAGATCCCTTTTAAATCTTTGCCCTCTAACTTTAGAATCCTCCTCCCTGGGAAAAAGACTGTGAATGTTCACTTTATCCATGCCCTTGTAAAAACTGCAACAGTAAACATACAAAAATAAACGGTAGAACTACAAATTTCTTACAACATGTGAACTGACAAGTTTGAGAATTAAGTCATGAAGGAAAATTACAGATTTATTGACATTAATTTATGTAATATGGCACTGTATTTCATAAATTAACATCAATCAATTTGAAATACAAATTTAGAATACAACAAAAATACAAATCCTAACATATTTAAAACCAGATAGAAAGTACTTAGCTCTCAAACTTTTGCACAAAACACAATTGTGCCACAGTCTTGTGATGCAGGCACTGTGCTGCACAACATGGCAGTTGACAGTCAGGGCCTTTTTGTTGGACTGAATGTCACAAGAAATCTAATTATTATCCACAGCTGATATAAATTGATCTTTCCAGCTGAGAGTCAAAGATCCTTGATTCACTTTGTTCCTCCAACACTCAGCCTTTGTAACTTAACTCAGGCCATTTTCCCCAGGACAAAAAGCACACTGTTCAAGTTCAGAGGCGCTTGGCTATAAATACCAAAAACGAGATTCATTTTTAACAAGATTTTGCAACTGACTACAGTGAATGGTGTATGTGTGAAGGCATCGTTCAAATGTAATTAAGGCTCTACATGCAGGGTAAGAAAGTCACTTACAACTTTGATCTCAATAAATTTACAACCTGCGGGTCTGTGTTCCAGGAAATTATTTAAGAGTAATACTCAGCCCTTCAAAGTAGATGAATAAAACACAATCCATTATGCTAAGAGAATAGACATCCAGCAGATTAGGGGAAAGAAATGCCCACATAGAATGATTCTCTGCAATATTTGTTACCTCCGTAAATGAAAGAGATTTTTCTTTATTCAAGAATAGTCATTTGCTTATGTTCTGAAATAAGAAGTACAACCTACCAACATAATAAATAGAAGGTATTTATTCACAAAATGCTGGAGTAACTCAGCGGGTCAGGCAGCATCTCAGGAGAGAAGGAATGGGTGACTTTTCGGGTCGAGACCCTTCTTCAGACTGATATCAGGGGCAAAGGATGGATATAGGTGGAGACAGGAAGATAGAGGGAGATCTGGGAAGGAGGAGGGGAAGAGAGGGACAGAAGGGTCTCGACCCGAAACGTCACCCATTCCTTCTCTCCTGAGAGGCTGCCTGACCTGCTGAGTTACTCCAGCATTTTGGGAATAAATACCTTCGATTTGTACCAGCATCTGCAGTTATTTTCTTAGACAACATAATAAATAGTCATTGTGCTGTACAGCATGAAAACAGCCATTCAGCCCACCATGTCAATGCCAACCAAGTTGGCATATTTGGCTTGTCCCATTGTCTCAGCATTTAGCCCATAGTCCTCTCAACCTTTTGTATCCATACATCTGTCAGACACCATATCTGTTGGAAGAAGGGTCACCTATGCATGTTCTCCAGGGATGTTGCCAGACCCGCTGAGTTACTCCAGAATTTTGGTCCCTCCTTGGTAAACCAGCATCTGCAGTTCCTTGTTTCTACATATATCCATCCAAATGTCTTAAAAGTCATTATTGTATTTGCTTCCTTGGACAGTTTATTTCAGATACAGACTCCACTCTGTAGCTCTACAGTCTTGCTCCTGAAATATTTTGTTTTTAATCAAGCTTTACAAATGGAACACAACTGGCATTAAATAAGAAGCAATAATCTTTTGAAAAACAATATACTTAAAAAAATTATAATGTAGTTAAAGTTTGTCAACATTCCACTCAACAGTTAACATTTGAAATAGAAAGTATGCACAGGTTGTAAGTCAAGAAATTACTGTTGGCGGCAATGGGACTTTTTTTTTGACATTCCTCAGCCAGCATTTCTCGAAGGTGGAAACCACCTACTTTTAATGATGACCTTAAGCTATTTCTTCAAGGTGAATTGATCCCTCTTTCAAAAAAAAATGTGTCTGCACGGTTGACACACTCTTGAGCAAGCTTTGATTTGTTGCTGGTTATTCAACGGAAATAATATTCAACGGAAATAATATTCCCCTCCACCTTTGTTCCCTTCCAACTATATTCCTCCCTCTAGGTTTACATTTCACTCCTCCTCCACTCGCTTTATCTGACGCCCTCTTGTCACATTTGCATCTCTGGCCTTTGTCACTAGTCCACCCATCTTCCAATTACTCCCCTCACCTGTAACCACCTGTCCCTTGACAGGCCTTGTCCCGCCCACCTCTCTTTTCCAGTTCTCCCCCCACTTGAATCAGTCTGAAGAAGGGACCAACACAAAACATCATTTGTCCATTCCCTCCACAGATACTGCCTGACCTGCTGAGTTCCTCCAGAGCTTTAGTTTAATTTAGTTTAGTTTGCTATTGTCACGTGTACTGAGGTACAGTGAAAAGCTTTATTTGCATGGTATCCAGTCAAAGAAAGGACTACACATGAAATGTTACGATCAAGAATCCAGCATGTGTCATTACTTGTGTCTCCATGTTTGTCTGTTTATTTGTTTACTGTAGGCATGCAGCTAATTCATACAAAAACCTCTGCCTTTGGAGATTATGTTGAGACTGTACCCTTGAATAACTATGACAGCCAATGATAGGTATTTACTTTGCCTGGTTCAGATGTACATGTTAAGCCATTTAAATTAAACTCAGTGAACATAATGACAGGAGACATTGGAATACATTAAGAATATTATCAGGAGTAATTCCAAAACTATACTTTCATATGCAGGTAGGCACAGATGTAGAGTTGCATGTGTCCATGCAATGCGACATGTTATTTCTATATAAGTCCACATATTTCCTGAATTCATCATGGCATTTAGAGAGGTAAAATAAACGTCATCTTTCCATTTTCTACATTATACTTTGAAAGGAGCATTATAATTCACCAAAATATATATTTTTACGTTTCTGGGTGATGATGTGCAGATGTGAAGCCTGGCACTCTGAGAGGTTGAAAAAGTATACAGTTGATGGCAAGACCCTTAACGTCATTGATGTGCAGAGGAATCTGGGGTCTGGGTTAAGTGGCCACGCAAGTAGATAAAGTGGTAAAGAAGGCATACTTGTGTTCATTGGTCAGGGCATTGAGTATAAGAGTTGGGAAGTCATGATGCAACTTCAAAAGACTTCAGTCAGAATGCACACAGAGTATCGTGTGCAGTTCTGGTCACCCTATTACAGGAAAGATGTGGAGGCTTTGTAGAGGGTGCCTGGATTAGAGAGTATTAGGTAAAATGAAAAGTTGGACATACTTAGTTTTTTCCTACAATACCAGAGATTAAGGGGAAAACTGATAGAACTATATAAAATTATGAGAGACATAGATAGGAAGACCATTTTTTCCCAGGGTAAAGACCCCCTAGAGGGCCTAGCTTTAAGGTGAGATATTCAGGGCAAGTCTTTTACTTGGAGGGTGGTGGATGGTTGGAATGCACAGCGCAGTTACTTGGATGGATGGTAGTGGAAGAAGCAATGATAGTGGCATTTAAGAGGTTTTTACATTGGCACATGAACATGCAGGGAATGGAAGGATATGGATCATGTGCAGGCAGAGGAGATTGGTTTATCTTGGCCTCATAATCGGCACAGACATTATGCCTGAAGGGCCTGTTCCCATGCTGCACTGTTCTAGGTTACAAGCATGAAGTTTGCGATGGAGTCCTGATGGAGCAGCAGAAGGTGTCGTACCAGTGTCATACATCATAAAACGCACAAATGTTCTTGTTGGACATTATTCTGAAGAAGAGTTCCATCCCGAAACATCACCCATCCATGTTCTCGGGGATGCTTCATGACCTGCTGAGTTTCCCAAGTCTCTTGTGCATACTTTTCTTGCAAACTAACATCTGCAAACACTTTAATTCCCTTATCCATTCCCACACTGATATTTCTGTCCGAGGCCTCCTCCATTGTCAGAGTGAGGCCAAATGCAAATTGGAGGTACAGCATCTCATATTTTGCTTGGCCAGCTTACTACCCAGTGGTATGAATATTGATTTTTCTAACTTCAAGTAATCCTTGCATTCCCTCTCTTTTCATCCCTCCCCCACCCAAGTCGTGTCAGCTTCAAAGTCGTCTTGTTGAGTCTCATTGTCTGTACTCGTTCTCACCTAGCGCACAGCTAACAATGGAACTGCATGCCTACAGTAAACAATGAAACACAGCTTCAGTCTGAAGAAGGGTCTCGACCCGAAACGTCACCCATTCCTTCTCTCCCGAGATGCTGCCTGACCAGCTGAGTTACTCCAGCATTTTGTGAATAAATACCTTCGATTTGTACCAGCATCTGCAGTTATCTTCTTATATAACAATGGCCTGTTTCCTTTATCATCGTTACTTTTTTGCATATCTTTCATTCATTTGTTCTCTATCTCTCTACATCACCGTCCATATCTCTCGTTTCCCTTTCCCCTGACTCTCAGTCTGAAAAAGGTTCTCGACCCAAAACGTCACCTATTCCTTTTCTCCAGAGATGCTGTCTGACCCGCTGAATTACTCCAGATTTTTATCTGCAGTTCCTTATTCTTTAGAGCATGTTGGATTGAATCTGTAAAGATATCCCATCTTTTGCTTTGCAAATGTGTCATGGTGAATAGACCAGAAATACTCTCATTTATTTCATAGCTGTTAACAAAAATAGCATATTTTCACCCAATTATCAGGGAATGTCTTTTTACATTCTCTCATCAGAATTTATCATTGTGTAAGGAATCATGAGATGGTAGTTTTCATGCTGTAAATGAGCAACCTTGAATTCATCTGTAGACATGGCTTGGAAATTGTAATCATTTGGGGCGTCTCTGTGATGCTTCCCCATCTCAGTTGTATCATATCCAATTGCTTAAGTGACTTTCATCATCTTCTGCATTCCGATTGAAAATCGATAAGCACAGAAAAAAAAGGGTTCTGTGACTTTCTGTAATGTAAAACTTGCAAGAAACCAACAAAACAAAAGTTGTGGCACAATTCATGCAGAGAGTGAATGCTGAGCGTGTTACAGCGGCAAGGAAGCTGCATAATTTCAGCTTCAGCCGAGTCAAACTTCAGCTGAGTAAATTAAAAATTTTGTTCGCATCCCCAACACAAACGACTTGCAGGGCTTTGAGAGGTAACGTGACTGTCAAGATCAAAGAAGAAAAATTACCACTTTTCCAAACTGTAAATAGGCTTCATAACCATCCTGGTATTTTCACAAAGTTTGGCTGAGAAGAAAATATGTTGCAAATCCAATATAAGGGAACTAAATAACCACAGCACATACGAAACTACAGACAATAGACACAAAAAGCTGGAGTAACTCAGCGGGTCAGGCGGCATCTCTGGAAAAAAAGAATGAGTGATGTTTCGGGTCAGACTGGAGAAGGGTCTCGACCCGAAAAGTGTCTTTTTGTGTCTATCCTCGATTTAAACTAGTATCTGTAGATCCTGTCTACACATAAACTACAGACAGTTTGGGCATCTATATTTAGGAAAGATTTATTTGTGTTGGAGGCAGTACTGAGATTTACTGCTTTGATACCTGGGAATAAGGCATTGACACGAGGAAAGAGGTTGGTTGGGAATATTCTTATTGAAAATTAGAAGAATGAGCGGTGATCTGATTAAAACATACAAGGACATAAGGGGGTAGACACAAAATGCTGGAGTAACTCAGCGGGACAGGCAGCATCTCTGTAGAGAAGGAATGGGTGATGTTTCGGGTCAAGACCCTTCTTCAGACAAAGATCTAAGGGGAATTGCAGGAATATCAGTAAGTATTCTCACAGTATCCAAATAAAAGGTTACACATTTAAGGCAGTGAAGAAGAGGGATTTCTTGGCTCGATGGGTCGTGACTCTTTGGAATTGTGTACCCCAGAAAAGACAGAGACATTAAGTGTAAAAGATATGATAAATTGGAAGGGGGAGGAGAAGTGTCAATGATTAATGATGAAATCACTTTATTGTTGAGAGAGGATAATGAGTTGAAAGAAGGTTGTGGACACACTTTCTAATTGCATGCATTTTTCATGCAGATTCTGAAAAGTTTGTAGCAATTTCTTTTTAAAGTCATGTCTATTAGGAAATCAGATTAGGGACTGCCTGGCCCAATTCTCTCCAGGACAAGTCTATTTCCTCAGTGCCAATCATACACATAATGGCTTCATCCATATAGATTCTTGTAACAACTTCAATTGATGTACTAAAGTGCAACTTCAGTTTTTCATTCATAATCCAATGCTCCTTTAATGCATCAATTTGTAAGCCTTCAGAATATATTTAAGGAGGTAAATATATTTATATTTATAAAATTAGAAAACATCAAGGATAAAGGAAAGAGAATAAGAATATAGCATTGGGAATGATGACAATCGTGATTCTATTGATGGTCAAATGACCTGCTCCTATGTTCTCGAAGGTATCACAAAATGCTGGAGTAACTCAGCGGGTCAGGCAGCATCTCTGGAGAGAAGGAATGGGTGACGTTTTGGGTCGAGATCCTTCTTCAGACTGATGTCAGGGGGGGGGGGGGGGGGCGGGACAAAGAAAGGATGTAGTTGGAGACAGGAAGACAGTGGGAGAACTGGGAAGGGGGGAAGAGAGGGACAGAGGAGCTATCTAAAGTTAGAGAAGTCAATGTTTATACCGCTCGGGTGTAAGCTGCCCAAGCGAAATATGAGATGCTGTTCCTCCAATTTGCGATGGGCCTCATTATTACACTGCTCCTATGTTCTGTGCTGAGAAGTGACAATGGTAGGAATAAAACGCTATCTCCACTGCCACCTCGACTGAGGTTCTTTTTATTGCTTCATTGTGTTGCTGATGAGAGTGACGTTTATTGTCCATAGACAATACAGTTGTTTCGCCGTTACTGCCATTTTATGTTTCTTGCCAGATTAATTATTTAAAAATATTACTGAGTTTGAAGCAACCAAAGAAGGATTTGCCCATCAAACAATTTCTGTGTGCATTAGAGAGCCAGGTGGGTTTTACAATAGGCCACAAAGTGCTGGAGTACTCAGTGGGTCAGGTAGTATCTCTGGAGAACATGGATAGGTGACATTTCGGGCTGAGACCCTTCTTTTTGTGTATTAACCAGCATCTGCAGTTCTATGTTTCTGCTTCTGGACTTTACAATATCGTGGACGTGTCATGGTCTAATTGTATTTATTTGTATGAATTTAAAGCCCAATGGCAGGATTCGAACCCGCTGCAGTTCTTTGTTTCTGCACCTGGGTTTTACAATTATTTGGTCGCATCAGGGTCATAACGATAGTAATAATAATAATAATAATAATGCATTACATTTATATAGCGCTTTTCAAACACTCAAAGACGCTTTACAGGGATTTCTAGAACATAGAGATTTGTTTCATACCTATTGTATTTCTTTGTTAGAATTTAAAGTCCGCTGTGGCGGGATTCGAACCCACAACTCCAGCAGATCGCCTGGCCGCCTCCCAGCGGCTGTGCAGAGGAGGGGAGGTGAGAGAGCATGCCCTTACCTGCCCACCTTCACTTCCACCTGATAGGGCGGCGAGGGGGGGGGGGGCACTGGGGTGGCTTCCGATTGGCCGCCGACGGGAGGTGCGGGCAAACGATTGGCCAGACGACGGGAGGTGCGGGCAAGCGTTGATAGGATGCCGGGGATGCAGCAACTGGCATCTGATTGGTCACTGAGCGAGCGGAGCGCTTTGCGATTGGCCGAGAGCTGAAGGCTTGCTCGGAGAGGGCGGCGGCGAGGAGGGGGCGTGGTGTGGCTCGCCGGCTGGTATCCGATTGGTTGCTATGCGAGCGGCGCGCTTTGTGATTGGCCGTGGGACGGGTGGAGGCGGTTCGGAGGGCTGCGTGCACCGGCCGGCGGGACGAGGGGTGGGGGAGGGAGAAGAGAGGAGAGGCTGGTGAGAGGAGCGGCGGTTGGAGCAGGGAGGAGCTGTTGGAGCGGGGGGGGGAGGGGCGGTTTGAGCGGGGGGGGGAGGGGCGGTTTGAGCGGGGGGGGGAGGGGCGGTTTGAGCGGGGGGGGAGGGGCGGTTTGAGCGGGGGGGGGAGGGGCGGTTTGAGCGGGGGGGGGAGGGGCGGTTTGAGCGGGGGGGGAGGGGCGGTTTGAGCGGGGGGGGGGGGGGGCGGTTTGAGCGGGGGGGAAGGGGCGGTTTGAGCGGGGGGAGGGACGGTTGGAGCGGGGGAGGAGCGGCGGTTGGAGCTGGGGGAGGGGCGGGGAAAGGACTGGGGTAGGGGCGGGGAAAGGACTGGGGGAGGGGCGGGGAAAGGACTGGGGGAGGGGCGGTTGGAGCGGGGGAGGAGCGGCGGTTGGAGCTGGGGGAGGGGCGGGGAAAGGGCTGGGGGAGGGGCGGCGCCAGGCGGCGGGAGGGCGGTTTGTAGTCACCGGGCGGGCGTCGCGCTCGGTCTCTGGCCGCTCGCCTCGCATCACCGCCCTGCAGAGTGACTCAACCCCCACAGCCGTCCGTCCGTCCGAGCGCCAGCAGCCATGACATCCCGGAGGTAAGGCAGCCCTCCGCGCTCCCCGGTAAAGGTCTCGACCCCAAACCTCACCCACCACTACCTTCTCTCCACGGATGCTGCCTTCCCGCTGAGTTACTCCGGCCATTCTGTGTCTATCTTCGTCATAAAACGCAAGATACACGAAACTATCTACCCAAACTATTTATTTGTGTCTATCTCCGGTTGGGTGGGGTGGTGCTCGGTACCCGCTACCAGTAGCAACACCTCACGGCGGCACCACCTTGGCCTCTCGGTGCCACCTTCACCTGCCCACCGACCGACCGTGCGGGTACCCTAAACTCTGGTGGTGACCCTGGATTTCACTGTACTTCGGTACACGTGACGAATAAAGTACCACACCATCCTCTCCCTCCCCTTGCAGCCTCGACCACTGCAGGTTACCCTATCTGTATCCCCATTTCCAGTAGTTGGGGAGTTTCACCAGTCTGAGGAAGGGTCTCGACCCCTAAACATCACAGAGATGTTGCCTGTCCCGCTGAGCTACTCCAGCTTTTTTGTGTGTATCTTCACCTGGATAGGACGGATTTAGAGGGATGTGGCAAGTGAGACAAGTGCAGATGGGGCGTGTTGGCCAGTGTGGGCAAGTTGGGCGGGAGGGCCTGTTTGCACCCAAGATAAACACAAAATGCTAAAACAACTCAGATGGGACAGGTAGCATCTCTGGAGATAAGGAATGGGTGACGTTTTGGGTCGAGACACTCCTTCAGACTGAGAGTTGGAAAGGTGAGAAACAGAGATAAGGAAGTGTAAGATGTGAGAACAAGACATCAAAGAGGATGAAGGGCAAGGAAAATGTAGAATAGCTCGTTGTTAACTAGGAGAAGGTGACTATGAAGCATGGGGCCTGTTTCCACGCTGTTTTAGTCTTATGCTCTCGGAATATGAGGGGCAACAATGCTCCCATTACCCCTGCTCCCGTTACCTACCCCCCCACACCACACACACACACACTTCACCTGCTTCCATCGGCAAGGGGTTACTTCGGTAGGAGTACAAGGTTGCAAAGTAGAGACCTCGGGTCACTGGTTTGTTCCCCAGCTCCCATTGTTAACAATAGGAGTGAATGTGTTTCCTGACACTTAAGTTGTGGGTGCCAAGTGAAATTGTCGCTGGAAATTGCATCCTGCTATCCCCAGCTAATTTGCAAAAGTGCTCAGCAGGCAATAAAATGACTATTTTCACTGAGGTTACACCAGTGAACAATTGCCTTTCATTTAAGATAGACCACAGAATGTTGGAGTAACTCAGCGGGCCAGACAGCATCTTTGGAGTACTTTGTGGGCAATGTACTTGGGTTAAATGAATGCCCCAGGACATGGCAAAATGGACCATAGCGTGGAGAATGAGTTAACCACTTTCCCTCCTTAAAAAAGGAAAGGGTTTTTTTAATGACAAGAGTTTGAAGCTTCAGAGGGACCAAATTTGTGCATAAATCACAATAAGGTATTGTATAAAGGCACAAGGAGCTGCAGATGCTGGAGTATCAAACAAAACACAAAGCACTGGAGGAACTCTGAGTCAGGCAGCATCGGTGGAGGGAATGGACATGTGAAGTTTTGAGCAGACATCCATATTCAAACTCCGAAGAAGTCACAGAATTTGAAGAAGGGTCCTGACCCAAAACACCATATGTCCATTCCCTCTGCAGGTGCTGCCTGACCTACTGATTTCTTACAGCACATTGTTCAAATGGTCTCTATGCCTTTGTTACAAGAGGATAGACACAAAATGCTGGAGTAAGTCAGAGGACAGGCTGCATCTCTGGAGAGAAGGAATGGATGATGTTTCAGGTCGAGACCCTTCTTCAGACAGATTTGACAAGTAGAGGCCTGGTGAGCAGTGTCTGGTATAATAGGCACAGATCTACTATCCCTATCTAAGAAAAGATGTACTTGCAACAGAGGGTGTACTGCAAAGATTTGCAACATTGATTCCTGAATGATAAGGACAAATAAATGAGCTTCCAGGCATGTGTTTTTTTTTGGAGTTAACGAGAATGAGGCAATGTCATTGATGCATACAAAATTAGTAGAGCATTATTGATTGTTAAAAGAGGATTTCCCCAAGATGTGGTATCCAGAATTGGGGTCGCACTCTCAAACTCAAGGGTCGGTCTTTCAAAGAAGTGAGGAAATTTCTTTACTTAGAAAATAGTAAATCTGTGCAATCACTGCTCAAAGTTGCGGAGGTTCAGTTGCTCAGTATATCAAAGAAAGAGAGTGATTGTTAGATGTTAAAGGAAATGAGGGATGTGAGGTTCGGACAGGAAAGTAGTAATGACGTAAACAATTAGCCATGGCCTTGTTAAATGGCAGAGGAGGCAAGGAGTATGACCGACTTTGCTTGAATTTCTGTGTTTTACATTCTTATCTAATTATTTTCTACCATGCTCAAAATTATCAAAACAAGCTTTGTACTGCAAACTTCTGTATTCGACCACATTTATGTGCATGCTAGTGCAGAGTTAGGAGCATGTTCGTCAGAAGTTTCGGATAAAATAACCCAGACTTTATTATGCAGTGATCTAGCTGTAATTTATCATGCAGTGTTTTGAGTTTGGGAGATCCTTTGTTTGCATGGAGCATTCTGCTGCTATCCTTAGCATTAAATCCATAACCATATGAACCTTGTAGATTTTTCTGATGGCTTATCTAATTCAACATGTCACTGGCACAAAATAAATTAAATGGAGAACAACCTATTTCCAGCTGGGAGTAATGTAAGAATTAACAATACCTTTCTCCTTCATTCCTATTTACTGTTTGTTTCTAGATTTATTAATTTCATGTCAGTGGCTGAATACTGTTATTTAGTGGAAATAAATATATAAATAACCACAAGATTTTTATTAGTTTTATTTTTTTTTCTGTTTGTTATCTTAATACTGAAATGTCAAAAATGGATACAATTCTAAAACATTATATTAATGAAACATAATAACAGCAAAACACTTCTAAACTTTTCCAAACTATTGAATTCCTGGTGTACTCATTAGGAATGACTTTGTCTTTTTCTTCCCAATTCTTGTTTCTGGCAATTGACAGACTGTTAAAGTTATTAGGCCTGCTATGTTTGGAATGTGATTGAGATGTTTTAACGATGATTGAAATGTATGAATAAATTGGTGAATTTACCAAGGCATAATAAACTCTGAAATAAATCTTTTGTTTTCTTTTGCCTTTTCTGCATCATTTTCTTGTTGAGAAGTTGCTGCAATGGTAGTCATTTGGTCAGTTGCAGTTATTGAAAACACTTACATTTAACAAGCTAACATCTTTAGTTTTTAAAATTCTTCAACAGAACACCAGATTTGTATAATTCTGAATAATTACAGTGAGATCTGTTTAAATAAGAGTTATGGGATGTCAGTAAGTATCCCAGGTAGGATTTATTCATCTAAGCTGTGTCTGACCTGATTGCATTGAAGAAAGAAGCTCATCTTATTGCAGACAGCCATCTTGACACAGTATATCGGATCTCTCTATTCAGTGGTTATGCCGCACTAGATATTTATATCTTCTCTCCTTTTTAACATGTTGAAAGCAAAAACAAGGATACATAATTTTAGGGGATTAAAATAATGAAGATGTCAAAACAAAATCCAAACTTTACTCGAAGGTATGAAATGTAGAAGTCCAGGTCACCAGGTATGTTGCAGCAACAGTGATCAAGCTAAGTTGTCTACTACCAATTTTTAAAAATGCAGATTGGACACCTGAAAGAAAAAACAAAAACATCCTAGAAAAACTCAGCAGTTAAAGCAACGTTTGGAAACCGAGACAGTTAACACTCCAATTTCTGAGACCTTTTTGTCAGAACTACTGCATAGTATGTTTTAAACAACCTCAAAGACTTGAAGAGCAGCTCTTCTTTTTATGATGACATTTGCAAACACTAAGTTTCCATGTAGGAAGGTCTTTTGAGGTCATTGCCTGTACACCTGTTAGTTGAGCTTGTCTGCTTTCAATTTTAAAGCTCCTTTCTTGACAAGACATTGAAATTGATATATTTTTAATGCATAGTCATTATTGCAATGTAGGAAATGTTACAGCCACCTTTCACAAACAGCAATGTGATCAAGCAATATGGAGACACAATGAACTGCAGATGCTGGAATCTTGAGCAGAACACACAGTGCAGGAAGAATTTAGCAGCTGTGGAGGGAATGGACAAATTATGTTGTAGGTCGGGATCCTTTTGTAAACTACTAGGGGAAGGGGAGAAAGCTGGAGATGAGGGTGTGGCCACCTATCATTTCCCAGGCTTTGTCCAGACCCCACCCCATTGTTTGATCATTCTCCCTCCCCTCGTCGTGGCTATCCCTCAAGGTCGATGATGATGGTCTAAGTTCTGTTGTTTTTATAAACTCTCAGGTGGCTTATGAGTCCAATCCTGGCTTTGAAAGTTCTTTGGCATTCAGGGCAGGTAATTAGAAACATAGAAAATAGGTGCAGGAGGAGGCCATTCGGCCCTTCGAGCCGTCAGATGTCAGATCGGGCTTTGATTGTTGCTGCCTTTCCGTTTACTTCTCTTTTCTTCTAATTCTGCACATCTGTTGGCTTTGAAGGTCGCTGTTCCTTTTTGGATGATGGTTCGCCAGAGTTTCCTGTCCTTGGCATTGGTTTCCCAATTTTTGATGTTGATTTTTACAATCAGCTATAAAAGCATGAGGTGCCAAGGCAAAGCCTAATGAATGGGGGAAACTGCTTGGCTAACACCATTAAGATGTTGTAGGAAGGAACTGCAGATGCTGGTTTGAAGATAGACACAAAAAGCTGGAGTAACTCAGCAGGTCAGACTGCATCTGGAGAAAAGGAATAGGTGACGTTTCAGTTCAAGACCCTTCTTCAAACAATTAAGATATGTAGCTAAACTATGCTCAGATAACCCAATTTAGATTCCTGCAATGTTTCCAACATAGAGGTAGCATTTGGAAATGAAAGGGAGGCACATCTCAGATGATCTGGTGATGTCATCTCTTTGTATTGCTAACATAAGGCCACATGCCAATTTTCTGTAATCTTGTTGGTCTAGTAATGCCATACACCATACGGATTCTACTAAATTATAAATTTGCCATGACCATTTTCTGGGAATAAGCAATTTCATTTGGTATTGCAAAACAAACAGCCAAATGAGTTGTACCACAACCGAACAATTAGTTCGGACTGAACAAGGGTCTCGACTGGAAATATTACCCATTCCCTCTCTCCTAGATGCTGCCTAACCTGCTGAGCTACTCCAGCATTTTGTGATACCTTAGTTTTGTGAACTTGCTTCATATTGCTAAGATGGCAGTTATGGACATTGAGATAATAGTAGAAAAATAGCAATGAGCTATTGTGTCATTATTGGGGTTCTGGTCTCTCGAGTCATTATAATTTGAGTCACAGATCAGAAATGACTACTCCATTTTTGTTTTGCCATTGAGGATAGTGAGTAGATGCTTTCCCATCATCCTGCAGCACCTGTTGTGAGGGGAATGTGTCCGACTTATGTGTCATGCAACAGTTTACAAACTGATGCATTTTGAGTGGCACTTTTCACTGAGGTCCTGTCTGGTCCACTAGCTTAGTTTTAATTGAGTTGTCTGGAATGACCAGAAGCAACAGTGAACCAGCTTTTCTGCACTGTTCTCTGAAGAGTCATTTCGTGATGATTGAATGAAATAAGCCTCACCGACTGCCTCGTAGAGAACAAGGTCCCTAAATGCATGTCTTGACCAAGAGAATTCATTGCCTGTGGCCACAAAGTATGGGTGTTCAGGGATTGATATTCCGGATGACAATGATCTTTATTTGTATCTGTAGATCAGTGTCATCATGGCTGAAGGGATGCTTGTAGAGGGTCTCTACAACCACGTAATGATAGCCGCAATGCATTGATCATCAGTGTAAGCATATGAGTATGAGACAAAGTTTGGAGGGTAGGTCATCCAAACCACTACCCTATTCCCCCTTCTCTATTACTGTCCATTGTGAAGGAGGTTTTGTAGTTGGCCATGTCCTCCTGTGCTTCTCCTGTTGGAAACCCAATGAGATTATCAATGGAATTCCCCTGTAGTATGTGTGAGATATGGTGATGGGGAGTAGGGTTGGAGGCACATGCCTGCTTTCACTTCAACTAGTATTTAGAAGAGAATGTGATAGTGAGGAGACTCTGGTCTTTCCACTGTAATTGGTTTCGTATTCTGTGACAGTCCAATAATGGTCAGTCTACTTCTTCACTCATGGTGAGCTTTTGGAGCTGTGCGTATTCCTGCCGTTGGATTTGGATTTGCCAACCTTGTTCTAAAAGAGAGAAGGAAGTATATCAGTAAGTGTGATGCAATGAATTTGGATGATAAACCTTCAATATTGAATAGATAGTTGTGTGCACAAGATGTGAGATATCATAATGAGACTTGGAGTAATGGTAAGTGTGTGGAGCTGTGTTGAGCCATATGGTTATTGACACTACATTCCCATGTGAAATTGTTGACAAATCAGTAACTGTGTATTGGATAGAGTAGTGTTGTGAATGGAGGAGTGTGTTAAAGATAGGGTTAGAAGTTTTCTTTCGTGTCCATCATCTATGTTTCAAATGTTACATCACTATCATCGTCCGTCCTGAAAGGAACGCAAGCTTCCGGCGACAATCAATGGGAGCCATCACTTGTACAAAAGATGATGGTGGTGAAAGAATTAGCTCAGGACACTTCCAGTTTCCAACCCCACGACGTGGATGCTCCTGCTATGGGGCTGGGTTAGAAGTAGTATTCGCTAATGTTGATTGCCCATTTGAAGCGATGGAACGTCTTTCCTGCATTGATACATGTCTGTAAGTTTGATTCTTCACATTGACATGGATTGCAATTTCCTCTTATTGCTAACATTTCCCTGGATATCATCCTGGTTATTTCCTCATAGTGAGTCTCTTCTTTTCCACCTCAACTGCCTATGCTTCTCAGGCTCCACTAGAAAATGGTGGTTCCTGCTCTTGCTTGTGATAGGCAATTTCCTCCAGCAAGTTCCAAAACTTTTGTCATGATTTTATCTCCTGGTTGCATCCTTTAAAGAGGTGGAATTTGGATTCAATCAATGTTTTCCAACTTTGACTGGTTCGAGCCATTCAGGAAAATAGATTCCATGGTGCTGTAGCAAGATAAGCAACAGCATTGTTAGTGTTGGCTTATTACCGAAACCTGGTAATAGGATTCAGTAGCTATTTTGTACATCTTGCAGTGCTGAAATGATCTTAGGCTATACATCCATTGTCATTTAACAATATCTAACGTAGACCCTAGAATATTTTGGAAATTTACCTTATTTCTCCCTAAGAAATAAAGGTTCTATTAACATTTTAGTGACAATTTATTTCCATCATTTCCTGCTTCCCCTCTCTATCCCCTCCCCCTTCCCAGTTCTCCCACTAATCTTCCTGTCTGCGACTACATCCTCTCTTTGTCCCGCCCCCTCCCCCTCCCCTGACATCAGTCTGAAGAAGGGTCTTGACCCGAAACGTCACCCATTTCTTTTCTCCCGAGATGCTGCCTGACCCGCTGAGTTACTCCAGCATTGTGTACCTTCGATTTAAACCAGCATCTGCAGGTTTTTTCCTACACCTCTTGCATAAATACAATCAGTTCAAACTCGAGTACAATCGATTGAGCAAAGGGGAAGATACAGAGTGCAGAAAACAATTCTCAGCATTGCAGCTCAACAGTTCTGTAGACAAAGTCCAATGTCCTCAATGGGGTAAAAGTGTATCGGACAGTGCCCTAGGTTATTGAAGGACCGTTCAGAAGCCTGATAACAGAAAGGAAGAAGCTGTTGCCGAGCCTGGCAGCATGCACCCCCAAGCCTCTGCATCTTCTGTCCGACAGGGGAGCTAGAGATTCCCATGTCACAATAAAGAGATGACATTTTTGAAGGAGATAATTATGACATTCTTGAAGCATTTTTTTCTGTCCTGGAAATTGCTTGCTGTGGGCGGTACAACTGGAGCAACTGGTAGAGCTGCTGCCTTGCAGCACCAGACACCTGGGTTTGGTCCTGACCTCGGGTGCTATCTGTGTGGAGTTTACACATTCTCCCTATGACCGGGTTTCCTCCAGGTGCCCCGGTTTCCTCCCACAACCCAAAGACATGCGGGTCTATAGGTTAATTGGCCTCTGTGTGAATGGATGCAAAAGTTGTTTTATGGACTCGGTGGCCCAAAAGAACTGTTTCCATGCTGTGTCTTTCAATCAATCAATACCATGGGAATGAGTAAGCAGCACTAACTCCAGGTACTGCCCGTATTACGGTTGTTAGGCGCTGATTAATCTTACGCCATGATCCATGCTCCCATTTTGGGGTTATCCAATTAATTGCCAAGGCCTGTAGGAAATATTTCCAATTTCAATTAGTGGTTAATATATGACATGACAAAAAAGGAGATCATTATGGATGTCGTGGAGAAGGGAGAATTAAATTAAACACCTTAAAATTTAAATTGAACACCATAAACTTTTAATTTGGCAAGGAATCTATTTATGAAAGAGGCGCATGCTAATTATGAACATATTGAGGGCAATGTAGGAAGCAGACGGATTCTGTATAGCTATCTGCATGAATGCTGCTTTCAAGGATGAATAAAATCCAAGACTTGACTAAAATGAATTTTCTCTCAATAAACAGAATTAAATAAGAGCACTTGTATTATCTACATCAATGTCCAAGTGCTACTCATAAGAGTAATATGGCAACAAGCTTATTAGTGATGCTGCCAACCATCTGTCATGACAATGCGGTCCACAACTTATTATTCCATGCCTGCATTGTTTAAGTTTACTTTTGTCAGATTTGATGAAGTGCAGTAAAAGGCTTAGTTTTGCATGCCATTAAAATAGATCAGATAATACTATACATAAATGCGATCAAGTCAAACATAAGTACAATAGATAAAGCAAACAGGAAGATAGGGTGCAGAATATAGTTTTCGCCATTGTAGTACCATAGACAAACATCGGGTTCTCTTTTTCGTGAGTATGTCAAGGCTTTTGCGTGAGATTCAATGAAAATCTTGCAATTTTGAAGTGCAAGTAATTTGTTATTTGAGTACATGCCATAATACTAGAGGCACTCAGAGTCAACCCATAAGGAGCAGAATTAGGCCAATTGAACCATCAAATCTACTCAGCCATTCATTCATTGCTGATCTCTATTTGCCCTTTCAACCCATACTCCTGCCTTCTTCCCATAATCGTTGACACCCTTACCAATCAAGATGCTATCAATCTCTGCTTTAAAAATACCCAATGTCAGCCTCCTCTGCTGTCTGGTGATGAATACCAGGGATCACCATTCTCAGGATAAAGAAATTCCACCTCATCTCCATTCTAAAGGTATGTCCTTTTATTCTGAGACTGTGCCCTCTGGTTCTAGACTCTTCCACAACTGGAAACATCCTCTCCCAAGTCCACAAAGGTACCTGGAATGTGCTGCCAGGGGTGGTGGTTGAAGCACATACAATAGTGGTGTTTTAGATAGGTGCATCTGAATGCAAGGAATGGAGGGATATGGATCCTGTGCAGGCAGAGGAGATCAGTTTAATTTGGTATCGCGTTTGGCATGGACAATGTGGGCCTGTTCCTGTGCTGTGCTGTTTTATGTTCTATGTTGCTCCCTTCCAGTGGAGGAGCCTTCATTCGACTTAAAGTAAACTAAAGCTAGCCTTTGATCTAACCAGTTTAACTGGCTGTGAGGAAAATGTAGGCTACCTGTGGTTGTCGCGTATATGTTGCCATCTTAAGGGTGTACGGAGATGTTTGCAGAGCAACTAGCTTTCAGGATATCAATGGTTCTCGCCCAGGAGGATTGGATATTGAAGATGATTAATGGTAAAAGGAGGGCACACATTCATGAAATAGGTGCATTGGCAAAGGAAGAACACAGTGCAATGAGGGGAGGTGAGATCTAATGCAACAGATTAGCTATTTGTGGACTCTCATGTACGACAAATTCAAACACTACAGTTTGCCAATTCCTGACACTCAAATCTATGATGATCAGCACGTGTTCCTCCACGATGGGGTGACAAGAGTACCTCTCCTATCAATTGACCATGTCATGATCTGTTGACGTCCTGCTAGACTGAGGGACATGTGGTTTTAAAAGTGTAAAAAGAGATGGGTGCCTTGCAACAAAATTTAGCTGGATCAGGCTGGAACAGAAAACCACCTAGTGCAACAAATGTGAGCACATGTCTTTGCACGTACATCATAGCCGGCTCCTTACTTGATGCCTCTTCCCATTCAGGGCTAAGCAAAACCTATTGCCCTGATTTAGAGTTAGATTTAGAGTTAGATTTAGTATCAATAGACTTTCAAACAAAACATTTTTTTAACCTGCCATGTACTGCACATTTAATTTGGCTTAATTGCTGCTGTAATTTTTCTATGCAAAGGATAGCCACAATTACAATGATGGCTTGACAGTTCTTTTGAATTTCTTCTTTCTGTGCCTGAAC
Organism: Rhinoraja longicauda; assembly: GCF_053455715.1. Classification (NCBI taxonomy): domain Eukaryota; kingdom Metazoa; phylum Chordata; class Chondrichthyes; order Rajiformes; family Arhynchobatidae; genus Rhinoraja; species Rhinoraja longicauda. Next base: position 10,450,356 of record NC_135982.1, read on the forward strand.
AAGCAGGTACCCAGCAGAGGAATAGCAGATCTTAATTGAAGTAGAAGGAATGGAAAAGTTTTAATAAGAAAACAGGCTTTTAATGGATTCTATAACAATGAATTTACTTTTTTCCCCTCTCATTCATCATATACTATTTGCAGTGTTTTCCTTGGGAAGCCAGTTGGAACATATTCGGAGAGTCAGCAAGCCATGCCTTAGGTTATTTATTACACCCTGATGTAGCATGACTGGACAAAATCCTGTCATGTGATACCACGTGCAATGCTGAACTGCATTTAGACGTAGGCAAATGTCAAGTAAGACAATAACACAAGGTTAAGTAAAAATGTAAATACCAGGAAGTGCATTCTTTCCAAATACTTAATTAATTTAGATTTTTGATCTAGTGAACTACATTTATTGACAGGATTCTTCTTAATTGAGGAGTCCATTTTTTTCTAGCACTATCTGATCAGTTTGCTTTATAGACAGATAAACAAAACCTGTGACTAATGGAACTCAAAAGGGTTGTTACACAAGTTCACTGAAAATATTTTGACAACCAAATTTGTCTCGAACACCTACAATTTAATGCCAGTGTATAAATTTAGTTCTAATTCGATGGTCAGTGATTCTTTATTGTCACGTGCTGAAGTACAGTGAAATTCTTTTATTTTGCATTCAACATATGTATTGCTATACATAAGCACAATCCTAGAATAAGTACAAATTGTATAGAAGTAGTCCACTGAGACAAGTGTAGCCAGATTTTGGTGCCATTTTCAAAGTCCAAGTTGCTTTAACAATAGGAAGGAACTGCAGATGCTGTTTAAATTGACGATAGACACAAAACGCTGGAGTAACTCAGCGGGTCAGACAGCATCTCTGAAGAAAAGGAATAGGTGACTTTTTCAAGTCGAGACCCTTCTTCAGACTGAGAGTTAAAGGTAAGGGAAACAAGAGATTTAGAGAGATATAGAACAAATGAATGAAAGATATGCAAAAAAAGTAATGATGATAAAGGAAACAGGTCTTTGTTAGCCGTGGTCTAGGTGAAAACGAATATGGACAATGAGACTCAACAAGACGACTTTGAACATGGTACAACTTGGGCAGGGGAGGGATGGAGAGAGGGGGGATGCAAAGGTTACTTGAAGTCATTAGTTCACCTATCTTGTCAGTTTTTTTGGAGGAATTTGCAAGGACTCTAATTATGGTACCTTTCCAGTGCTTTGAGGTATCTGCTATGTTCATAATTCCAAAACGTATAAGATGCAACATTTGTGCGACCATCTTGAACCATTGACCGCGTGGTTTAATTCTAGTATGCAGCCTACACTCACACGGTCATTGTGCTTATGATAAATACTGTGTTGTCACCTGTATAATAGTAGAAAATATCATTGGCATGCTGTGTCAGTGGTCCCACATTCACGCCACTGTGGAGGATCACTGCTGCACTCGTGCTGTGCTCAGCTCTTGTCAGCAGACAGCTGGAAACGGCTGAAGAAGGAAGGGAGAAAACAACTAGGAGGAGCCACTTCCTGGCTGGTTTTATCTGTGGTAAAAGGTTTTGGCAACTTACAATAAACGGAATCCCACTTCCTCTTTCAGTGACAGTCCCCATCTTTCTTTTCCTCTGCTCCTGACCATTGCAGCTTCCACTTTATTACAATACCAAAATAAAAGCCAGTACAAAACTATTTCTCCAAATTAAATATCCTGCCTGGCCTCATGCAAGTAGAGGACTTCATTTCTTCTTCATTTCAGCCTCTTGTGCTGCCTGAAAATTGATGGAACCTTTCCTTTTGCCGTGTCTTGAGCTAAGTTGTAATCATCTCCACAGTGACTCCAGTCAGTTGACATGGATACAATGCACCACCACTTAAAGTTTTAAGCAGAGCAAATTTCCAGGCATGCCAGTCACATTTGGAAACATTCCCGAGGCAAGGAACAAGATAGTTGGCTGGACAATAAAATCATAACAATTGTGTTGCTTATTAATCTCACTGTATTTATTACATGTCAAACATGATGTGAATTGTTATCTTCACGCCTGTTTTTAGGTACTATAAAACTTGCCTTCTCTGACAGTAGGGTCCTTCATAAAGTTCGTCAGTTGGGATAGTGTTAAGTTCTTCATCAATGAAGGATTTTTAACTTTCTGCTACCCTAAAATAGTTTTTCCCAGGAGAAAGATAAAATCTATTTGATTTTTGCATTGATTTCCCAATATTTATTTATCAATAGCCTCAATAACTCAATATTGTCTTCAACAATGTTGACTTTTCAAAAGTAGACACAAAATGCTGGAGTAACTCAGTGGGACAGGCAGCATTTCTGGAGAGAAGGAATGTTTCAAAATATATACAATAAGAATTTCCTGTTTATCACTGCAATTACTTATGTTTAGAAAACAAGGTTTGGGAGGTAGAATATTTACAAACTAAATTTAGGCAAAATATTGTAGAGCATAAGAATCTAAGCCCTCTGTTTATTAGGATTGCACGCATTATATTCTACTTTTCGTGAAACACATTAAGAAGTGGAAAAAGAATTCCTTGAACTTTGCAAAATACCAGATAGAAATCTGTCACATTTTGTGTGTGCCATGTGCACGCTAATGGCAAATGTACTTGGCAATTCTATTCCAATTAAGTCAACAGAGCATAGGAAAAAGCACAGCTCGACCAAATACATAAGGGACTTAATCTGAGAGTCGACTATCCATTTGCTTCCTCTGTTCCTCCAGCTGTTTTTTTTTCAAACTGATAGAACATTTCTGGTATCGAGCATTCAGCAGCCAATCACAATGGAAATGAAAAATGTTCATGGACAGGAAATGAGGATATAAGCCATTTTACAAAGAGTGAAATCTGATTGGATCATACATGATATTAAAGGAGAAATGGGAATTAATAATAAAAGACAAAAAGTGCTGAAGTAACTCAGCGAGTCAGGTAGCACCCCTAGAGAACATTGATAGTTGACATCTCGGGTCGGGACCCTTCTTCGGACCCTAAATGTCACCTGGTCATGTTTTCCAGAGATGCTGCTTGACCTGCTAAATTACTTCAGTACTTTGTCTTTTTTTTGTTGTTGTAAACCAGCATCTACAGTTCCTTGTTTCTACATTGGGGATCATTTTTTTTAAATAGATATATTTTAAAACACTATTTTCAACTCATTAGCTGAAGAAATTAAAATCTAGAGATAAAATTATCTGTTTTGCAAGATTCATTCAGCAGTAATTATGGTCTTGAACATTAGTTGTACTTCATTCAACAAGGAATGATGTTTTCATTATGTTTTACATTGCCAATGGTAGGTAATCCTTTATTTAATGCTCTCAAGGGAAGGCTCTTACAGTACACTTCGTCTGACAGCAGGGAAATACTATCAGTATTTTCTAGAATTACACTTAACAGCTTGCGTGTACTCCAAATGTTGCTGTCAAGTTGTCTCTATTAACAGGGAGCACTGACAGCCTAATGGTCCCTATCATTGTTTAACTGTTACTCTTAAATAAAGTTATGCGCTATTATCTTTTTTCAAAATAACAATAGTGCCAAATGTTGCAATTTTTTCTGTAATGTTTGCACATTGCTTCAAGGTAACTGTACGAAAGCTACAATCCAATGTTATGCTTTGATTTCAAAGGATAACTTCAAGATTAAACTCGCAACCAGAGAAGTGTAAGAATGTCTGGTGTGAAAAATAGTGCACAATTTTTTTAAATTCTTCTAAAATTCTATACTTCTAAAACTGTTCCTGAAATTATGCAGCAGAAGCTTGTAACCTCATCCCCTTTTCAAAAGTAAGTCAAGATATGAAAACCATGTAGGAAGAAAGGTCTTGTTCCTTTTCTCCAGAGATGCTACCTGACCTGCTGAGTTACTCCAGCTTTTTGTGTCTATGTTCAAGATATGAAAACTGGTGCATAATATTGTAAAGTTTTTACTCCTAGCAGTGGTTCAGAATTATATCTGTCACTTGATAAGATGCAACTCAAAATGAAAATTCAAGCATTAAGGAGTTGTTATAATAATAATGCCTCACAGAACATTTATTTTAAATCTTAGAAATACTAATTATCATATTAATATATAGAGAATATTATTAATATATCATATTAATATATCCCAGAGAATAAATGAACACAACCCACATAAATACTATAATTGTCAAATAAATGCATTTATTCAAGCTAATTTCAGAATCAATGACTTCAGTTGCTTAAAACTTAGTTGTTGCGACGTCCTTAAAATTAGTTTATTTTATCTTTGTTGGCTAACAATATAATATATTCAAATACAATGGAACTAATGTATTTAATTTTTTGTAGTCCTGATATTGTAAAGGCATGGCTGTTTTGGAAATGATGTTGACATTATTATTACAGCAGTTGTCAGTCCTTGGTAGCTCAATCTGTGAATTAAACTTCAGTATAAATCTGTAAATTGCAGTAAGTGGAAATATTTGTGTTCTGTACATACTATGTTTGAAAGGGAATGAGGAAATATTTTCATCCAAGTTATCTGTCTGTACATGCTTTCATGCTGATAGCTGCAAGATTACCGATCAGGAAAATAAAAATGGATTATACATTTAAGTTGACATTTAAGAGCTCATGTTACAATTACATGATATGAAATGTTGGGCGAAGATGCAGAACAATTGTGCATATTTTTAACGAGTAAATATTGTAAGGAAACTTAAGTTGTTGAATGTCTCATAACATGAACCAGCATTAGACCTGGTGGTGTGTTACTTCCTAAAGATGTCTGCTGCGTTCTCTGAGATAGGACTTTGATCTGATTTCCTTTTCCGCTGCACAACCTCATTGAAGCAGCTGTCGTCACTGCCTACAACCATACTGAGGTACACTCCTAATATAAAATGCAGTATCTCTAAACTAGTATTGCAACCTTTTGTTATAACATTCATCTAACTCTCTGACCACAAGCGGCAAATCCTGATTAAGCCACTCTATTTCCACAAGCTGTTTAGAAGTTTTTGACTTCTATATATTAATCTGGATTAACGGCTGTTGGCTTTATGTGTAGGGCTGAAGAGCTTTGGACAGTATGGTGAGGTATGGAAGATATAGTTATTTGTTTCTTATTGAAAATGTGCTTTATCTTTTTTTGATGAAACATTCTGATTGTAATTGAATGTCTGGTAGGCTTGACGTTGCTGGTAATGGTAATAAAGAGCATAGAAGACTTTTCCAGCTGAAGGAATTGAGTTTAAAAATACTCAGTACCAATTTGGAATATTGCTATATTGTAGGCTGCTATCAAACCCTTGATTCTTGAAATATTTTGCACCTGAGGAATACAAACCCATGGTTTGAGAATGTTAGTATTTTGGAATATTTCCCCTTTTTTAAATGTTTCTGTTTGAATTTTGTTTATTTGTATTAATTTCAATACTCTAATTTTCAATTTCAGAACTTAATGAATTCAATTTTTTAAAAAAAATTATAAAAAAGTGTAAAACATGAAAATTGTCTCATTTGCAAATGAATGCAGAGGCTGTACAGTTGATATATCTAGGGTCTCTTCCTCTAAATATTGAAATATTGCTAAGTGCGAGCATGTTGCAGAAACTGGTATTGAGATTACTGAAACTTCTGAATGTTCAATACATCTTTAGTTTTGTTTGAAACTAAAACGAAATTTGTGTTTGTGTTTATTCTTAACATTTGAGTTGCTTATTCCATTATCATGCAATTTGGAAAAAATATTTATGATTTGGCTGCTAGCATAATATGTGAATGTAAATTGGGTACTGCATCTATTCACCTCTGCATTTACTTCTATTGAATTTGGAAGAGTCATACATACAGCAGTGAGTACACCCAGGAGCTGATATTCTAGAGGTATTTAACTATTTCACCCAAACATCCCCTCCTATAATAATTCTAACTTTATTTCTCAGTGAATAAGTACTTTATTTTATTGCTTTTGACTGGAACACTTTGATTCTGACTTTAGGTTTAATTTTGAGAAAGGTTATTTTACATCAGTTACCAGCTCTCAATATGTAGTCTGACCGTTCTGGAACTTATAAATATTCTTTTGCTGTTTCAACTGCAGTAAAATATTTTTGTAAACTGTTAGCTGTTTCTATATTATTGCGTTTAAAAGTAGGGTTTTTTATAGAGCTACATATTAGAAAATATTTGCTAATTATAGTGTACTGTGCACACCAGCCAGAAACACACAACATTCATTTCAAAAAGACCTTTCAATTCAATTAACTTGCCTTTTTAAAAATTTCTTTGTACAGGACCATTTATGTTATCGAATTAGAGTCATAGAGTTATACAACGTGGAACCAGGCCATTCAGCCCAATTTGCCCTCACCAGCAAACATGTCCCAGCTACACTATTCCCACCTGCCTACATTTGGCCCATATCCCGCCAAACCTATCCCATCCATGTACCAATTTGACACAGAACCCATAATGAATTCATTTACTTAATGGCTTGATGGTTACCTGCTCTCCTCTTCACACAAGTACTGAACATATTGATATGTGGGACCAGGTTCCTCAGTTTGTGCTGTCGTATCATCCTTGCATTGCAATAAATTTTACTCATGGTCATCAGGACAACATTTTCAAAATTCAAAATTTTCAGGATCTAAAGTGAATAAAAAATGTTGGTGTGATAATTTTATCTAAAGTTCCATCCGATTCCTAATTGTTGAATCTTGTTACCATGTGAAACAAGGTGCAACTTGCACGAGTGTGTGAAACTTAGATATTCATTCCCAGTCAGCAGCACTAACCCTGTTACATAATGTGGCAGCACGTTGTACTCTGCCTCTGCCTCAGGGTGAATTTCTAGGTATGCATATAAAACTTACATCTATAAAAAAAATTTAATGACAGAGTTGTACATCAACGTACAATGGTAAACTTAGTCTTGCTTTACCTTCTCATTATTTAAGTATCAAAGGGATTTTTTTTGTAAGTAGGCTTTGGAAACATTAACTGTGATTTTGTTTGAGAAAAGTGGTGGAATTATTTGTATGATTGAAAAAGCCATAAATCATTTTGTCTCTGTGCAAAGGTAGTTTTCCAGAAGTAGAAACAGCATTTTACAGCTCCTATAACATTACAGCAACAACAAAGGTCAATTTTTGTTGACTGCTATGGCTTGAAACATAGAAACATAGAAAATAGGTTCTATGGAGTAGAATGGAGTAGGCCATTCGGCCCTTCAAGCCTGCACCGCCATTCAATATGATCATGGCTGATCATCCAACTCAGTATCCCGAACCTGCCTTCTCTCCATACCCCCTGATCCCATTAGCCACAAGGGCCACATCTAACTCCCTCTTAAATATAGCCAATGAACTGGCCTTAACTACCTTCTGTGGCAGAGAATTCCACAGATTCACCACTCTCTGTGTGAAAAAAAACGTTCTCATCTCGGTCCTAAAAGACTTCCCCCTTATCCTTAAACTGTGACCCCTTGTTCTGGACTTCCCCAACATTGGGAACAATCTTCCTGCATCTAGCCTGTCCAAACCCTTAAGAATTTTGTGTTTCTATAAGACCCCCCCTCAATCTTCTAAATTCCAGCGAGTACAAGCCGAGTCTGTCCAGTCTTTCTTCATATAAAAGTCCTGCCATCCCAGGAATCAATCTGGTACGGTGAGTACGGTGATCTTGAGCCAGTTTAATATTTGAGTATTGTATTGAAAACAAACTAGCACATGACACTGTCACATTCTCCCTGATCTCAGTTACAGTTCTACTTTAGCATTCTGACACCATCAGAAGCTTGAGAATAAATCGCCATCTTTGAGGCAAGTTATCATTGTTGACGTATAGAAAATATAGAATTTGTACAATATGTAAAATATAAATTAACCCATGAATTACATATCACCTAATTCCCATGACAATATAGATAATAAAATTCTCATTTTACATTGATGGGGGAGCATGTATTGCAGTACTGTGAAAACCAACGCAATGATTTTCTTTTTTATTTATTGCAATTAATGGATGAAACATTGTGAAGTGACAGCCTAACCCTCCAGTTCTCTCTAATGAATATGAGAGACTCTGTGATAAAAAGCATGGGTACTATCCACTATGTCTTTGACGATATGATCTCTAATGAACTAATAATATGCATTACTCTTCATCACTAATGAACTAATAATATGGTGGGAGCATCTATGAACAAATTAGTTGTCACATTTTCTGCACAGCAGAATCTACATAACCGAGGCAGTTAATCACTTCTCAGTGATTAGTGATGTTCTGAGATGGATGCTACTTGAACTAAGGTTTCTGCCTTTCAGAGAAGTGGAGAAACACTGTAACACCCCTCTCTCTGGTTAAAAACTTAGATTGAAAGCAGAACCTTTAACCCACAACTTAAGTCTGCACTGCTGTACCTTGTTTAAAAAGATCATGTTAAGCATTATGCATTATGAGATGATTTACTGAGTGTTACAAACTTCAGTTGTAGTTCTAAATTTTAGTTAATTTAATTTGTTTATAAGTTGAAGTCCTAATATGTTATAAGGTATAAAACGTAAGTCAGCAAATTACCAAGAGTGGTCTGAAACTATTCCTAATGTGGTTGTGCAATGGCAAGTTACAACAGAGTAAATATTGCCCCTAAGATGGACACAAAAAGTTGGAGTAACTCAGCGGGTCAGGCAGCATCTCTGGAGAAAAAGAATAGGTGACGTTTTGGACCAAGACTCTTCTTCAAACTGCAGACCCTTCTCGACCCAAAACCTGTTCCGTTTCTCCAGAGATGCTGCCTGACCCACTGAGTTACTCCAGCTTTTTGTGTCTATCTTCGGTGTAGACCAGCACCTGCAGTTCCTTCCGACACGAATATTGCCCCTATGGTGACTTTTTTCGTCTTTATTTCTATTTTTTGAAATAACACTAAGATTTTTGCCGTTAGAATATAGTTGTAACTTAAGTGATTCTCATAATTCTTGTTACATGCGTTACCTAAATTCAAATAAAATTCCATTCACAAACACAATGCCCTCTGCATTGAATGTTTGTGGTGCAATGAAGTCTAAATATACCAACATAAATGAGAAGAGCAAAATGGCAGTTAAGATATGTAAAGTAAATATAATTTATGTCTTTTAGTGGAAGTGTGAGTCAATCTTTCACAGAAATTTTCTTGGGGCATAAATGAACTTCACATTATTTACGGCTTTAGTGATGCGGCTTAATCATCTATTAATTGTCTCTCATTATATGAGAGATTATAGCTTTCGTTCTCCCTGTCTGGGATCAGGAGTTGTCAGTGAAAGGGGGATTACTGAATTAATTGTTGTTTCTTTAATTTAGAATGAAAATCCTTACGTTGAAATATTGCATATAATTACTGTCAAATTATGTGAAAAATCTTTAATTGCGCCAATATATATCTCATACAGTGCCGTGACATTGTTTGGTATTTCCCCCAGCGGACTAAACATTTACTTCTCCAATTCTTCATCTACATACTGTCTCTTCATAAATTCCAGGAGCAGAATTAGCCATTTGACCTATCAAGTCTGCTCTACAATGTAGAGTCCAACCCTGTGTTTTGCAAGAAATCATTCGGGTGTCAGAGGTTATCCCTTTCAACCCCATTCTCCTGCCATCGCCCCAGAACCCCTGACACACTTATGATTTCTTGTAAAATACAGGGTTAGTCTCTGCATGTGCGCTAAGAACACCTGGTTTAAACTCTCTACCACTTGCTTGACCTCTCTATCTTGCAGAATTGTCTGACTTCTAGCCCGTCAGTCTGTCTGGATAGGCGGAATATCTTCCCAAGTAAATGTGGGATAAAACCAAAGCTGTTTACTTTGGTCAGCGGTAGAAACTCTGATCCCCAGACATCGATTCTATTCCTCTACTTGGTAACTGTGTGATGCTAAACCATGTTTTTTTGCAACTTTGGTGAATATGACGCAGAACTGAGCCACTGATATGGATCAACCAATTGTTTAAACCATCTATTTCCACTTCGGTAACAATTTCCTTATTCCATCCGGCTTACCTTAATTGATGCTATAAATCCCATCTGGATCAAGCAAAGCTAATACATTTTTGACTGTTCCATGACACACCTGACGATTCTCACATCTCTCATCTTCCACAGAGTTGAGGTCAAATGAAACACAATGCCTACACACTGGCTTACATTTTCCCATTCACCCACCTATGCTCACTAATCCATATTGAATCTTGGTTAAGCAGCAGCTCGATTTTAAAATGCTCATCTGTACTGTCTCAATGTCTGCCATCTCTTGAAACTCTTCAATCTTTACAATTGTCTGAGTTAGCTACACTTCTCCAATTTTGCCTCTTAGCGTTCCTCATTTGAATCACTCCACGGTTTAGCTGATCAGCTGTGTGTTTAACTGATGAACTGCAAAGACCACTCACCAACACTTTTAAGACATTCTTTGTAACTTTTCTTGGGCTAAATGCATCTTAAAAACATATATATCTAGTTTACTTTGAAGTGAACTCCCTTGAAGTGCTCTATTTTAACAGCTATTTTAATTTAATTTTAACATAGGATAATTTGCAGGGTATAAAGTAAATTTACATTCACAAATGTGAGATAAAATTTACTTTTGTGGGGTTTAAGTTTGATTAAATATATTTTAAAAGTTGGGGTTGGAATTTACCTTTGCACATACCGTAGTGGTATTTAGCATTTACGATTAAATATAGAAATGAGCTGAATCTGTCGAGAGACCCTGAGACTGCATTTCTTCATAATGTTCCTTCGATTGTGAGACTTGCATTACATGTGTTGGTGCTCTCCCTTTCATGGACCGTTATTAGTAGAAATGACTGGATGTAATGTGTCTATTTTACAGAAAGAAGGTGAATCATTAAGTATGCTAATTCTGAGGTGATTTCGGTATCTTTTCTAAATTTGTTAAAGAATAATTTTAGGGAAGTAAGTGAGTGAAGAAAAAGATGCACATGACCAGTTCTTGCTTTTAATTTCAAAAAGAAGAACATGGAGACAAATAATTTAAAAACTGCTTAATAGGGTGGCACGGTTCGATCCTGACTGTGGGTGCTGTCTGTACGGAGTTTGTACGTTCTCCCCGTGACCGCATGGGTTTTCTAGGGGTGCTCTGGTTTCCTCCCACACCCCGAAGATGTACAGGTTTGTAGGTTAATTGGCTTTGGTAAAATTGTAAATTGTCCCTACTATATAGGAATAGTGCGAGTGTACAGGATGATTGCTGATTGGTGTTGACCCGGTGGACTGAAGGGCCTATTCTGTGTTGTATCTTCAAATTAAACTAAACTAAATACTGGTTCAAAATAACAGTGTTTAAATATATTACCAACTCTGCAACTACTATATTGATAATTTAATTGACTCATCCTCACTCACCACATTCAAAACATCACTGAAGTCTCACCTCTTCAGCACTGCCTTCAACCACTGAAGGTCACCTCACCTTCTGTCTCCTTTCTCTGTTCGTTTACTTATTTATCTATTTATTCACTTCTCTATGTTCTAGAAATCCCTGTAAAGCGTCTTTGAGTGTTTGAAAAGCGCTATATAAATGTAATGCATTATTATTATTATTATTAATTGTTTTCTCTTCTGTGTAATGCCTATCCAGCTGGTATCATTTATTAACATTAAGAAGTTTGGATTTCATATAATTCAAAAAAATATGCCAATGGGCTGAATGCGTTGGTCATGATGAAATGAAAATGACATTAATGTACGACTGTTGTGTCTTACAACAAAGATAAACAGTGAGCTAAAAAGGAAGTGATGTGTTATTGATGGATAAGAATGTATTTTTATCACATAGATCCAATATTTAGCAGAGGGGGCGGGATGGCTCTGGTGGTAAGGAATGAAATTCAGTCTCTTGCGAGGGGTGAATCAGATGTAGAGTCATTGTGGACAGAACTGAGAAATTGTACGGGTAAAAAGACTAATGGGAGTTATCTACAGGCCCCCAAACAATAGCCTGGAGATAAGTTGCATCAGGAGTTAAAATTAGCATGTAACAAAGGCAATGCTATGGTGGTTATAGAAGATTTTAACATGCAAGTAAACTGGGAAAATCAGGTTGATACTGGACCCCAAGAAAGGGAGTTTGTAGAGTGCCTCCGAGATGGATTCTTAGAGCAGCTTCTACTGGAGCCTACCAGGGAGAAGGCAATTCTGGATTTAGTGTTGTGTAATGAACCAGATTTGATAAGGGAACTCAAGGTAAAGGAACCATTAGGAAGTAGTAACCATAACATGATAAGTTTTACTCTGCCATTTGAGAGGGAGAAGGTAAAATTGGAAGTGTCAGTATTGCAGTTGAACAAAGGGGACTATGTTAGCATGAGGGAGGAGCAAGGACAGTATAAAAATAAAAGACATATAACGTAGCAAAGATAAGCGGGAAGCCAGAAGATTGGGGAACTTTTAAAGATCAACAGAAGGTAACTAAAAAGGCAATACCGGGAGAAAAGATGAAGTATGAAGGCAAGCTAGCCAAGGATATAAAGGAGGATAGTAAAAACTTTTTTAGGTATGTGAGGAGAAAAAAATAGTTAAGACAAATTTGGGTCCCTTGAAGACAGAAACAGGTGAATTTATTATGGGGATCAAGGAAATGGAAGATGAATTGAACAGCTACTTTGGTTCTGTTTTCACTAAGGAAGACACAAACAATCTCCCAGATATACGAGGGGACAGAGGCCTAGGGTGACGGAGGAACTGAAGGAAATTCACATTAGTCAGGACTGGGTGTTGGGTAGACTGATGGAACTAAAGGCTGATAAATCCCCAGGGTCTGATGGTCTGCATCCCAGGGTACGAATGGCCTACTCCTGCACCTATTGTCTATGTATCTATGTAAAAGAAATAGGTGACGTTTCTGGTTGAGACCCTTCTTCAGACACCTATTTGTGTTCTCCAGAAATTCTGCCTGAACAACTGAGTTACTCCAGCACGTTGTGTCCTTTTATCTTCTACAATGCCTTTTTAATCCTAAGAGGACTTGATGGGTGAGATGTTTTCATTAGTCGCAGTCTCAAAAAACGAGAGTGGTGCATCTTTGGAATTTTCTGGATTATTAGAAGTATTTAAAATAGAGCTGTATTAATATTTGATTGAAGGGAGACTAAAATGCTGAAGTAACTCAGCGGGACAGGCAGCATCTCTGGAAAGAAAGAATGGGTGGCGTTTCGAGACCCTTCTTCAGACTAAATATTTGATTAATTGAGAAATAGAGAGATATGAAGAAATGGTTCAGAAGAGGAATTGAGGCCAGCATAGATCAGCTGAGATCATATTGAATGGTGGAGCAGGCTTGTAGTGTTTCATGGCCTACTCCTACACCTGTCGGCTTATGTTCTGGTGTATGTTGGGAAGGAAGTTTGCAGCCCCTGGTTGATCTATATTTCAATCCAGACTCTCAATAATATTTTGTTGAAATCTTTCTTATTCATGCAAATCAATGAGATGAAATAGAATTTATAATTTGAATAAAACAGGCATGCCATCTGAAATTCACTTAACTTCAGGATTTGGACTTTTCAAAAGCAAACCTAGATTGGTTAAATAGAAATTTGTAGTAAATCTAGGAGCGATGTCCACAGATGAACTAAACAACAGCCATTGCTGCATTCACAGAACCTTGACTTTCACTCGATATTCACCCATCAACCTTGACTTTTCCATCATCATTAAAAATGTAGAGTGGGACCTCTCAGGAAACAAAGCGGTCACCTCTGTGTGGAGCCACAGGAGATGAGCAAGGTCCTTAATGAGTATTTCCTCTCTGTATTTACCGAGGAGAAAGACAGTAGGACGGAGGAACTTGGAGCAGTCAATGGAAATGTCTTGAGAGCAGTCAGTGTTACTGAAGGTACTGTTGTGTATGAAGGTCGACAAATCTCCAGGGCCTGAACAGATATATCCGAGGACATTGCGGGAAACTAGAGAGGAAATTGCTGGAGCCCTAGTTGAAATTTACAAATCATCCTTAAATACAGGAGAGGTGCCGGAAGACTGGAGGGTGGCAAATGTTGTGCCTCTTTTCAAGAAGGGCTGCAGGAAAAATGATGGGAACTATAGGCCGGTGAGCTTAACATCTGTAGTTGGAAAGTTACTTGAGAGTATTCTGAGAGATAGGTTATACACACATTTGGATGGGCAAGGGCTGATTAGGGACAGTCAGCATGGTTTTGTACGTGGGAGGTCGTGTCTCACAATCTGATTGATTTTTTTGAAGACGTGACCAAAAAGGTCGATGAGGGCAGAGCTGTAGATGTTGTGTACATGAATTTCAGTAAGGCATTCGATAAGATTCTGCATGGTAGGCTGCTCTGGAAGGTTAGATCGCATGGGATCCAAGGAGAGATTTTTAAAAAATATGTTTTTAGAGATACAGCGCAGAAACAGGCCCTTCGGCCCACTGGGTCCGCGCTGCCCAACGATCCCCGCACACTAACACTATCCTACACCCACTAGGGACAATTTTTACATTTGCCCAGCCAATTAACCTACATACCTGTACGTCTTTGGAGTGTGGGAGGAAACCGAAGATCTCGGAGAAAACTCACACAGGTCACGGGGAGAACGTACAAACTCCGCACAGACGGCGCCCGTAGTCAGGATCGAACCTGAGTCTCCGGTGCTGCATTCGCTGTAAGGCAGCAAGTCTACCGCTGCGCCACTGGATAGCTGAATGGATAGCAAATTGGCTCCTTGGAAGGAAGCAAAGGTTGATGGTGGAAGGTTGCTTCTCGGACTGGAGGCCTGTGACTAATGGTGTGCCTCAGGGTTCGGTGCTGGGCCCGTTGCTGTTTGTTATCTACATCAATGATTTGGATGAGAACATACAGGGCAAGATTAGCAAGTTTGCTGATGATACAAAAGTGAGTGGTTTTGCAGATAGTGAAGATGGTTGTGAAAGATTGCAGCAGGATCTGGATCGATTGACCAGGTGGGCATAGGAATGGAATTTAATGATGGAATTTAATACAGAGAAGTGTGAGGTGTTGCATTTTGGGACGTCGAATCAGGACAGGACCTACACAGTAAATAGTAGGCCTCTGGGTAGTGTTGTAGAGCAGAGGGATGTAGGAGTATAGGTGCATGGTTCCTTGAACGCCGAGTTGCAGGTGGATAAAGTGGTCAAGAAGGCTTTTGGCACTTTGGCCTTCATCAGTCAGAGTATTGAGTATAAAAGTTGGGAGGTCATGTTGCAATTGTATAAGGCATTGGTGAGACCGCATTTAAAATATTGTGTTTAGTTCTAGGTACCATATTATTGGAAAGATATTGTCAAGCTTGAAAGGGTTCAGAAAAGATTTATGAGGATGTTGCCAGGACTAGAGGGTGCGAGCAACATGGAGAGGTTGAGTAAGCTGGGTCTCTATTCCATGGAGCACAGGAAGATGAGGGGGGATCTTATAGAGGTGTACTAAATCATGAATAAATTGAGTAGATGCACAATCTCTTGCCCAGAGTAGAGGAATCGAGGCCAGAGGACATGGGTTCAAGGTGAAGGGGAAAAGATTTAATAGGAATCTGAGGGGTAACTTTTTCACACAAAGGGTGCCAGAGGAGGTAGTTGAGACTAGGACTATCCTGTCGTTTAAGAAACAGACAGGTGCATGGATAGGACAGGTTTGGAGGGATATGGACCAAGTGCATATAAGTGGAACTAGTGTAACTGGGACATTGTTGGCCGGTGTGGGAAAGTTGGGACGAATCACTGTATCACTCTGTGACTCTATGACCAGGAACTGCAGATGCTGTTTAAAAAAAAAAAAGATGCAAGTTCCTGGAGTAACTGAGTGGGTCAGGGAGCATTTTTGCAGAACATGGATAGATGACGTTTCGGATCGAGACCCTTCAGACTGATTGTGGTGATGGGCGGGAACAGAAGCTGGAAGACGAGATGGGGCGAGACAAAGCCTGGAGAGTGATAGCGGGATATAGGTGAAGCGGGGTGGGGAGGAGGCTGGTTTGATAGGCAAATGGTGTGAGATCAGAATAGCAAAAGTGCAAATTATGAAGCTAGAGAAAGGAATATAGGTGGAAGGGGCGAAATGGGTGAGAGTCCAAGTGGGGCACAGGAAAGGGAGGGTTGTTTATAAAAAATATTGGAGAATTTAATGCTCATACCCTTAGCTTATAAGCTACCCAAGAGGAATATCAGCTACCCAAGTGGAATACCACCAGTTTGCAAGTGGTTTCACTCTGGCAATTGAGGAGGCCCAGGACATAAAAGTCAGTGTGGGAATGGGGAGTTAAAACAGTTAACATCTGAGACATCCAGCAGGCCTCAGCGAACCGAGTGTAAGTGTTCATTGAATGTATTGTTTTGCCAATGTATAAGAGGCCACATTGGGAACACAGGTTGCAGTAATGAAATTAGAGGAGGTTAGTATGAACCTCTGTCTCAACTGGGATGAGGTTGGAGCAGTTCACGTGAATCTCAGAAGCAAAGCGATAACATGGTCTGAGGACAGTGCACTTCATTGTCTATCACCGAGACTGGTATCAATATTCACTGAGCTGCCTGAGCCCCGAAGGACGTAGTTGTCAATACATATGCCTGCTATGATTAACTATGTAGCAGTATGAATGTAGGAGTGAGTCTTGCAGTTGGCTGGGCATATCAATATTATGCCTGATTGATGGAGTATTCAAGAGACAGTTATGTACAGCTCTTCGGGCTATAGAAATCAAGGGATATGGGGAGATAGCAGGAACGGGGTTCTGATTTTGGATGATCAGCCATGATCACATTGATTGGCGGTGCTGGCTCGAAGGGCCGATTTGCCTACTCCTACACCTATTTTCTATGTTTTTATATTGCTGTTCAGTGTAACTATGTGGGTGTATAGTTAAAAGCAGGATGTGAGATTGATTATGCATTGAAGAGGAATGAGATATAATAACATATTTACTAACCTTGACCATATGCATGAGGTTTGATAAATTTTTGACCTTGCTGATAAGCTTGGATTTACCAAGGGATCGTCAGAGATGTTTTATTCTTGCTGTGTTTTCACACAGTATTTTTATAGAGCAATTAATCATTGACTGTATCAGATGAGGAAAGGGTGACAATTTTTCTTCCCAGCAGGATGTTGATGAACCATTTGGATATTTAATCCATTAATTTAACAGTCATTACTGAGACTAGCATATATTTTTTAATTCTAGATGATTTAATTATCTGAAAATAAAATCTGCAGCTAATTCAGTGATTTAAGTGCAAGGCAACCATAATTGTGTTATGGCCAATATGTGCATCACTTTTGTCCTTTAATTCAAGTACAAGGACAGTACAGTGGTGCAGTTGGTTGAGCTGCTGTCTCACAGCACCAGGCACCCAGGTTCTATCCTGACCTCCAGAGCCATCTGTGTGGAGTTTGCCCGTTCCCCATGTGACCGTGTGGGTTTCCTCCAAGTGTTCTGGTTTCAATCGGGTATTCTGGTTTCCTCCCACATCCCAAAGACATGTGGCTTTGAAAGTTAATTGTCCTCTGTAAAACTGCCTCTAATGTGTAGGGACTGGGATAACAAAGAAATAATACGAATGGGTGATCGATGGCTGATGTGGACTTGTTGGGCTGAAGAAGTTAGATAGAACTCTGGGGGCTAGTGGAAACAAGGGATATGGGGAGAAGTTGGGCACAGGTTACTGATTGCGGATGATCAGCCATGATCACAATGAATGTTGGTGCTGGCTTGAAGGGCCGAATGGCCTCCTCCTGCACCTATTTTCTATGTTTCTATGAAACTGTTTCCACGCTGTATCTTCAAACTAAGCTAAACTGCATCAAATTCTTGGGAATTGTCCATTTTGTACAATGTCTGCATTTTCAATAGGACCCACAAAACGTTTCTTTTATAATTGCCTGTGTCTGGTGCAGGCTTACAGTGAGATTTACAACAGTTCTGATTGAAGCAAACAGAATCAAGGAATTTCAAACTTCAGGGAAACCAGGTTGTGGCATTAGTTGAGTCACTGGATGTGCTTCCACAGTTTTCCATTTTTAGAATGTTATAGGTTAATTCCTCTCTGAATGTGCACATGGTGCAGGTTCTACTCATCTATATGACCCGTGAAGCAGAAATGAAAAGTCATACATAGAGGACCAGTGACTAATGCCTCATCGTGGCAATATCATGACCTCTCCTCTGACTGTGACCAGATCGTATCATCCTGCTGTTCATCAATGGGCGGTGCATTGGTAGAGTTGCTGCCTTACAGCGTCAGGAACCTGGGTTCGATCCTGAATACGGGTGTTGTCTGTATGGAGTTTGTATGTTCTCTGGGTGCTCCAGTTTCCTCCCATACTCCAAAGATGTGCAGGTTTGTAAGTTAATTGGGTTTGGTTAAATTGTCCCTAGCATGCAGGACAGTGCAGTGTGCGGTGATCGCTGGTCGGCACAGACTCGGTGGCCTGTTTCCGCGCTGTATCTCTAAAGTCTAAATCAGCATGGGGAGCTACGTATATCCGTTTGGAGACTCAGAGCAAGGACGTTTGTTGTCGCCATGAAAAGACCTGGTGGGTGGATTCTGAACAGCAACTCTTGAGTCTGCCTTGGTCAGGTGCACCATTTCAGCAGCAAACATTCCAGATAAGAGCTGTGCCACAAAATAACATCTCCACATGTGTCTCCCTAGCACCTAAGTCGTATAACAGCGACTTTACAGCGAATGCAGCGCCGGAGACTCAGGTTCGATCCTGACTACGGGTGCTGCACTGTAAGGAGTTTGTACGTTCTCCCCGTGACCTGCGTGGGTTTTCTCCGAGATCTTCGGTTTCCTCCCACACTCCAAAGACGTACAGGTATGTAGGTTAATTGGCTGGGTAAATGTAAAAATTGTCCCTAGTGGGTGTAGGATAGTGTTAATGTACGGGGATCGCTGGGCGGCACGAACTTGGAGGGCCGAAAAGGCCAGTTTCCGGCTGTATATATATGATATGATATGATAAGTGTTAATTTACCAAGTATAGTGCTCAAAGGTGAGAGGTTGAATTTTTGGAAAAATGGTTTTCAGTCTAGAATTGCCGCCAGTGGCTTGCATCCATTCCAGTTATTTTGGTCAGGATAAATATAAGATTTTCTATCTCATGTTCCCTATTAGAGATGGACTAAGAATCATGTCCTTTTTGGGTTTACTTTGACTTTGAGAATACTGTCCTGTTTTTTGACCCTGCCTCGTTGAGCACTTATTAATCCATTCATTAATCATTGAGGAGCAGCCACCTTTCTTCATGTTTTCTATTCTGCATACACCTTGCGTTTCATGAAGAATACAATTTTGGTACAGAGGTCCTTGCACAAACCTGGTGCAGAAAAATGTGTCTTTTCCAGAGCTCTAGTGATGTAGAATTGCCATTCCATTTTATTTAAATCTTTATTGTGTTTTTGACAAGAACTTCAGCTTTCTGAAGTGATCATTGTATATTTTAAATGGGCAACTATAAAAAAAAATGTCCTTCTTTCTCTGACATAACCAGTATTTCTGAAGCTCTGTAGTAAACTCTTCCTTTAAGTATTTTTGATATGTGCAATAATCTGGGCTTTCTACATTTGATGCTGGCAAGTTTAGATTAGATTAGAGAGACAGCCCTTCGGCCCAGGCTCAGTGCCGTCCCACGTTCACCCCATACACGAGCACTATCCTATGCACTAGGCACAATTTACAATTTTGCCAAACCCAATTAACTTACAAACATATACATCTTTGGGAGGAAATTGGAGCACCCGGAGGAAACTCACATGGTCACGGGAAGAACGTACAAACTCTGTACCGACAGCACCCGTAGTCAGGATTGAACCTGGGTCTCTGGCACTGTGAGGCAGCAACTCGACCACTGCACCACTGTGTTACCCAATGTCATGGAGGGTTTGCAAAATGGGAGTTTGCAAGTTTCATACTAATTGATTTATTCTGGCTTTTGTTAGGTTTGTGCAGTTATTTCGTCCTTTTTACAATTATTTACACATTTTACTTCAGTTTACAACCTCTGGTGTGCCAAATGCTGGTGGACTTAGTTTGACAAAGTTCTGTTATACAAACCATGGATGCTTTAAAAACATTAAAACATATAAAATTATTAAGGGGTTTGGACACGTTAGAGGCAGGAAACATATTCCCAATGTTGGGGGAGTCCAGAACCAAGGGCCACAGTTTAAGAATAAGGGGTAGGCTATTTAGAACGGAGATGAGGAAAAACTTTTTCAGTCAGAGTTGTAAATCTGTGGAATTCTCTGCCTCAGAAGGCGGTGGAGGCCAATTCTCTGAGTACTTTTAAGAGAGAGCTAGATAGAGCTCTTCAGGATAGCGGAGTCAGGGGGTATGGGGAGAAGGCAGGAATGGGGTACTGATTGGGAATGATCAGCCATGATCACATTGAATGGTGGTGCTGGCTCGAAGGGCCGAATGGCCTACTCCTGCACCTATTGTCTATTGTCTATTAAAAGGCATTCCCTTTAGGGTGCAGTGGCATAAACAACAGGACAGGCTGGTAAAAAGGAAAGTGAAGCAGAATGTTTAGGGATGAAGTATATCAAAAGATCAGTAAGGAGTAGTATCTGAGATGTGAGCAATTCAGTAATGAAGTCTTCACTGCAATCTGCTACTTGTTCCAGCCACAATTGCAACCTTGAAGAAGAAAGCCTATGGCCTTGTCAAATGCTGACATCACCTTAGTCCTTTTATGCATCAGGATACTCTGGCGATATTTATCTTATGATGAAACTTACATTATTACATTATTAATGCACTGTACATGAAGAGAGTGCAGCGTTGTTGAAAGATCATAAACTTACCAACATTCAATGGAAAATGCGAGCCCTGCACATTTTTACTATTGTCAACACTTGGCAAATTCGATTAGATCTAGGCTCGTTCATAAGCAAGCTTTTCATCAAATTCTATCATTCTAATGTAATATTATAATTATATTCCAATGTAACTGAAGGAATAAGCAAAGCCCCCAAAAAAGATCTTGACTTGCATTTGAAGTGGTTGTGTTTTAGAAATTCAATTCTCTCTTGCTAGGTGTAAAGACTGCTCAGTGGAAATATGCAATGACCCAGTTTTATTTAATGGAAACCTGACAACTTGTCAGAGATGCTTGCAATTTATTGCTGAATTTAGTTTCTGGTGAATGAAACATTGGATGAGTTTTGGGTGGAAAATATGGTTAGCCACAAAGTGCAGTAAAAGCAAATGTGAAGATGTGATAATTGATTTCTGATGTGCTTTGTATCTGATGTAAAGAGATATAGTTGCTCCGAGCATTATACAGATTAAATACATGACATTTATAATTGATTCCTTCAAAACACATAACTATTTAAAATCATTAAATGGGATTTTGAGCAAAGAAGTGAAGGTGCAATAACTTGCATCACAGTTCTTCATGAAAAATAGGCTCTATATTTGACGAGTAATTCTTGTATATTATTCAACATTATGATTTTAGAATATTATTCTTGAAAATTGTGAATTATCAATTGAATTACCATTGGATGCCAAATACCAAGCGGTGATGTCTTCATCAATTCCCAGTTGTGGTTACAGTTCACACTTAGAAAGTGAAGGCTTTATTCCAACTTGGTTAATAGCTCTTTAAAATGTTAATTATAAACTGTGAAAGTGTCAAGTATGTTTGGATGGTTTTTGGTAAACATTTTAATCATTCTCTGCAATGAACAGTGTTAATGATAATGGTGACATGTTTCTGAAAACCGTTTTTGCAGTATGCAAATATGTTAAGCACAGAAAACATTGGAGAGCGAAAAATGCAAGGCTGACAGCACTGAATAAAGCAAAAGCAATGGAGCCAGACAATATTTTGAAGTGCTGAAGATTTGTGCTCTAGAATTAGATGTACTGCCAACCCA
The DNA here is from genome assembly GCF_053455715.1 of Rhinoraja longicauda. Lineage (NCBI taxonomy): Eukaryota > Metazoa > Chordata > Chondrichthyes > Rajiformes > Arhynchobatidae > Rhinoraja > Rhinoraja longicauda. The sequence continues at coordinate 10,472,264 of NC_135982.1, forward strand.
AGCAGATCCAGTGCAGAAATTACCAGAAATAATCAGTCAGGCAAGCATGATGCTACAAAATACTGTTATTTCAGAACAACAACAATGTTATCGACCCCACAATGTGGAAAATTGCACAAGCATGTCTTGTTCAGAAAACGCAGAACAAATACAATCTAGCTCATTTTAACCTATTATTCTATCACCCAACAAAGAAATGGATCATGTCTTTAATAGTATTATCGTGGAGAGGTCTGACCACGCATCCTTGCAAATCAGCATAATTAATCTGTGATATTGTCTGTGATAATCATTTGCAACGTCTTCTGATTTTATTTTCCACGGGTCTGTCATATTTTTAGTTTCCATGGTCTGCCATATTTTTTGCTTTTACGTTAAAATGATTACATGAGCGAATGACGAATATTACAAATCCAAGCTGAGCTAACAATAGACTGCCCTTTTTAATAATGATTATCACTGAAATAATTGACAGCAGTAATTACTGTTAATAACTATTATCGGTGAATACGGAATATGGAAAGTGGACTCATTCAATATGTGCTGATTTGCTGTATCCATTGAGCAGCAACAGCTTACATTTATTTAGTAGTTTTAAAGCAATTTTAACTTGGTCAAGCATCCTCAGGCACTCCAAACACAAAATCTGAAAACAAGGCACAAAACTTGGGACTATTTAAGAATTGGCTTGAAGGAGGGAAGGAAATTAAAGAGGAGGAAAGGTTAACTGATGAATTGCAGAATTATTCAAATTATAGAATCAGAAAATGTTATGGCCTTTGACCCATGTGGCAATGGTGTTCAAAAATGGACTTGGGTTAATCTCACACCCTAGTTCTTTGTCCAATCACTTTCCAGGTAAAAACTGCTTTTAAATGTGTTGAGAATTTTTACCTCTGCACTGTTTCAGAGAATGAGTTCCAAACTCTCGCCACCGGCTGAGATAGTTTTGTTTTATTCTAAACTTCTTTCTAATCATTCTTTGTGCACGCTGGTTAATAGTTAATGATTATCATAAGAATATCCTAGATAGTGCAGCCTTTTTCCCAGAGTGCAAATGTCAATGACTAGACGGACATTTTTAAGGTGAGAGGGACAAAATTTAAAGCAAGATTTTAATTTTTTTCACACAGAGGGTGGTGGGCGCCGGGAACATGTTGCTCGGGGTGGTGGTGAAAGCAGATACGATAATGGCATTTAAGAGGCACATGGATATGCCTAGTAGTGCAGGGAATGGAGAGATATCGATCCCTTGCAGGCTGAGGAGACATAGTGGGCCGAAGGCCCTGTTGCTGTGCTGTTCTATGACTACTTTAAAAGAATACTAGACCAAGTGGACCCGTTGGGCCCAAACCACTCCTGCATTGGTGCAGCACTCTCTCTTCCCCCCCTCCCCCTCCCCTTCCCCTCCCCCTTCCCCTCCCCTCCTCCTCCCTCCTCCCCCCTCCGTCCACCCCCCTCCCTCCTCCTCCCCCCACCCTCCACCCCCCTCTCCTCCCCCTCCCCCTCCACCTCCCTCACCTTCCCCCTCCCACTCCATCTCCCTCAACACCCTTATCCTCCCCCTCCCTCCCTCCACCCTCCCTCCCTAGGAGATAGATTTAAACTTTAAAATGTGAATAACTAAAAATATAACACCGATTTCAATGAAACTTCTTCCATTAGCATCAAAGGGGCAACTGTGAGTAAGGAGGGCCTAAAACTGTCGCGCTATCATGTACCGTTTTGACTGTAGTTCAGGAACAAACAAACAAACAAACAAATGAGAGTTTTAATATATAGATATCACAATGAAATTCTGAAGTCTTAAACAGTAGTTTGCACAATGAAAAGACCATGATGTTTCACTTCTCTAACAGAGTATCCAAAATCAATAGAACGATTCTTCAGGTGCTATTATAATGTTCTTTAGTATTAAAGAAGCATTCTTCCCTTGCTGAGTTTTAGATTGTTTAATGAAAACTATTTATTGCCAGTGATTTAATGAAAAAAGATGATAGAATTATCAGTCGACAGATTATCTCTTATTTTCTGAGCATTTAAAGGCTTTGTTTATTTGTTTTGCACAGGTGGTTCCATCCCAATATAACAGGGATTGAAGCAGAACAGCTCTTATTATGTCGAGGAGTTCATGGGAGTTTCCTCGCTCGGCCCAGCAAAAGCAACCCGGGAGACTTCACTTTATCAATTAGGTAAGACAAGATTAGCAGAAATTTACTAAGAAACAAAAGGACAAATGTTATATGGGCTAGCCAAGTTAATGGCTGAGAATTTGATTCCTAATTTTCTGTGTTCTTTATTGGTATCTCCTATCTACATTTGAGTATACTGTTGAGTAAGTAAGTATATTATAACTAGAGCTTTATCACATAAGGCAAAAATGAAAAAGGTCATAAGTGATAGGAGCAGAATTAGGCCATTCGGCTCATCAAGTCTACACCACCATTCAAACATGGCTGATCTATTTCTCCCTCCAAACCTCATTCTCCTGCCTTCTCCCCATAACCTTTGACACCCATAATAATCAATAACCTATCTATCTCTGCCTTAAAATTATCCATTGACTTGGCCTCCACAGCCTTCTGTGGCAAAGAATTCCACAGATTCACCACCCTTACTATTGATATGAAGTCATGGGATGCAATGGTAGATTGGAAAATGGAAAAGGATCAGGATCATATTCAGGTATGGGAGTGGAAGAGTTGAGAGCATGGGTGAGCTTTTTAAATGCATGGCAATAAACGGATTCCTACTACTGTGCAATGTATTCAGTCATGTAAAATAGCAAAATTTACCTTTTTAGTAGATGGTCTGGGATTTATTGCCTCTCGGCAAGCAGTCTTGTAGGAGCGCATTCAACATTTGTCTTTTTTGTGTGAATGTGGAAAAGTGCAAACATACTGGTTCCAGGCACCTCTTCATTTCACCATCATATACTTGTAGCCAAATTTCATTTCCACTTCTTGGCTGTCATGCTCAATGTTTAATGGGTAAATAGGGTCAATAACTACACTGAGCAAACTCTAAGTTTAGTCTGCTAATAATTTATTGGGGAAATGGCCATAGTTGTTTACCCTTTATTATGACAACAAAAGTCCTTACTGCAGAATTGTCCTCTTAACTTTCTGAATTCATGTCAGCGATTAATGTCAAAAGTATTGGCACTTCCATTCATAGTCTGTGCAATTTATGTATGTGTCACAACAGAATTGAACTTGTTTGGTGTATTTTTCATGGTACAACAGGCATTTGAAAATAAAAATTAAGAGACATATAAAGCAGATCTCCAAAACTTTCACTGTCCTGCGTTATGCCAGAAAGTCAGAATTCCCCAAGAAATTTAATAAACAGGCACAAGAAGTTTCAATAAGAACAATTGTCGAATCAGGCAAATAACAAAATGTTCTTTAGAACTTATTAGATTTTGCAGGTAGCAGAGCACTTTAAGCAACAGGATCTGTTTAATGCAGTGGGCTATGCTGGACTAGGCAAGCTTCAGTTTGTGTAATTCTTGTTCTTGAAGGCGATTGAAATGCATTAGGGCACCCAAACTCCACCAAGTCCCTGCACTGCTGATTGCATGGGAAATCTTCATGAAAAGCCACAGGTGCAAAGCCTGCTTGTGCAGCATGCATTTTTTGGATGCTACAGCTGTAGGTGCATGTTTCTGTCAAATGTTACATCTAACAGCATTGGACAAGGGTGTTAGTGCAAGCACAGCCAACACCCACAAGAAGAATGTACAGTAGGCAAATTACAATGTCATTCTGCATCGCACACAGATTTGACACCAGTCTCTGCTATTTTTGTATTCAACTCTGCGGGGGATTGACCAGTGAGGTTCACCACCTGTGGTCACGTACAGCCAGGCGCGTGACCGAGGACGATGCATTATGCTGGTAAATATCTTGAATTCTAGCAACATCAAGTTGCAGATGGAAAAAGGAAGCAAAGGTAGAAGGTGTCTAGGTAGGTGCAGGAAACAATGCTATTGAAGCCTATTTGGCTATAACTGGCTGGATAAGAATGAAATTAGGTAAGCAATCGGGGCAGCACGGTGGCGCAGCAGTAGAGTTGTTGCCTTACAGCACCAAAGACGCAGGTATGATTTGACTACAGGTGCTGTCTGTACGGAGTTTGTATGTTCTCCCCGTGACTCCCTGGGTGTTCCGGTTTCTTCCCACATTTCAAAGACATATGGGTTTATAGATTAAAGATTGTAAATTGTTCCTCGTGTGTAGGATAGTGCTAGTGTACAGGGATTGCTGGTCGGCACGGAGCCAGTGCGTCGAAGGGTCTGTTTCCATGCTGTATTTCTAAATTAAAAAACTAAACTAAACTAATCCAAGTAGGTGATGGTGGAAAAATGTTGCTGGAGAAGAGCATGGCCAGCAAAGGCTGCTGACAAGTCAAGATGGATAAGGAGAGATAAGCTACCCCTGTCAAAGCTACATAATCACTCCTGAAGTTTCATGAAACATTTTTATGCAATACATTTGAGATCAGTGTTAGGACTTAATGGTCTGAAGAAGGGTCTCGACCCAAAACGTCACCCATTCCTTCTCTCCAGAGATGCTGCCTGACCCACTGAGTTGCTCCAACATTTTGTATCTACCCAGGATTTAATGGGGTTATGATGATTTAATTGATCTCAATCACCTTCGAGAATAACAATTACACTTGAACACAAATTGAGGTTTGCTTACTCCAGTTAGCCTGAATTTAATAGATCTTGTTGCTCAAAGCATTCTGCTGCCTCAAATCTAATGTTAGAGCGAACATTACCTGAATTGGCAACGGTTGCTAATTGTCTTTTTGTATCTATTTTATTAAACTTCATGACATGTCTTTTGAAACATTACAACTACTGTTTCAGTGCTATGGTATTGTCGAAAATGTCTTTAGGAATGCTTCAGACTAAGAGTTCCATTAAAGATGAGTGTTGTTGCATTTAAACAGGGAGCGTGTTAAGATTATATAAATTAATGTGTACTGCCTAATTCCTGGCTTGCCTGTGAAATTAACACACAGTGTGAACTATGCACAGGGAAGCAATCTTAATACCAGGAGCATGGGGTTGGCAATTATTTCAGTTTGCGAGTAATTTAGAGCAGAAATTACTTAATTCCCTAGGACTTCAGTTACAAATTGTTCAGCTAATCTTAGTGAGCTGAACACTGTCTTGCATTACTGCTTCAGCAATGTCTTGCAGGTCTTCAACATGAATAAGAGGAAAGAGGTAAAAAGGCTAGGACAACTTTCTGGAGGGTACCAATGATGGAGGGGCAGTAAGACATCTAACATCAACTGTTAACATCAATGTAACATCAACTGTTAACATCAACTAACATCAATGTAACATCAACTGAGACTAAGATTTTTGAAGTTTGTAGTGACAGATCTCAGGTGCTTCTGCAGGATGTTATACAGTGCATGCCCACAGAGATGAGGTGTAGGTTTAGGTGTATTATTGTCACTTGTACCAAGATACACAAAAATACTATCAAGCCAAATGCAAGTACAAAAGGTAGAGCAAAGAGAAACATACCAGAGTGCAGAATATAGTTTCTCAGCTTGGTAGCATACCTAAACGAAGATTAAAGAGACTAATGTTAGTACAGCTCGAAATAGCGATAGATTTACAAGTCAAAAAGAAATTTAAAAGTGTGGACCAATTGTATTGGATGATAATGGATCCAACCCTGGGACCAGCATGCAAAGAGTTGCCATGCCCACGTGCCATCATGGTATAAGGTGGGAGTTACTGTCACCCAGTATCTAGCTTTGGGACTCTAGTAGGTGGTGAGTGATTTGGAGCAAGTAACTCACATCTGTTTTTGCAGAATTACTCATTTTCTCAACTCAAGGAGAGGAGAATTCATCTCATGCCCGGGCATCAGGCAATGCTGATATGAGAATTAAGTATCATTTTCCTCAAATACATATACATATAACCGAAATAGGTTTTTAACCACTCGGGTGACAGTGACAGAATTCAATAAATAGGTTAAATTAATGTTTAAAAACAGGAATGGTAGGGTAGGTGAGCTGCTGCAGTATGTGGGCACGGATGGTAAACATCTGGATCCATGGGTGACCACATCTTTAGGAATTGTTTGCAATGTAAGGAACTTTAGTTCAGAGTTGAAGAGCTAAAGTCTAAAGTTCAGACCATGCACTGTATTGGGAGGGGAAATTTTATTTGGTCACTTTATGACAGGATATTGACATATCCATTAGATGAACCACTGCAGAATCCATTGGTCACAAGGGGCAGGATAATGTGACTCCAAAGAAGCAGGTGTGGGGATTCAGAAGATAGTGTTAGATGGGCAATAGATGCCAGCCACTTATATAGATGAGAAGAGCACCTGGCAAGGTGGAAAGATACTAAAACCCATTGTTAGGCAAGTGATAAAAGGGCATTTAAAAAATATATAATAAAGTGGGTCCTGTCAACACAAACTTATGAAAAATAAATAATTTTTGACAAATCTTGATTTTTCAAAAACTTGTAAGTGGCAGGGTGGATACGCATGAGTAAATTGATGCGGTTTATTTGGACTTTCAGAAGGGCTTTGATAAGATGTGATATAAGTCATAAGAGCAGAATTAGGACATTCAGCCCATCGAGTCTACTCCACCATTCAAGCATGTTTGAACTCTCTTTCCCTCTCAACCCCATTCTCCTGCCTTCTCCCCATAGCCTTCAAGAGATTATTAAACAAAATTAGATCAATAATGTGAGTAACGTATTGACATGAACAGAAAATATTGATTGGCTACAAAGGTGTCAATTTTGGAAAAGGAACTGTAACCAGCGGGTTGTGTGTGGATTAGTGCTGGGATTCCAACTGCGTGGCTGTGGCAGAAGGGATGTGGTGGCCCATGCAGATCTGATCAAGTCTGGATCCAGCCAGCAGCCACCGCGAGCAAGTTAGAGCCCGGTGGCCAAAGTGACTGACGAGGACACGTTTGAGCCGGCGGCTGACGAGAACGAAGACACAACGGCCTTGTACAGGGGAAGCTCAGCCCTTGTACTTTGGACTGTTATGTTTTCTGGGTTTTTTTTCCTATTTTTTGAAACTGAGCCAAAATTGAGGCGACTGCATTTTGTGTTTGTTCAAAAGAATCTCACTGCTGTGCATGCGTGACAATAAAGAACCAATGAACTGGTCAAAATCTATATGGTGCTTTGGATGAGGGGATCAAGTGTGTTTAATCCAAGTTTGATAATGATACAAAACTACAATTTGGTGTGGATGTGGGCTGCATAGAGGATGCAGAAGGCTCCAGGGAGTGTGTAGATAGACTAAGTGAATGTGAAAGCACGTGGCAGGTGGAATAAAATGTGAGGTCACCCATTTTGGTTACAAAAGGCAGGTTTTTTTTCATATTTCAGATACAGCACGGAAACAGGCCTTTTCGGCCCACCAAGTCCGCGCCGCCCAGCGATCCCCGCACACTAACACTATCCTACACACACTAGGGACAATTTTGTTTTTTTTACATTTACCCAGTCAATTAACCTACATACCTGTACGTCTTTGGAGTGTGGGAGGAAACCGAAGATCTCGGAGAAAACCCACGCAGGTCACGGGGAGAACGTACAAACTCCTTACAGTACAGCACCCGTAGTCAGGATCGAACCTGAGTCTCCGGCGCTGCATTCGCTGTAAAGCAGCAACTCTACCGCTGCGCTACCGTGCCGCCCGGTGAATGGTGAAGGATTGAAAAATGGTAATTTAGTTCAGAGATAGTTTAATTAGGAAGCTGGCCCTTATGCCCACTGAGTCCGAGCCGACCAGCGATCTCTGTACACGAGCATTATCCTACACACTAGGGACAATTTACAATCTTTTACCGAAGCCAATCAACATAAGCCTGTACATTGCTGAAGTGTGGGAGGAAACTGGAGCACCTGGGGAAAACCCACACGGTCATGGGGAGAACATAAACTCTGTACAGACAGTGCCCCAGGTGTCGTAGAGGACCTGGTATGTATGCACACAATTGACAGAATGTATAAAGCCCTAAATGGACACTCCCCCCCCTACATTAAAAATCTTCTAACCCCCCTCTCTAACTCCAGGTCCCTCAGGTCTGCCGACTTGGGGCTACTCACTATCCCGCGGTCTAGGCTTAAGCTCAGGGGTGACCGCGCCTTTGCGGTTGCAGCTCCTAGACTGTGGAACAGCATCCCTCTCCCCATCAGAATTGCCCCCTCCATCGACTCCTTTAAGTCCAGGCTCAAAACCTATTTCTACTCCCTAGCGTTTGAGGCTCATTGAGGAGGCGCTGTGAACTGTTTGCGTGCTACTGTATGTTTCTTTTTTTTTTTTTCCATTGGAACCTAATCAGATGTACAGCACTTTGGTCAACGTGGGTTGTTTTTAAATGTGCTATACAAATAAAATTGACTTGACTTGACTTGACTTGACTTAAATTACAGGTACGGCAAAAGAATTGGGAAGACCAAAAGTCCATTGATTGTTACTGTAGGATTTAATTGCAATTATGTGGAGGCTGAGTGAGGCTGCATTTGGCGTAATGCATATAGGTCGTCTTCCTGGTTAAATACAGGTATAAATACTTGTGATAAAGGGACCGCAGTGAGGGTCACCACATTTATTTTTGGAATGGAGAGTTTGTCATGTGAGGAAAAATAATTAGCACACTGCGCTTTCTCGGGTTCAGAAGAATTGAAACATACAAATTTCTTCAGGGGCTTTGTGGTAGATGCAGAATCTGTACTTTCCCTAGGCGGGGTCTCATCTCAAAATAAGGAGTCAGCCATTCAGAACAAAAATGTGAAGAAATGTTTTCACCCAGAGGACTAACGACTCGATTACTAAGTAGATTGAAGATGGAGATCTATAAATGTTTCATTATTAAGGGGATCAAGGGATATGTGGTTAATACAGAACGCGGTGCTGAGATTAAATATCAACCATAATCTTATTGAACGGTGGAGCTGGCATCACGGGTCCAATTCCCCACTCCTGCTTCTATTTTGTACGTTCTTGCGTTGACAGCTATTCATCTGAAACTACCTGCCTTATCACTGCCTTCCATAAATGAACCCACATCTCCACTGAGGAATTCTGTGTTTCAAAAGTCAAGATTTTTTTGAAATATCAGTTGCCGTTACATTAAAATCTCTCTGCCCTTTGCTGTTGTAGAGTAGCAGTCATCTTCCACCTGAGCGTAGGAGATGCCACAAGATACACTCCATAATGCAGCTGGCGTGATCAATCGATTTCCTTCCTGTGTGAAACTCACATGGCTAAACTGATACGACACTCAACAAAACGATTATAAGCTTCACATCTGAACAGTCGGCAGAGCTATTTTGAACATCCTGCATCTTATAAGAACGCCATTCCTTTCTATCAATTTTTCTATTTTCAGTACATTCGTTATGGTGATGACACGTTCCTCTTTAGTGATTATGTCATGTCCTCTTTTTTCACAACCATGGGTTCCCTCCACCAAAGCTGGCAGGATCCATTTCCAGCACTAATGGATACGCTCATGCTTTCTTCTCTCTCCAAGAACAATGGGGTTTCCCTTATCTTCATCTTGGGTGACACATTGACCCTGCACCAATCGCTGCGATCTCACAGTTCCAGTGATCCGGGTTCAATCCTGATTTCCCATGTTTTCGTATGTTCTTTCTGTAACCATTTAGGTTTTCACTTGTTGCTCTGGTTTCCTCCCACTTTTATAAGCATGCTAGTGACTGTAAATCATGTCTCGTGGGTGGGTGGATGGGAGAATCACATGGTCAATGAGTTGAATGGCCTCCTGCTGCATCTGAAAAGGTGAGATGTGAGAAACCTCCATCTTTAATGGATCATTCTTGATCATTTCTGCCATCTCCAATGCAATGGTATCCCAATAAGTCTTTAAATACTTTCTCCTATACATTCTCTTTAGGATATTCTTGTTCACTCCTGCCTGTCAACTACTGCCTGCGGCCCTTCCCATTGTATCTCCAGATTCAATTGCAGGAGATTACACATCCTGCCTTTTTATCTCATCCTTTGATACTATGCAGAGCAGAAACATGTTCTGGGCGTAACAGTGATTTACATATCCTTCTTCCAGTTTAGTATACTCTATTCATTGCTCACAGTGTAATTTGCTCCACATTGAGGAAACCGAACAACGTACAAGATTGGGAATGGCTGCTGCGTTCGGACTACAAGCATTGACCCTGAGCTTCTATTTGTCTGTCACCTTCCCCAACGCATTCACCATTTGATTTCCCTGTCTCAGCCTATACACCGTAATTGAAATGTAATAAATAAGTTAGAGGAACAACACCTGATTATGCATATTTCAGCCTTCAGGATGAAACATTAGATTAGCCTTTGGAGATAGAAGAGACTGCAGATGAGCAAAAAACAAAGTGCCAGAAGAACTCAATGGGTCAGGTAGCATCTGTAAAGGGAAATCTTGAAGTGTCCTGTCCTAGAATGTCTACTTTCCATTTCCCTCCATAGATGCTGCCTGAAAGGCAGAGTTGCTCCAGCAGCTTGTTTTTCCACTCAAAGCCTGCAACCTTTGTTTCTCGCAGTTCAAACGTGTAATTTTTAAACTCCTCCTTTCTGCCAGTAAGTTCACACAGTTTCACATTTCATATATACAACTTTTCCAGGCCTACTTTTTGTTATTCAGTAATACCTTTACCACTTATTTCACCCGGCTTCAATGTTTCTTTTGTCATTTAATCTCTCTTGCCCTCCAAATGCTTTTTATTTGTTATCTCCCCTTTCTTTGCATCATTAAACATGCTACACTTCGAACTTTTTAGTTTTGATGAAAGATCATGGTGAGCGGCACGGTGGAGCAGTGGTAGAATTGCTGCCTTACAGCGCCAGGTACCAAGGTTCGATCTTGACAACGCATGCTGTCTGTACGGAATTTGTACATTCTCCTCGTGACCTGCATGGGTTTCCTCCCGGATCCCCGGTTTCCTCCCATACTCCAAAGACGTACAGGTTTGTAGGATAATTAGCTCGGTATTGTTGTAAATTATCCTCAATGTGTATAGGATAGTGTTAGTGTACGGAGATCGTTGTATGGCGCAGACGCGGTGGGCCGAAGTGCCGGCTTCCGCGCTGTACCTCTAAGCTAAATTAAACTAAACTAAAATCATTGACCTGAAATGTTTCTACCCTTGCGGATACAGTGTGACCTGTTGTATGTGTTTCATTTTCCCTTCAGTGGCTGGTAGAAGACAATGGGAAGGTGGAAAATAAATTCATGTGGCCTGAAGTTAAAGTCTGATTTATCTAATCGTACATCCTCTCCATTCTGCCAACACTCCACACAATGTCTCAAGCATAAGCGTAACTATTAAATACTTTTGGAATATGTAGAAAATGGTGAACCTGGCCTTTTTTGTGTGAGGATTTGAGTATAAGAGGGGGATTTTATTTTCTGCAATGGTATGGGGCCTTTGTCAGACTGTAGCTTTGATTTTCTTATCTGAGGAATGATGTCATGGAGATATACAGCATGGAAACAGACCCAACTTGTCCAGGCCAAGTTGCCATTTGCCTGCAACTGGCCCATATCTCTCCAAACCTTTCCTATCCTAGAAAGGATGTCCTTGCAATCGAGGCTATCCAGCAAAGGTTCACCAGATTGATTTTTGCAGAGACTTGACTTATGAGGGGCAGATCGATCAGGCTCATATTGACCAGAGTTTATATTCAAAGGAGATCTCATGGAAGCCTACAAAAGTCTAATGGGCCTAGATTATCTCAGAATCAGGAGGGATTTCCTGCTGACAAGGTATGTGTGACCAGGCTTTGTAAGGCACTGGTCAGGCCACATTTGGAATATTTTGGGCACCATATCTGAGGAAGGATGTGCTGGCACTGGAGAGGGTGCAGAGGTTTACAAGAATGTTTCCAGCAATGAGAAGGTTATCCTATGATGAGCATTTGCCGGCACTGGGCCTGTACTCGCTAGAGTTTAGAAGAATGAGGGGGAACCTAATTGAAACGTACAGAATAGTGAAAGGCTTGGATAGAGTGGATGTGGAGAGGATGTTTCCACTAGTGGGAGAGTCTAGGACTAGAGGTCATAGCCTCAGAATTAAAAGACGTTCTTTTAGGAAGGAAATGAAGATGATTTTTTTTAGTCAGAGGGTGGTGAATCTGTGCCACAGGAGACTGTGGAGGCCAAGTCAGTGGATATTTTTAAGGCAGAGATAGATTCTTGATTAGTACAGGTGTCAGGTTATGGGGAGAAGGCAGGAGAATGGTGTGAGGAGAGAGAGAGAGAGAGAGAGATAGATCAACCATAATTGAATGGCGGAGTAGATTTGATGGGCCGAATGGCCCAATTCTACTCCTATCACATGACCTTATGACCAGGGGTCGCAGACTAAGGATGAGGGGCAAAGCATTTAAGACTGAGGAGCAAATTATTCTTCCAGGGAGTGATGAATTCTCTACCACAATATGCTGGAGGCAAATCATTAGATATATTAAATAGGGGGTAGGACAGAGTTCATATGATTAAAGAGATTAAGGGATATGGGGAGAAAGCTGGAATGGGGACTGAATTTGTATGAGTAGCGATGGTCATATTGAATAGCAAAGCAGGCTCGAAGGACTGCATGCCCTGTTCCTGCTTTCCCTGTTTCTATCAATAGTTAAATGCAATAATTGAAGTTAATTGTTGTCCCTGGGATAGGGAGATAATATTTGAACCATCTGTCAATATTTGTACAAATTCAAAAATCGGTCCAATGACTACTTTGATTACATATTCAGCTGGTATTTTCTGAGTATGCTAGGATTAGAAAATTAAACAGCTGGGCAGTTTTGATTCGTGGAACTGTGCTAGTATCAGATAGTGAATGTGGCTGATCATTCTTTTAAAAACCTGGTTATCTTTAAAGTTGTTGCTCTAGTTCTGGCATTCAAAGGAGCAGACTGCTACACTGGTGGGCAATGCATTGTGCAGTTTCATGCTTATTTGAGGTGTAGTATTTGAATTCAATTAGATATGTGGTCTGTGGTTTTAGTGGTAGGAATGTCAATATTGTAGATTAGTTCAAAGAGATTTTATGCCAGGTACGTTTTTCAGTTATGCAGTTTTAATGCTGAATATGAATTTATTTTGCAAACTTATATGCATTAAGTCCCTCTGCCCTCTCCCCCTCCCCTCTCCCCCCTCCCCTTCCTCCCATCCTCTTCCCCCGTCCCCCCTCTCCCCTCCCTCTCCCGATCCCCCCTCCCTCCGTCCCCCTCCCACTTCCCCCCTCCCCTGTCCCTCCTTCACGCACCCCTCCCTCCCCCTTCCCCTACCCTCCTCCCCCTTCCCCTACCCTCCTCCCCCCCCCCCACTTTATCCCCCTCAACCCCCCTTATCTTCCCCCCTCCCTTTACCCCCTCCCTCCCTCCACCTCCTCCCTCCCTCGGAGATAGATTTAAAATTTAAAATGTGAATAACTTAAAAAATATAGCACCGATTTCAATTAAACTTCCATTAGCACCAAAGGGACGACAGTGAATAAGGTGGGCCTAAAATTGTTGCGCTATCGTGTACCGGTTTGGCTGTAGTTCAGGAATATACAAAGAAACAAACGAGAGTTGGTATATAGATATTGTCATATGTACCAAGATACAGTGAAAAGTTGCGTGCTAAACAGTTTTACATTAACCAGTGCTAACCAATTTTACATTAGCAGTTAGGCCAAGTAACAAATGGTGGCATGGTGGCACAACGGTTGAATTGCTGCCTTACAGCGCCAGAGTCCCAGGTTCGATCCTGACTATGGGTGCTGTCTGGAGTTTGTACGTTCTTCCCATGACCTGCGTGGGTTTTCTCTGAGATCTTCGGTGTCCTCTCACACTCCAAAGATGTACAAAGATGTAGGTTAATTGGCTTGATATAAATGTAAATTGTCCCTAGTGTGTGCAGGATAGTGTTAGTGTGTGGGGGTCGCTGGACAGTGCGGACTTGGTGGGCCGAAGGGCCTGTTGCTGCGCTGTATCTCTAAACTAAACTAAACAAAGGGGGATCATTCCAACTTAAAATAAAGGGATAGAAGGAAGAGAGGACATATGTTTAAGGTGAAAGGAAAAAGATTTAATAGGAATCTGAGGTGCATCTTTTTCACATAAAGGGTGGTGGGTGTTTGGAACGAGCTACCAGAGGAGATAGTTGAGTCAGGGAATATCCCAACATTTAAGAAACAGTTAGACAGGTACATGGATAGGACATGTTTGGAGGGATTTAGAACCAATGCGGGTAGGTGGGACTAGTGTAACTGGGACATGTTGGCCGGTTGGGCCGAAAGGCCTGTTTCAACGCTGTATCATTCTATGACTCTATTCTATGAATAAAAAAATGAGAGATGGGGAATATGTACACTGCAATAATAACTAGAGAATTATGATTTACGTCTTGACAATTCATTTCCTACTAGACCAAGTGGACCTGTTGGGCCCAAACCTCTCCTGCATTGGTGCAGCACCCTCTCCTCCCCCACTCCTCCCTCCTCCCCCCACTCCCCCTACCCTCCCTCCCTTCTCCCCCTCCCTCCCCTTCCCTCCTCCTCCCCCTTTCCTCCCCCCTTCTCTCCCCCTCCCCCCCTTCTCTCCCCCTCCCCTTCTCCCCCCCTCCCCTCCTCCCCCCTCCTCCCCCTCCTTCCCCTCCCTCTCCCCCCCTCTCCTCTCCCCTCCTCTCCCCCCTCCCTCCCTCCCTCCTCCTTCTCCCCTCCCTCCTCCCCCTCCCTTCTCCCCTCCCTCCACCCCCCTCCTCCCCCTCAACCCCCCTTATTCTCCCTCCCTCCTCCCTCCCTCTGTCCCTTCCCCCTCCCTCCCTAGGAGATAGATTTAAACTTTAAAATGTGAATAACTTTAAAATATAACACCGATTTCAATGAAACCTCTTCCATTAACACCAAAGAGATGACGGTGAATAAGGTGGGCTTTAAATTGTTGCGCTATTGTGTACCGTTTTGGCTGTGGTTCAGGAACAAACAAACAAATAGACGAGAGTTTTAGTATATAGATGCTGATTATTATTAACTTGTCATAAACAGAGTTTTCACAATGAGGACAAGGACAATCACACTGCTCACAATCACAAGGACAATCACAGCACCCCCCCCTCCGCCTTCCCTCCCTTCTCCCCCTCCCACCCCCTTCCCTCCTTCTCCCCTCCCTCCTCCTCCCCTCCCTCCTCCTCCCCTCCCTCCTCTTCCCCTCCCTCCTCTTCCCCTCCCCTCATCCCTCCCTCCCCCTCCTTCCCCTCCTCCCCTCTCCCTTCTCCCACCTCCCATCCTCTCCCTCCCCTCCCCCCTCTCCCACCTTCCATCCCCTCCCTCCCTCCCTCCCTCCCTCCCTCCCTCCCTCCCTCCCTCCCTCCCTCCCTCCCTCCCTCCCTTCTCCCTCCCTCCGTTCTCCCTCCCTCCCTCCCTCCCTCCCTCCTCCCCCTCCCTCCTCCCCCCCCTCCACCCCCTCCTCCCGCTCAAGCCCCCTTATTCTCCCTCCCTCCCTCTGTCCCTTCCCCCTCCCTCCCTAGGAGATAGATTTAAACTTTAAAATGTGAATAACTTTTAAAATATAACGCCGATTTCAATGAAACCTCTTCCATTAACACCAAAGAGACGACGGTGAGTAAGGTGGGCTTTAAATTGTCTCGCTATTGTGTACCGTTTTGGCTGTAGTTCAGGAACAAACAAACAAACAAGAGTTTTAGTATATAGATGGTGATTATTATTAACTTGTCATAAATAGAGTTTTCACAATGGGGACAAGGACAATCACACTGCTTGAACCTAATGAGATTAAAAACTGACTCAGTCCATCAAATCAACATTGGCATCCATGAGGGGTGGATACTGTTGGCCACAGCAGCTGTAGAATTGTACCCAACCAAAACATCCTGGGCCAGTGGAGGAGGGAGACTTGTGGGAGGCATTGACCAGAAAATCAATTAGAGAACAGACACACAAATAAAATGGCCATAAGTCATAGGAGCAGAATTAGGCCATTTAGCTCATTGGGTCTACTCTGCCATTCAATCATGGCTGATCTATATTTCCCTCTCAACCCCATTATTTGTGTCATCTGCAAACTTGGAGATGTTACATTTAATTCCCTCATCTAAATCATTAATATATATTGTAAATGACAGGGGTCCCAGCACCGAGCCTTGCGGCACCCCACTAGTCACTGCCTGCCATTCAGAAAAGGACCCATTAATTCCTACTCTTTGCTTCCTGTCTGCCAACCAGTTCTCTATCCATGTCAATACCATGTGCTCTAATTTTGCACACTAATCTCTTGTGTGGGACCTTGTCAAATACTTTTTGAAAGTCCAGATACACCACATCCATTGGCTCTCCCTTATCCATTCTACTTGTTACATCCTCAATAAATTCCAGAAGATTCGTCAAGCATGATTTCCCCTTCATAAATCAATGCTGACTTTGACCGATTTAGATTTAGATTTAGAGATACAGCGCGGAAAAAGCACCGATCCCGTCACTGCTTTCCAAATGCGCTGTTATAACATCTTTAATAATCAACTCAAACATGTTCCCCACTACCGATGTAAGGCTAACTGGTCTATAATTCCCCGTTTTCTCTCTCCCTCCTTTCTTAAAATGTGGGGTTACATTGGCTACCCTCCAGTCCACAGGAACTGATCCAGAGTCGAGAGATCATTGGAAAATGATCATCAATGCATCCATGATTTCTAGGGCCACCTCCTTGAGTACTCTGGGATGCAGACCATCAGGCCCTGAGGATTTATCTGCATTCAGTCTCAACAGTTTACCTAACACCATTTTCTGACTAATGTGGATTCCCTTCAGTTCCTCCCTTCCACTAGATCCTCGGTCCCTTAGTATTTCTGGCAGATTGTTTGTGTCTTCCTTAGTGAAGACAAAACCAAAGTGGGATGCTGGAGTCAATTATTACAGAAGTAATAACGGCGCATTTGGATCGCAGTAAAAGGATTGTTCCAAGCCAGCATGAATTTATGAAGGGGAAATCCTGCTTGACTAGTATTCTGGAATTTGAGGATGTGACAAGTAAAATGGATGAAGGAGACCCAGTGGATGTAGTGTATCTGGACTTTCAGAAAGCCTTTGATAAGGTCCCACACAGGAGATTAGTGGACAAAATTAAAGCACATGGTATTGGGGGTAGGGTATCGACATGGATAGAGAAATGGCTGGCAGACAGGAAGCAAAGACTGGCAGGCAGTAGCGAGTGGACTGTTGCAAGGAGCGATGGAATTAAAAGTAAAACTAGCAAATTTGCAGATGACACAAAGCTGGGTGGCAGTGTGAACTGTGAAGAGGATGCTAGGAGGTTGCAGGATGAACTGGACAGGTTAAGTGAGTGGGCAGATGTATGGCAGATGCAGTATAGTGTAGATAAATGTGAGGTTATCCGCTATGGCGGAAAGAACGAGGAGGCAGATTATTATCTCAATGTTGTCAGATTAGGAAAAAGGGAAGTGCAACGAGACCTGGGTGATAACATCTGTGGACGACTGCATCAGAAAGCTGCCCAGCCTAACCACCTTCTGCATGACATCCTTTATAAGAAGGAGGCCCCATGCTGGTTGCGCTCATGGAAGCCTCTGCGCCTATACATGGAGAGTCTGGATACAGTGAGCAATGCAGCACTAGCTGTCCCAGAAGGAGTCCAGCCTGGTCCCAGAAGGAGTCCAGCCTGGTTGAGACCTGGTCACCACACCCTCCAGGCAACAACCTCTGCAGGAAGGCCTGGGTTCAACTGAACAGGCTACGAACTGGTGCTGGTCTCTTCGCAGCCAACATGAAAAGATGGGGCATTGCAGACACCGACCTCTGTCCTTGTGGTCAAGTACAGACCAACAAACATGTCAATAGACAATAGGTACAGGAGGAGGCCATTCGGCCCTTTGAGCCAGCACCGCCATTCAATGTGATCATGGCTGATCATTCTCAATCAGTACCCCGTTCCTGCCTTCTCCCCATACCCCCTGACTCCGCTATCCTTAAGAGCTCTATCTAGATCTCTCTTGAATGCATTCAGAGAATTGGCCTCCACTGCCTTCTGAGGCAGAGAATTCCACAGATTCACAACTCTCTGACTGAAAAAGTTTTTCCTCATCTCCATTCTAAATGGCCTACCCCTTATTCTTAAACTGTGGCCCCTTGTTCTGGACTCCCCTAACATTGGGAACATGTTTCCTGCCTCTAACGTGTCCAACCCCTTAATAATCTTATACGTTTCGATAAGATCTCCTCTCATCCTTCTAAATTCCAGTTTATACAAGCCTAGTCGCTCCAGTCTTTCAACATATGACAGTCCCGCCATTCCGGGAATTAACCTAGTAAACTTATGCTGCACGCCCTCAATAGCAAGAATATCCTTCCTCAAATTTGGAGACCAAAACTGCACACAGTACTCCAGGTGCGGTCTCACGAGGGCCCTATACACTGCAGAAGGACCTCTTTGCTCCTATACTCAACTCCTCTTGTTATGAAGGCCAACATCCCATTGGCTTTCTTCACTGCCTGCTGTACCTGCATGCTTCCTTTCAGTGACTGATGCACTAGGACACCCAGATCTCGTTGTACGTCCCCTTTTCCTAACTTGACACCATTCAGATAATACTCTGCCTTCCTATTCTTACCACCAAAGTGGATAACCTCACACTTATCCACATTAAACTGCATCTGCCATGCATCCGCCCACTCACACAACCTGTCCAAGTCACCCTGCAACCTCATAGCATCTTCCCCACAGTTCACACTACCACCCAGCTTTGTATCTAAGGGAATGTGCTGTGACAGGACCTCCCTGCCCACCATCCCAACTTGATAACCCCCAATTAGAGACTTGTCTCACCAATTGCCACTTTTGATTGTTGTAGTTCACATAAGAAAGAAGAAGAACCTGGGTGTCCTTGTACACCAGTCACTGAAAGTAAACATGCAAGTACAGCAGGCAGGGAAGAAAGCTAATGACATGTTGGCCTTCATACCGAGAGGATTTGAGTATAGGAGTAAAGAGGTCCTTCTGCAGTTGTACAGGGCCCTGGTGAGACCACATCTGGAGTATTGTGTGCAGTTTTGGTCTCCTAATTTGAGGAAGGACATCCTTGCTATTGAGGGAGTGCAGTGTAGGTTCATGAGGTTATTCTCCGGGATGGCGGGACTGTCATATGAGGAAAGATCGGAAAGACTGCGCTTGTATTCACTGGAATTTAGGATGAGAAGCCATGATCACAATGAATGGCTGTGCTGGCTCAAGGGCCGAATGGCCTCCTCCTGCACCTATTTTCTATGTTATTCGTTTAACTTTTCTACCATTTCCTTGTTTCCCATTATAAATTCACTTGTCTCCGATTGTAAGGGAGCTACATTTGTCTTCACTAATCTTTTCCTTTTTACATATCTAAATACGCTTTTAGAGTCCGTTTTATATTCCCCGCAAGATTTCTTTCATGCTCTTTTGTTTTCCCCCTCTTAATTAACACCTTTGTCCTCCTCTGTTAAGTTCCAATTTTTTTCCTCAGTCCTCCGGTTTGACGCTCCCTCTGGCCAATTTATATGCCTTTTCCTTGGATTTAGCACTATCCTTGATTTCCCTCGTTAGCCACGGTTGAGCCGCCTTCCCCGTTTCATTTTTTCGCCAGACAGGGATGAACAATTTTTGGGGTTCATCCATACGGTCTTTAAATCTTTGCCATTGTATCTCCACCGCCAACCCTTTAAGTATAATTTGCCAGTCTATCTAAGCCAATTCCCGTCTCATACCTTCAAAGTCTTCTTTCTTTAAGTCCAGGACCCTAATCTCTGAATTAACCGTGTCACTTTCCATCCTAATGCAGAATTCCACCATATTATGGTCATTGTTGCCCAAGGGACTTTGCACATCAAGATCGCTAATTAATCCTTCCACATTACACAATACCCAGTCTAGGATGGCCTGTCCTGTAGTCAGTTCTTCTACATAATGGTTTAAAAAACCATTCCATATACATTCCAGGAAATCCTCCTCCTCAGCGCTGCTACCAATTAGGTTGCCCCAATCTATATGTAGATTAAAGTCACCCATGAAAACTGAAATCCCCACAACCACAGAAGCAAGTCTTCAGGCTCTTCAGTTCACCACACATGATTCTATTGATGGGGTAGACTACTTAGTTGAAAGGTGAAGTGCAATGACTAAATCTGAGCCGTTGAGCTAAAGACTTGGTCCAGAGTGAATCATTCTCCAGTCAGTGAAGGCCCGCTTGTATGAAATTATCGTTGTATTGGAACAAAGGCACTGTAAGAGGTGAACTTTCATGCAAAGATTATATCATCATTTTGGAATGCGTACCAGGATGCCACACAGTTCATTGGTGCTCGAGAAAGCCAAGCAAAGGTCATAGACCAGAAAAAATGCCAATTTGTGTGTAAATAATGCAGTTACTACTTCTTTTCCAGTCACAGCAATGTTGAATTGTGCCATAGAATTCTTAAATTCTGCTTGTTTTTTACTGCTTCAATGTGGGAGGCAGTAAAGCAGCTGAGGTGGAACTATCATGTGAGAATCTCACTCATTAGGGAAGTGGAAGGCATGTGTGACTCAACCTCTGCACCCCCTAGTTTCAACCTAACACTGGACCAGGTGTCATAGGATTTGTGACTGTTGTCGACTATTTATAGCATTTTGTAACAGAGTGCAAATTATATTAACCCTTAAAATATGGGAAGTATTAAAGTACCTGTTAAGCTCGAGTCAGTTACAAACTAAATAAAACTTCCGTTCTCTGGAGAACAAAATCTCATTTATTACAGTGCCGGCACTGGTAATCATGTTCAGAATTTGGTCAATGTAGCCTTATTTTGCAAACGTATTTTAAAAACGTTTTCACAAAGTTGTTCTTCAACTCTTCAACCCATCAGGTCTCTCAGTAAGAAGCCGCAGAGGTCTGGAGTAGTTCAGTGGGTCAAGAGTCAAGAGTGTTTTATTGTCATATGTCCCAGCTAGAACAATGACATTCTTATTTGCTGCAGCACAACAGAATATGTCAACATAGTGCACTGTAAACAATATGATAAACAAGAGAGAAAAATAAGTTCAGTGTATATGTATACTCACAAGTACACACACATACATATAAATACACACACTCAAAAACAAACATCTCAGGGTCAGGCAACATCTCAGAAGAACATGGTTATGTGACGTTTCAGGTCAGACCCCATAATCAGTCTGAAGAAAGCCAACAACTTCTACCAGCTAGAAAGATAAGGGTAGCAAAGGTATGGGAAGCCACCAGCTAGAAGTTGCCCTCCAGGTCACACACCATCCTGACTTGGAAAGAAATTGGCGTTCCTTCACTGGGTCAAAACCTTGGGATATGGGCCAAACACGGACGAGTGGGGCAACCTTAGATGGGGCATCTTAGTCAGCATGGAGGATTTGGGCTGAAAGGTCCATTTCCATGCTATATGACTGTCCCTAAGATTTGGAAGATGATCCATTGAATGCATAGGCTAATGAGATGACGAGGGACCCTCCCATTGTAGCCGGGAAGGGATAAGGTGAGGACAGGAGTGCAGGGAATAGAGGAAACTTGGTGGAGTGCCCTGTTAACAGTAGTGGGAATGGAAAAAATAAGATAGCTTGATGAGAAAAGAAGACATCTTCAAGTTTCTGGCATGGCCAATCTGATTATCAGAGCAGATAAGTAGGAGAATGGAATGGAGATCTTAAGGTTTTAATAATGGTCATGCAACCTGAGACATGGCATAACAGCAGCATATTGTTTGCCCTGTCCATCAATGGTCCCATTAGCATTGTGAAGCATATAAGTGCTCTGGGTGTCAGCATTTCTCTTCCTATCAACTGGTTTTCCAGCAATGTCCTCACCATGACTCACGACAGGCTATTCCAGACTGTAGCCATTGCAATTAGAAGCTGGCTTTTTCAGTGCAAAGATATCCATGGTGGAAATATGAAGTCACCACAATCAAAATGAGGCACTAACTGTCCAAAAGAGAATGTGGTGGGGGGGGGGGGGGGGGGGGGGAGGGGGGGAGGTTGCATGAGAATTGCAACTTTTCAAAACATTATTTAATTATTTGTCATCTTGATCTTATTAAAGACTCTTGTTTTACACTGCAATACTGTCTGACCCGTTGAGTTACTCCAGCTTTATGTGTCTATCTTCGGTTTAAACCAACATCTGCAGTTTCTTCCTACACTATATCTTAAGGCTGAACAGTATTAATATAAGATACAGAAAATTTAATTTAATGGATGACTATACTCACCATCACTTGATGTCAAAATCTTCAAAGAGGATGTGGCTGATAACTGCACTGCCCTTAAGTATAAGCATAATTAAACTAAATGGATCTTTTCACTCTTATTTTAGACAACACTTGAAATAAATTTCACTATTTGAACTAATTTTGCTGGTGCATGGGAATTCCAGTTGCTTGGTTCAGTATTTGATGAAAAGTGCCCATTCTTTTCTCCCTTAATTACTCGAAGATTAATTATTCAAAGAAGAATTACTCAAAGCAAGTGGAAAACGCTGCAAGTGCTCAGCAGTTCAAACAACATCACTGGGAGGGGAAACAGTCAATGTTTCAAGTCAGAGGTCTTTCAATGAGATATCTAAATATTTAACTGGAATATGTTCTGTGGTGAAAATATATTACAAATAACACAGAGCTGTGGAGGCACACAACATGCATCTGCTATGCTCAGCACATCCCAGTCGGTCAGGCAATACAATGTCACTCAATCTTTAGAACATTGGCAACACTTTCCCCTGATAAAGGAGCTTAAATATCCATTCGGTGAGTACATTATTTCACCCTATTACAGATATTCCCTCTAATCTTGTCATTACCCACCTCTGCTGCCACGTAGCCTAAATTCGGATGAAAGCTCTTTGATCTGAAACATTCCACAGATGCTGCTGCACTGAGTTTTTCCACCATTTTCTGTTTTGGTTTAGTTGAGTTATACAGCGCAGAAACGGGTCCACCTAGTCCACGCCGACCAGCGATCCCCACAATCTATCCTACACAAACTAGGGACAACTTACCATTTTACCAAGCCAATTAACCTACAAACCTGTACATCTTTGGAGTGTGAGAGGAAACCAGAGACCCCGGAGAAAACCCATGCTTGTCACAGGGAGAATGTACAAGCTACGTATCATATCATATCATATCATATCATATATATACAGCCGGAAACAGGCCTTTTCGGCCCTCCAAGTCCGTGCCGCCCAGTGATCCCCGTACATTAACACTATCCTACACCCACTAGGGACAATTTTTTTTTTTTACATTTACCCAGCCAATTAACCTACATACCTGTACGTCTTTGGAGTGTGGGAGGAAACCGAAGATCTCGGAGAAAACCCACGCAGGTCACGGGGAGAACGTACAAACTCCTTACAGTGCAGCACCCGTAGTCAGGATCGAACCTGAGTCTCCGGCGCTGCATTCGCTGTAAAGCAGCAACTCTACCGCTGCGCTACCGTGCCGCCCGTACGTACAGACAGCACCCGTAGTCAGGATCGAACCCAGGTCGCTGGCGCTATAAGCAGCAACTCTACCCCACCGCCTCTGTTTTATTTCAGATTTTCAGCATCTTCATGGTTTGTTTTAGATTATGTGTGTGTGTGCATTAGTAATAAGGAAAACAAAGGCATGTTTCATTTGCATTGAGAAGAAAGGGAATGTCAATGATAATGTGCTGACTAAAGCTGCCTAGTAAAACTGGCAGTTCAAACAAAAAGAAATGAAGCAAATTAAAAACATAAATGTACAGCCCATTATAGGCAGATGAATAAAATTGTTGGAGGAAATTGTTAACCCTACTGAATATTAGTATTTAATAATTAATTTAATTCTTATTAAGTTTAACAACAACAGGAAACCACTTTTTTTCTTCAAAGATGTATCTTTTCAATTTTTTTTCTCTAAATGCAAGAAGTAATTATTACCTTGACAACTTTGATGTACGCCCACATCACAGAAATTCACAATGTCCTCTCCAGCCCTCCCTCACTTGTTCTCTCACTGTGCTTATTTTCTCAGCTTTCTAATTCAAATGAACAGTCCTTGATCTGGAAAGTCAACCCTATTTCTGCACCCACTAATGCTCCTTGACCTCCTGAGTGTTTCGAACATTTTCTGCTTCTATTTTGGATCTGCAGCAATTTTAGATGTTATATTTTGCTCCAGTTGCCAATAGTAGTGTATTGTACAGCAAGTTATCATTGCTCATTGAACAGTAGAACATAGGAACAAGCACTTCAGCCACAAAATGTGTGTGCTGAACATGATGCCAGATTAAACTCATCTCCCCTATCTACACATGATTCATATCCCTCCATTCCCGGCATATTGACGTGTGTATTAAAAAACCACTTAAAAGCCACTATTATATCAGCCTCCGCCACCATCCCTGACAGCACTTTCCAGGCACCCAGACACTCTGTGTAACAAAAACAAAACAAAGCTGCCCCACTCATTTCCTTTAAACTTTGCTTCTCTCACCATAATGCACTACCTTCTAGTCTTTGGCCTTTACACCCCGGGTAAAAGGATCTGACTACCATATCAATGCCTCCCATATTTCTACCTACTTCTATCAGGTCTCCCCTTAACCTCTGAAGATCCAGAGAAAACAATCAGAGTTTGCCCAGCCCATCCTTATAGCTAATTATATATAGTTTGTAATGGCAGTTTCTATACCATCTCGAAATCCCACTTCGATAGCCATTACTTCTCGGGGATGAAATGTAGTTATAGCTTACGCACACGTCGCACCCTGATATGCCAAAACGAATCTTCCAAACTTCTTTTCTTCATTAATTGGTTTTATTAAAGTAGCACAAATCATAGAGTAATTCATCAGTTTCCGTACTTTATCAACTGTTTCTTCTTCAAACAATATCTAGAAATTCTTGCAGTTATTATCGTATGGTTCTTACAAAATATAGCTGGTGCGAGCGCATGGTAAAGAACTGTATGCGCACCATCCTCCGAGTCTAAACTGACCCACAACCTCTGTCGCCACGCTAGCCATCTCCCATCTAGACACTCCCCATTACACATTAAGTCACACCCACAAGCAGGCAAAAAATACATAAACTAGAAATATTAAAACATAGCCGTAACACAATGACAATAACTGAATTAAGCATAAATGGCTCCTACATAGTTTGTAGAATATAGATCTATATTTAACTATAGATCAGTCTGAAGATGGGTCTTGACTCGAAACGTCACCCATTCTTTCTCCACAGAGATGCTGCCTGTTCCGCTGAGTTACTCCAGCATTTTGTGTCTCTCTTCGATTTAAACCAGCACCTGCAGTTCTCTCCTACACTTATAGCTAATTCTCTCTTTTTAATCTAGAATCATTCTGGTAAACCTCTTCTGCTCCCTTTCCAAAGCCATCACATCCTTCCTATTATGGGCCGACCAGAACTTTAACCTCATGTTTGTAATATATTTGTGCCACAGAATATATTTAAGTTAAATATTTAGATACCTTGGCAACAATATTGAAATATGTGGCTATTTCAGGCAGGTAGGTACCACATTCTAAGGGATCTTTTTAGAAATTCAGCTTCTATAAATGATTTCAGCTACTCGGGTATATTTTCCTGTGTGTCATGGCATTACAAAATGATTTTCATTAAACTCATAAGCAAATAAGAGATGACCAAGAGATTTTGAATATACAAGGAGATACCGTTGGTATATAAGATCTAAAGTTACTTTTGGCATCTAAAAGTCATGATTCAACTTTACTGTATATCTACCAGAATGTCAACAACATTTTTATGTTGCAGTACCATAATGAGACAGGCTTACGTGATTGGTAGTTTTTAGTGCAATAAATGTACCGAGATTTTTGGAGCTATAAGAAGTCCAATATCTGAACACAGCCATGAAAAATGCAATGGACCTTGCAGCTTTGAAAATCTATGCTTTCACCTGAGAAAGTGACATCTACCCACAAAATCTAGGCCAATGTCTAAGAGAATGGCAAAGCCTAATAAAGCTGTTTATTTAGTCTGTCATACTGTGCTTGCAGAAAAGGCTAAGACACATAGCAAACATGAAATTGAAGAAACCCATCATCCAGTCAAAAAAGCACTTCATAGCCTAATTCCACCTCCCAGCACTGTCCTGTTGCCATGTAAGTCTTTTAAAATATAACGAGGGTTTCTGTCTGGTCCACCCCGTCAGACTCTGTTTCTGATCCCCACCATCTTCCCAGTATTCTTCGATCCCTTCCTTCCAGTTGGGTTATCACTCATATGTAGCTGCACTCTTATATCTCTCTGCTCTACAACATTCCCTTGGACCTTGCCATTCACTGTGAAGGTTTGGCCCTGGTTTGAATCCCCAAAATGAAACACCATGCACGTATGTGCATTAAACTCCATTAACTATTCTTCAACCTCTTTGCCCAGCTGATCAAGATCTTGCTGTGACTTTTGATAACCATCTTTGCTACCTAGATACCACCCACTTTAGTGTCATCTTTATCATTCAGCTTGGGTTTTGCAAGCACTAAGGAGCTGAGTTCCAGACACGAGAAAGATCTAAGATGTGTTTTATACTCCCTGCACTGGGCGGCTTAGTTAATTCTCTAAAGCGCAGATATCTCATGCATTGCCAACTTGTGGCCCGCATATTTAATCTGACTTGTAATTGGCTTAACATTCTGGGTAAGTATACTTTTAATATCCTGAGTGGTGCAATCCTTAGGTATTCAGTACACCCAGAGGTTTTAAGGTCAGTTTATTGTCACATGTACCAGCTAAAGTACAGTGACATTTCAGTTACCTCTGGAAAGTAGAACACTGGCAAATTGTTTTAACGTATCAAGCCAAACTATAATAAATCCCATTTTATTGCGCAATTGTGACTGTTCAAAGTTTCTTCATGCAGTGGTTTTAGTAGATGGATCTTTAGACTTTTACAATACAACGTGGAAACAAAGCCGTTTGGCCCACCGAGTCAGCATCAAGTCAAGTTTATTTGTCACATGCACATACAAGATGTGCAGTGAAATGAAAGTGGCAATGCCTGTGATCAACCAGCAATCAGCAATCACTACGTACACTAACACTATCCTACTCACTAGGGACAATTTACAATATTTTTACCAAAGCCAATTAACGTACAAACCTGTACGTCTTTGGAGTGTGGGCGGAAATTGGAGAACCCAAAGAAAACCCACGCTGTCACAATACAAACTCCGTACAGACAACAGCTGTTGTCAGGATCAAACCCGGGTCTCTGGCGCTGTAAGGCAGCAAGTCTACCTCTGCACCACTGTGCCGCCACACATTATCTAATGAAATCAGCATTAAAGTTGGCCACTTTCACTTGGACAAATAGAGACAAAGTTTCATACATTCAATGATTATGTAAATCTGTCACTGGTGTTGGAAATAAAAACGTCAAAATGGTGGCAAGATTTGCTCACATCTGCTCAGATGATGTGCATTTAAATAAATCAAATTTTAATTGAATATGTATAAATTAATTCAAACAGATAAATGCACAGCGGTTAATAAAGAAACAGGTGGTAAAAATTCTTACGTATAATTTTATAAAACCTACAAATTGAAATCAAATTCAAAAGTGATACTATAAATGCATGATTGAACATTCTCATCCATCTTTAAACTTCAATTAAATATTTGCAATTTCTATAATTGGAGATGCTCTGTAAAAACAAAAAGCCCTCCTTTTATATTTTACCAAGAAATTGGTTAGCAAAATAATTGATATGAAAAAAAAATTAGCTTGTGACCTTTTCCACTGCTGTTTACTCGCTTCACAGAGGACGTGTGGGGGCGAGGTGTTTGATTTGAAAAGAAATAGCACTCTGTAAAGTTATAATCTTGTCTTAAGATAAACATTTGCCCTCTTCACCACCCCATTACAAGACATCTGATGATCTTGCATGTTTTGATGAGGTTCTTGGGTCTCTGTGGAGAACATGTTTGGGTAGGAAAGAACTGCAGATGCTGGTTTAAATCGAAGATAGACACAAAATGCTGGAGTAACTCAGCGGGACAGGCAGCATCTCTGGAGAGAAGGAGTGGTTGACGTTTTGGGTCAAGACCCTTCTTCAGACTGACGTTTTGGGTCGAGACCCTTCTTCAGACTCTTTTTGGAACATTTTGGGGTCTTTGGTTCCACAATACTTAAACACTATATTTAACATCTGGTCCCTCTATTTCTGCACAATAAATTACTATTTGTTTTAGTTTAACAGCCAGCTTGTCGGTTTTGTTTCTGAACAGTAAAAATCAAAATTTAAAACATAACTGGGAACCTGGGTCAAGTAGGGGTTGGAGACAGAGGTTTAATCCAGAACCAGTATTCGATGTATTGGATTTCTTTCTTTACTTTCATTAAAAACATGATGGTTCCAGAAAATATTAGTTGCTCCTGTGCAGATCTACCTGTGAAATAACCTGGGCTAACCAGTAAATAACATACATTTGTGAATATTGATATCTTCCCTTCATATAGCCTCTGTTCACGAAACCTAGACTTCCATTCAAAACTATCACAAATTTCTTTTCAGACGGTGTTTTCTCCATGAATTAAAATACTTTAAAGTAGTTATATGTGAACTGTTCTCGAAACAGTGAGTCATTTATCCTGTGCTAAATAACGAAATATCCAAGAACCTATCACTCTGTAAAAAATTAAAACAAAATCCTTTCCTGCACATCGCCTATAACTTTTCCCCACATCACCTTAAAGCTATGCCCTCAGGTACTTGACATTTCCACCTTGGGAAAATGATACTTGACTGTCTACCTACCCGGTCTATGCGTCTCATAATTTTATAAACATTTATCAGGTTTCCCCTCAGCCTTCAGTGCAGGGAAAACAATCCAAGTTTTTTCCCTCGCTCATTATAGCTCTGATCAGGCAGCTTCCTGGTAAACCCCTTCTGCGCTCTCTCCAAAGTCTCCACATCTTGTCTCTTGTGGTCATCACCTCTGAAGAGTCCACCAGGGACTATACTGGAAGTATCCTATACCGACTAGGGAAAATTTTTAACACTATCCTACACCCACTAGGGACAAATTTTACATTTTACCAAGTTTTTAACCAATTTTTACATTTTACTCCAAGTGCAGCCTAACCAAAGTTTTATAACAGTGCTATATTCCTTCCATGCTTCTCATTGAATAATGATTTTCAGTTATACGTACAGCAATTTAACTTCCACAAAATGAATTTTCTCGTGGCCTTGAAAACTTTACCTTGTCATGGAAACTTGATATATTCCACACACTTGTTCTGCAGTTTGTAAAATATATTAGACTATATGCAGCTTCAGGGAAATCATTGAAAATTGCTCTTTGCAAAATATTAGTGCTGTACAATATTTGTTTGATGGACCTAATAAAACAGATTAACAGTTTTTTCTGAATGCAATTAAAACCAAAATCCCACTGCACCGATTTGGTGTGTTTATTTTTATTCTTCTGCTTCTTTCTAAGCAGTTCTTGAGTATCGACAAATATAACTTACTTCAGTTTGGTCGTCTGTGAGGTGACGAATGGGGCCAGTGTGCGTGCAGCAGACTCTTCCACGATGGGGCAGGAGGTGATTAGAAGGGCAGATGGGTGGGTGCATTGTTTGAGGTAGTGCACTTCTTTTGCTGCTTGCACAGGTCCTTCAGATTCTTAAAATCATCTCTGACACTCATTTTCTATTTTGAGCAGTCATGGGCCAGATTTTCCTGGTAGTCGGTAGGGCTGTTACACTTCTTCATAATCCTTGAATCTTTTTTACCCCTTGCCTCTGCCTGGTAATAAAATCATACAACATTTGGAAACAAACCATTTGGCCAGCATTCATATAACATGGAAACGGCCCTGTGGCCCAACTCATCCACGCCAATCTATGGGCACCTTTCTCCATTAATCCCGTTGCCTAGTATTTGTTCCTTAGCTTTCAATGCCCAAGCAATCCAAGTATTCATCTAGACACTTTCTAAATGCTGTCTGTGACCCGGCGTCAACCACACTCTCGGGCAATGCATTCCAGGTACTTGTAGCCCTCCAGGTGACAGAGGTTCCTCTCATATCCCCTCTCGATCTCTTTACCCTAAATCTATGTTCTTCAGTTATCTACCTCTGATATGTCGCAAAGTTTCCTACAGTCTATCCTCATAATTTTATTTATCTCAATCATGTCCCCTCTTAACCACCTCTGCTCGAGATAGAACAGGTGTAGCTTTTCCAGTCTCTCCTTATAATTGAATTGCTCCATTCCAGGCAACATCTTGGTGACTTTCCTCTGCACCTTATCGAGTGTTGTTACATCCTTCCCATACCTTGGTGACCTGAACGGCTTGCAGTATTCAGCTGAGGTCTGACAAACGTTTTATAAAGTTATGATTATAACCTTCCTACTTCTTTATTTAGTACCCTGACTAACGAAGGCAAGAATCCTGAATGCTTTTTGAACCCCATTATCTACCTGCATTGCCACTTTGAAGGAACGGTAAAAATTTTGTTCAGTGCCCCCTAAAACGCTACTATTTGTGATGCTTGTTCCAACCTCATTAACGCTTCCAAAATGCATCAACTCACATTTATCTAGATTAAAATTCCCCTGCCATTTTTCAGCTTATTTCACCAAAACATTGATATCTCTCTGCAGCCTAAGACTGCCTGCCATGTTACCTCCAACAACTCCACCAATCATTATGTCATTTCATAATCTTGCTCATCTTGCCTCCTACATCCACATCCAAGTCATTCACGAATATCACAAACAACAGGGGTCCCAGGATCGGCCCTTGTGGGGCACCACTAGTCACAAGTGCCCAATCGCAAAATCAACCTTCTACCATTACACTCTGTCACCCATTGCCATGTCAATTTGAGATCCAGATTGCCAACTTGCACTGTAATCTTCTCCCATGACAGAGAAGATGTCTGTATCAGTGGGTTTGTATCGAGCAGGTGACCAACATGGGCTTCCCAGCATAGGTGACCAATGGTGACCAATCTTCATGATGGGGAGGGCGAGCTCGGATAGGATGCTGTCATTAGTTTGCTTATCCTTCTTGTGAATTTGCAGGATTTTGCAAAAGCAATGTAGATAGTATTTTAAAACATTTTTGTGTACACTATAAATAATCCAGTTTTCAGAAACAAATTTCAAGTCAGAAATCACTATCGCCCAGTTAACTGAGTTTAATGCCGGGACCAAGGTACTGATCTTCAAATACCCTTCTCTCTCTTGACAAAGGCTGTGCTGGCATCTTTTTAAATAGGTCACTTTTAAAATAGATCAATAATATTATGAAAATAATTTTGACTATTCTTTGTTCATCTACTTTTTCCTCTCAGGCGAAATGTTGAAGTAACGCACATAAAGATTCAGAACTCAGGTGACTATTATGATCTTTATGGAGGAGAAAAGTTTGCAACGTTGGCAGAGTTGGTTCAACATTACACAGAGCAAGAAGGTCTTCTACGAGAGAAAAATGGAGATGTAATTGAATTGAAGTACCCCCTGAACTGCCGAGATCCAACATCTGAAAGGTAATTCTTTTCACCCCTCTGCTCTCTGCTCTTTAGTTATATTTAGAGATACAGTGCGGAAACAGGCCCTTCGGCCCACCGGGTCCACAGCGACCAGCGATCACTGCACATTAACATTATCCTACACACACTAGGGACAATTCACACTCATACCAAGCCAATTAACCTACAAACCTGTACGTCTTTGGAGGAAACCAAAAAATCCTGGAGAAAAGTCACGGGGAGAACGTACAAACTCCATACAGACTGCACCCATAGTCGGGATCGAACCCGGGTCTCCGGCGCTGCAAGCACTGTAAGGCAGCAACACTACCACTGCTCCACCGTGCTGCCCATTGATTTATAGAAGGAGTAGGCAACCTCCTTAAGACCACTCACTAGTTTTTCTCAATTTGTGAATGTCTAATAATAACTCACCCAAGTATTACAAATAGATTTTTGCAATTTCTTCATGTTCATATATCATGGGAGCAGAATTCGTCCATTCAGCCCATCAAGTTCACTACACCATTCAATCATGGCTGATCTATCTTTCCCTCTCAACCCCAATTTCCCTGCCTTCTCCCCATAATCTTTGACAACCTTACTAATCAAGAATCTGCCAATCTCCGCTTTAAAAATACCCAATAACATGGCTTCCAAGCCATCGGTGGCAATGAATTCCACAGATTCACCACCCTCTGGCTAAAGAAATTCCTTTTCATCTCCTTTCTAAAGGAACATCCTTTTATTCTGAGGCTGTGCCCTCTAGTCCTAGACTCTCCCACTAATGGAAATATCCTCTCCACATCCACTCTATCCAGGACTTGCACTAATCGGGACATCTAAAGTCCAAAGTAAGAGCAAGAGAATTTCATCGTCATGTTTTGCCCCCAAGTGGAAATTAAATATTACTAGGCGGTATGGATACAGGCCTGGTTATTCAGGTAGGCAGGTGGAACTAGTGTAGCTAGGGCATCTTGGTCGGCATAAGCAAGTTGGGCCGATGGGCCTGTTTCCATGCTGTATGACTATGACTTTATGTCCATACAAGAGTCTGATAAAAACTGGGAAGCAGGAAAGAGGAGGAGAAGGGCCACAGCGCACCAATGTAGCCACGCTGCTCTGTGGTGTTGGATGGAAGAGTTACACCTCTGTGTGAACAGTAGATGGTCATAACTATCACCCTCTTCCTTTTAGTGGAAATCTTGGCAAAGTCATGATTATTGTACACGGGCAGCTTGCTCCATCCATCACAAAAGCTTTTTGGTATGACTGTATGACAAATCAAATTCCTTGTATGTTTTTACATACTTGGCTAATAAATTAATTACAATACAATACAATACAATAAATAGAGGATTTTTTTTTGTTTGTTTTGGCATGAACATGTGTGATTAACATGTCAAAGGACATAAACACGGAAATGACATTCTGCAGCACAGTTCATCAAGGCACGACATCATTAAAATGTTGTTTAGACATTGAAACACGATAAGACAATTTCCAATGAACTTGCATTTCTTAATGAGCTCTTCTGGGTGTGAGTCATGTCTGCCTTGGTTTCAGCATCAGATGTGCATCAAATGAAACATTTCCCTTCAAAGGGTGGTTGTGATGTGGAATGTGCTGCTGAGAGTATGGTGGGGGCAGGTAATCTTACAACATTTAAGAACTATCTGGACAATTACTTGAATCACTGAGGCTAGTACTGGTAAATGGGATGAGTAGGAGACAGATACTTATTGGTCAGCAAAGGCATAGTGAGTCAAAGTGTTTCTGTGTTGTATATGGAATATACATAGTAGAGCAGTACAACACAAGGACAGGTCCTTCACCCGTGATATGTGACCAACATGTTGTAGATTTAGTAGATTAATCTACTTAAACAAATCCTTTCTGCCTGCATGTGCTCCATATCCCACCATCTCTGCATGTTCAAAAACCTATCTAAAAGCATCTTAACTCCCACTGTTGGATCTGTTTCCACCATTACCTCTGACAATGGATTCCAGGCACCCATCCCTCTCTGTGTGTAAAATAAATCTTGCCCTGCACATCTCCTTTAAAATTTTCCCCTCTGACTTTGTAGCTATGCCCTCTATTATTTGATATTTCAACCTTGGGGGAAATGTTTAGACTGTCCACCCATCCATGCCACATATAATTTTATAAACATCTCCTTTCAACCTATGACCTTCCAGAGAAAACAGTCCAAGTTCTGCCAGCCTTTCCTCCCAGTTATACATTGTGGACGGTTTGATTGTACTCATGTATAGTCTTTCTACTGACTGGATGGCACGTAACAAAAGCTTTTCACTGCACCTCAGTGCACGTGACAAGAAACTAAACTAAACTAGCTGATACCCTCTAATCCAGGCAGCATTCTGGTACACCTCTTCTGCAACGTCTCCAAAGCCTCTACGTCCCCCATTGTAATGGGGGACCAGAATTACACACAATATGATTATGACTGCATGGTACATACACCTTATTGATAATTTTTAAACCAGCTTTAGTGAGATGTGATGTATATGTAATGTAAATGCCAGTGCCCCCTTGAGGCCAAGAGCAGAAGCTGGCCAATGGGCTTGTGCCTTGTGACTGAGGTCAGATGACCTTCTAGGGCCAATGGGCTTGTGCCTTGTACTGAGGTCAGGTGACCTTCTAGAAGTTTCCTGGTGAAGGATCAGTAATAAAATCTTCTTACAAGATGTCGGGCATATATTCATTGTGCTAGCCACAACAGGGTCTTACAGAGGACATTGCAAGCACTTCAAACATTAAAAGGACTCCTTGCTCCAAAACATGGTCATTCACCGAAGGGCCCCGGCCTAGCCACGTTCTCCAGAGATGCTGCCTGACCCGCTGAGTTACTCCAGCACTTTGTGTCGATCATGGTCATCGTATTGGCTGCATTTTGTGGTGGAGATTTTCAGCGGCAAGCTGTGGTTTGTAACAATGGATAACACTTGTGCTAAAAAGGCTCACATGACACTTCAATTATTTCTCCGGGACAAAAATGTCCCTGCAATAAAGAAAATGATATAATAATGATTTTCTCAATGTGTGTTCACATGTAGTTATAATGGATGGAAAAATGCAGAAAGCCTGTTGCATTGTTAATGTGATCTATTTTCAGGTGGTATCACGGACATCTGTCAGGTAAAGATGCAGAAAAACTTCTGACTGATAAAGGAAAA
Source organism: Rhinoraja longicauda (assembly GCF_053455715.1). Classification (NCBI taxonomy): domain Eukaryota; kingdom Metazoa; phylum Chordata; class Chondrichthyes; order Rajiformes; family Arhynchobatidae; genus Rhinoraja; species Rhinoraja longicauda. Next base: position 10,507,057 of record NC_135982.1, read on the forward strand.
CCTGGAAGTTTCCTGGTGCGGGAAAGTCTCAGTAAACCAGGGGATTTTGTCCTTTCAGTGCTAACCAATGAAGAAAAAGTTGAAAATGGAGATCGCAAACCAAGGGTGACACATGTGATGATTGGGTATCAGGTGGGCTGATTAGATTGGTTGCATTTTTGAAATTGTAATTTTTGTTTTTGTTTAATCAAGAAAACAGCTTAGAATTGAAGAAACAAAAGGACACAAACGTGCTGGAGTAACTCAGCAGGTCAGGCAGCATCTTTGGAGAATATAGATAGGTGATGTTTCGGGTTAAGAAGTTTTTTTTTCAGATAAAACTCCCAACTCTTGGTCGTTAGCTTTGGTGGTTATGATCCATCAAGGATGGATTTAGGTATTTAGGTATTTTTAATCCTGATGAGGTTTAGTCTGAAGAAGGGTCCCGAGCCGAAACGTCACTTGTCCATGTTCTCCAGAGATGCTGCCTGACCTGCTGAGTTACTTCAGCACTTTGTGCCTGTTATTCTACCCAATTTTATTTCATGCAGTTAGTTCTGGACCCCTGCCTCTCTCTGAAAGGAAGTAAATAGCTCAGCAACGTCCTCTAATTCTTCCACCTTTAATCTATGCTTTCTGCTTATTGAAATTAATACCACTTCAGCCATTTGGCAGTTCACCAATTATGGTGGGAGGGTCCATGAAAGTTCTTGATTTAGTCACAAATTTATATTGAATTAGTTGACAAGATTTAAGGGTGGAAAACAAAATAGATGTGGTTATTGCCACTATTTGTTGTACATTTAGATCTGATGAAGTATTTTTGCAATTATATTAATAAAACAATTCAATGGCATAAATGATAAAAAATCAAAAGCCTAAAGACGCTAAAACTCTGAAGTAAACGCCTCCGCTGTCACGCTGTGAAAACAGAGAGGATGAGACGGAGTTTCTTCCCACAGGCCATCAGGACTGTTAACTCATATCACCAGGGACTAATTTAATTTACTGTATTAATTTATTTTTTGTGTTAAAAAAAAAAAATCTATTATGTTTTGTAGTTTAGCACAATCCGCAGGCATTGCCACTTTCGTTTCACTGCACATCTTGTATATGTATGTGACAAATAAACTTGACTTGACTTGAAAGACTCGCAAGGCTCGGTCGCGGGGCCTTCCATCGCCCGGTCGGCCGCGAGACATTTCAGCACCCGGTGCGACTCGGCCGCGGGGACTTCCATCCCCTTGCGGGGACTGTGCGGGTCGGTCGGGAACGAGCTGTCTGTCCGTGGGCGTGGGGAAGAGAGTGGAAGTTTTGTTGCCTCCATCACAGTGAGGGGGTGTTTGGAGTCACTGTGATGGACGTTTGTGTTGGGGTTATGTGTCTTGTGTTCTTTTTTGTGTATGACTGCTATGTAGTTTCGTTCGGTACCTCGGTACCGAATGACAAATAAAGCTCTGTTGAACTGTTGTTGAACTGTTGAAGACCTGAAAGTACGGGCAGCATCTGTGGAGAGAGAAACAGAATTAACATTTCAGTTTAAGATTTGATCTGAAATGGTAGCTCTGCTCCCCTCTCTAGATGTTGCCTGGCCTGCCGTGAATTTCCAGTGCTTTGTTTTTATTGCTGACTTTTGACTTTCACATAAGAGGAAATGTCATGTGGGTAAACTATCTCGACACCAATGAATCAATATCTAACCGCAACTAGTTCCTCAGGAATGAACAGGACAAAATAAAACTGCCCTGTGTTCATAAAAAAGAGAAATCCTCCAAAGATATCAAAGTACTTCAATTCATTACTTCCAGCAACAAATATGAAAAACAATGTCCCTGGACAATAGGAATTACAAGTATCAAAACCCAGCAATAAATATCCCTTTAATTTTTTAAGATTTTATTTTTACTTTGCAAAAGTTTCGATTGGTTCTGAAGGCTGTAGAAAAATCTATATTCGGCTTCAAATAAAACAGAATGGCAGGAATGAACGTTTTCTTGGGGATTCTGAAATATTTTAGTATCTGTAAAGCAAAATTAATTTCTGGCTGAAGGTCATGATGACAAAGTTTGAAACTGTGAGAGTAACTTTCCAAGCGGTTCATACCTCTTACCACAGCTTTAAATTGTTTTATTATTCATCTTCCCGTAACTGTTTTGGACCACGGAAATTATAGAATCTAAGCAACTCCCAGTAAGATCAATTTGAATACCACACTTCCAGTCATGCCTACCCTAATTTGTCTGTCTCCGGCCTCCTCCACTGCCAGCGTGAGAACAGGCACAGACTAGAAGAACAGCATCTCATGTTCTCCCTGGTAGTCTACAACCCAATGGCATCAATATTGAATCCTCTCATTGTTTCTTTCTCCTCTGATCTGCCCAGGTCCTCTCTCGCACAGACCCTTCTATCCAATGCTCTCCCTACCCCATCCTCCCATTACACACACATTTATCTCATTGGGTCCCCTAATCCCCACCCCTATTGCTCCCAACCTCCTTCCTTATCGGATGCCATAATCCGCTACCCTTTGTTGTCTCTGCTCATCGCCTCCAGCCTCTGTCACTATATGAATCCTCTCCCCACCCTGCACCCCCACCTGTGATCCTCCAACCAATCCCTCATCTGGATACATCGCAAACCAGCTTTTGCCTCACCTCACACCCTCACCTCTTCATAGAGGTTACCTCCCTTCTCCTTGTCCAGTCCAGATGAAGGATCTGGAAAAAAAAGTAAACCAAAAACACATTAACATGATACTAATAAATTTGATTTAAGTTTCCCTATGGCATTTAAAATTTTAAACACAAGGATGCCTTTCTAAAGCAGATAGTATCCTACATTTAAATCATTATGGTCTTAAGGTAAATGGCAGGGCTTTTAGTTTGCATGGACCCATGTCCGTTGCATCCATCAGAAACTTTGAAGCTTGCCTACAATGAGCAAAGGTTGCCCAGGCTTCTAATATTCACCTTGTCATCTTCTAACCATATGCAATGAATTTATTTCCCCTTGTTACAGAGACGATAGAACAGTACACCACAGCAACAGATCCTTGGGCCCACAATGACCTTGACACAATGTCAAGTTAAACTAACCTCTTCTTCCTTCATATGATCCGTATCCCTCTATTCTCTGCATATCCATGACCCTGTCCAAGAGCCTATTAAATGGCACTTAACATACTATTAAAAGCGTAAATGGACCAATGCCAACATGATTGCTTTAGAGATCTGCCTGTCTTGAATGCTCGCTGTGTAGGAAGGAACTGCAGATGCTGGTTTAAACCAAAGATAGACACAAAAAGCTGGAGTAACTCAGCGGGAACGGCACCATCTCTGGAGAGAAGGAATGGGTGATGTTTCTGGTCGAGACCCTTCTTTAGACTAAAAGTCATGGGAAAGGGAAACGAGAGATATAGATGGTGATGTAGAGAGATATAGAGCAATCAATGAAAGAAAGAAAGATATGCAAAAAAAAGAAAATATGTTCACTGGCTGGTGTCACAGTGCTCGTATCACAATAAACTCCAGCAGCATGCTTGACTCAAAATAACCAAAGTAAGTAAATATTTCTGCTCTTCCTGTCAACTTTGTCTTAGGGACAAACTGAGAAATCTCAGAAACCTGTCAGCACCATTTCCCTGTGAGACCAAGCGCAGGCTTGGTGATCGTTTTTTGCTGAACACCTCTGATCAGTTCGCCTTAACCTACCTGATCTCCCGGTTGCTCAACACTTTAACTCCCCCTCCCATTTGACCTTTCTGT